>NC_134701.1:179146516-179469433 GCF_043290135.1 Rhipicephalus microplus
AGTTCACCGGACCAGCACTAACACCGCCAACCCGTGGCGCACCCTCGACAATCGCCCGATATGTTATGCTTGTCGATACCCCGGACACATCGCAAGGTATTGCCGCCGCCGGACGCATATCACCGATGAAAACAGCCGGGAGCCTTTCTTCCCGCTTGACTCCAACGTGCAATACGGTTCTTCCACTCCAATGCCAGCCCGCTACCAGGACGACAACCACCCTCGGCCGGGACGCGTCGCTCGCCCTCTCCACGCCGCCACTCGCCTGCTCCTATGAGACGACGGCCCGCGTCTAACGAGGAAGAAAACTAGACGACGCAGTTCCCGAGGTAAGAACGGCACAAGTTTCGGTTTTCCCAAGTCCTCATTTGTCACCTACCAATTTTATTGATGTGTTCGTCGAAGATATTCCTACTGTCGCTCTTGTATATACCGGTGCAGCTGTTTCTGTTATCGATGCTGGATTTTGCCGCTCAATTCGTAAGGTTTCGACGCCTTTCTCCGGATTATCACTTCGCACAGCCAGTGCTCAACCTGTTCAACCGACCGCAGTATGTACAGCCCGCGTGACAATTCAGGACGTTCTGTATAAGATAGAGTTCATGGTTCTTTCATCGTGCTCGCATACTATTATCTTGGGATGGGACATTTTGTCGCGTCATAACGCCGTAATTGACTGTGCTAGGGCTGAGGTAGAATTTCGCTCACTGGATGACCTAGCGTCCGTCGACATCAAGTCTGCCGCTAAACTTGCCGTTAACGATGACACCTACATCCCTTCATGCTTTTTTGCGTTCGTACCAGTTTCATGCAGCGCCATATCCGACGGCACGGTTTTCTTCACGCCATCTCAATTATTCGTCGCCCGAAGAGCCCTCCCCCTGCCTTTTGCTGCTCACGACCTTGTAGAAGGCTCAACCACAATGCATATTTATAATCATGAGTCGTCGTCTTTATCCCTACTTTGTCACGAGTGCCTTGGCCACGTCGAGACAATCAGTTCTACCAGAATTAAATACGCCCCCGATGAGATGCCTTCTACCTCAGTCCGTGAACTGGCTGTCGTCTCAGCGGCTGACTCAACGTCGGCAAACATATTTCAACCATTGATTGCTGAAGATTTGACATCTTCGCAATGTTCACAACTCCTCACCATCCTTGATTGCTACCGCCATTCTTTCGACGTTGCACAAACATCTCTCGGCCGTCCTTTAGTAGTAGACCACCACATCGACACTGGGTTCCACTCACCGCTGCAACAACGACCATATCGCGTGTCCACTACAGAACACCGTGTCATTGCTGACCAAGTAGACGACATGCTACGCAGAGGCGTCATTCGACCTTCACAGAGCCCATGGGCGTCTCTGGTGGTCCTCGTCAAAAAGAAAGACGGTTCTATTCGTTTCTGTGTCGATTTCTGGCGGTTAAACAAGATCACACTGAAGGACGTCTATCCACTACCGCGCATTTACAATGCTTTGGATAGTTTACAGGGTGCCGAGTTCTCTTACTCGTTAGACTTGCGATCAGGCTACTGGCAGGTGCCAATGGCGGAGGCCGATCGCCCCAAAACCGCGTTTGTCACACCAGATCGTTTATATTAATTCACCGTCATGCCCTTCGGACTTTGCAATGCACCTGCAACGTTCGAAAGAGTGATGGAATACATCCTGCGTGGACTAAAATGGAAGATACGCTTGTGTTACCTCAATGTTATCATGGTCTTCGCCCATAACCTTGACAACCACTTACGTCGCCTTCAGGACGTCCGTACTTGCTTCACTAACGCCGGTTTGCAGTTAAACCTTAAGAATGTCAATTTGCCACGCGTCAACTGAACATTTTGGGCCACGTTGTTTCCAAGGAAGGCATCCTCCCGGATCCCGAGAAATTGCCTGTTACGGCGTTTCCTAAACCTGCCACCATCAAAAAACTACGAAGTTTCATCGGCTTATGTCCGTACTTCCGGCGGTTCGTCCGAAACTTCGCGTCTATTATATCACCTCTCACGCAACTCCTCAGCAACTGTAAAGACCTCTTATTGTGGTCCACTGCCTGCGACGATGCTTTCACCACCTTGTGGCGGCTTCTCACGACGCCACCCATTCTACGACATTTCGATCCTGAAGCTCCAACCTAAATCCACACCGATGCCAGTGGTGCAGGTGTGGGTGCTGTATAAAACTTCTAGGCGCGTAAAACTTCAGACAACTAACATAAGAGACAAGGACGAGCGCAGACTTTCAACTGATTTTATTACTACTACGACACACATATATATATTAGAAAGAAGATAAGCAACACACAAAAAAAGGCGAAAAGAGAGATTGCAAAAAACATCACACAAAATCAAAAGGCGAAAAGAGAGATTGCAAAAACATCACGTGCTCACCCTGGGCCCTCACGTGCCGAATTTAAAAACGCCAATTCTTTCCCAGATAATGCTATCGATGGTTTGCTGATACAGCTACCTCGAGCAATTGCTGCAGCTTCAATTACAAGTCTTGTGCCTTCATTAGGGTGGGACGCGAGAACCCTTGTCTGTTCGAACAAAGGCTGGCATCCACATTCGGAACAATGAGCGGCCAAAAAACCGTCCCGTCCTGCATTTCTTACTTTCTGGCAATGTTCTTGAAGTCTTACATTGAGGCACCTGCCCGACTGACCGACGTACTCAAGTCCACAAGACAAAGGTACGCCATAAACAATCCCTGTTGCACACTCAACAAACTTCTTTCGGTGCTTAATTTTGCAGCTACTCGTAGTGGTTCCTACGGGGCTTGTTTGGACAGATAATTTTGACAATTTATTCGGTGCGGAAAAAACCACTGACACGCCCGCTCTCTGGCCTATTTTCTTGAGTTTATGCGAGATACCATGTAGATACGGTATCACCGCCACCCTCTTGGGAGTTGCTTCTTGTAAAACGTCCCCATCGTTACCGGCCCTTGATTGTCTGCGCAGCTTCTCACACACAGAAACTAGCAACGAACCGGGATAGCCCGCTGCCTCTAGACGGAGAATCTGCCTGTCGAAACTTCGCTGGACTGAGTGGAAGCAAGATTTTGTTAAAGCGTTATATAAACATGCCTTTACAATTCCACGCTTCACCAGTTTGCCGTGAGAAGACGCGTACGGTAAAAGGGGTTTTTTCCCCCGTGGCTCATACGTCCAACACACGTGCCCAGCTGAAAAAGTTAGTATTAACTCTAAAAACCTCAGGGAACCATTTTCCGGCAACTCATACGTGAGAGACAGTGGTTCAAGGCATTCCTGGAACACTTGCAAGACTTGCTGAAAGCACTCACTAAGGACCTCAAGATCGCAATCAAACAAAATTAAGTAATCATCGACAAACCGGAAGCACTTACTGACATTCATTTGTACCAACCGTTGATGAATCTTTCTATCCAAATGAGCGAGATATAAATCGCTCAACACTGGGGCGATGCATGAGCCAATGCACACGCCTGTTTTTTGCAGAAAAACTTCACCATTCCACTCCGCAAAGGTGGAGGCAAGGTAAAGCTTCAGCACATCCAGGAAGCCAGAAACAGAAATACCACACTCGTTTTGAAAGGCAACAGCACCATAATCAGAAATTGCTTTTTCAATGACATCAACAAGTGGTTTTTGAGGCAGAGAATAGTAGAGATCCTTTATGTCGATGGAAACACCCACTCGACGAGTGGACACGTGTTGACGGAGGAAGCCAACAATCTGCGAAGAATTGTTCACTAGAAAAGGATCATTAATCGGCAACAGTTTTAGGTACCTCTGAAGCCAAGAGGCAACACACTTCTGCCATGTGTCCCGTTCAGAGATTATAACACGAAAGGGCATATCAATCTTATGCGTCTTTGCAGAAAAAAACAAATTGAGCGCCAGTCTTTCTTGTTTGTTAACTGATCTCACGAGGCTACATAGATTAAGCTTATCAAGCATGTTGCACGCTTTTCGCTTCGCATCCTTCAGATTAATTTGCGGGCAAAGGTTAAACACAGAGTCAATAGCCGCGTGGCCTTTACTCATGAAGGTCCGGTTTCTTACGACACAAAACCCACCTTCTTTGTCCGAAGGCAGCAGACATAGTTTGTTGCTCTTTAGGTAGGAGACGACTTTCCTCACTGGAATGGTCTTTCCTCGAGGCGCATATCGGTAGAGGACATCAACACCTTCTGAAACACACCTCTCAGATTCACTGTCCGGGGCAGCCCTTGAAACGTTCCGCACTAACGAAAGCAGTTCCGCAGGTGAGTTTTTCCTTTCCACGGCGAACTTTGGTCCCAGGGATAGCGTTGTCCTGACGTAGTCTGGAAGACTAATTCCCTCTTCAACGTGGAGCTGTCCTGCAGAGCGCACTTGGGGACGCCGTTTTTGGCGCCGAAGTAGAAGCAGCTCTTGTTTCCATCTGCTCTCTACAGCATGGTCGATCAGCTTCGTCCATTCGTGCCGTTTTTTCACCCTTGCAGACCTGTCACCAGGACCGCGGTCCACTTGAACGTACAGAAAGTCCCGAAGTATTCGAGCTTGTCGCAGGGTTTCCGAACGCAGAATCCTGCAGACCCGCCTTCCGTGACCGACGGATGGAGCCAGGGTCCCGAACGCAGCCTGAACGTCCAGCGGTAGCTGACCGACACGAATGCAGTAAGCCAGTGCCCGTGCCCGGCACAGGGCAAGTGAAATGAGCGTCACAAGCAAAAAAGGGGGAAAGGAGCTACAATTAACAGTGCCCGAAGAACTAGAAATGTACTTAAGTAAAGTGTGGGATTGGGCTAGTTGGTAATCCATATAAAACTTCTAGGCGCGTAAAACTTCAGACAACTAACATAAGAGACAAGGACGAGCGCAGACTTTCAACTGATTTTATTACTACTACGACACACATATATATATTAGAAAGAAGATAAGCAACACACAAAAAAAGGCGAAAAGAGAGATTGCAAAAAACATCACACAAAATCAAAAGGCGAAAAGAGAGATTGCAAAAACATCACGTGCTCACCCTGGGCCCTCACGTGCCGAATTTAAAAACGCCAATTCTTTCCCAGATAATGCTATCGATGGTTTGCTGATACAGCTACCTCGAGCAATTGCTGCAGCTTCAATTACAAGTCTTGTGCCTTCATTAGGGTGGGACGCGTGAACCCTTGTCTGTTCGAACAAAGGCTGGCATCCACATTCGGAACAATGAGCGGCCAAAAAACCGTCCCGTCCTGCATTTCTTACTTTCTGGCAATGTTCTTGAAGTCTTACATTGAGGCACCTGCCCGACTGACCGACGTACTCAAGTCCACAAGACAAAGGTACGCCATAAACAATCCCTGTTGCACACTCAACAAACTTCTTTCGGTGCTTAATTTTGCAGCTACTCGTAGTGGTTCCTACGGGGCTTGTTTGGACAGATAATTTTGACAATTTATTCGGTGCGGAAAAAACCACTGACACGCCCGCTCTCTGGCCTATTTTCTTGAGTTTATGCGAGATACCATGTAGATACGGTATCACCGCCACCCTCTTGGGAGTTGCTTCTTGTAAAACGTCCCCATCGTTACCGGCCCTTGATTGTCTGCGCAGCTTCTCACACACAGAAACTAGCAACGAACCGGGATAGCCCGCTGCCTCTAGACGGAGAATCTGCCTGTCGAAACTTCGCTGGACTGAGTGGAAGCAAGATTTTGTTAAAGCGTTATATAAACATGCCTTTACAACTATATATTTATATAAACATGCCTTTACAGTTAACAAACAAGAAAGACTGGCGCTCAATTTGTTTTTTTCTGCAAAGACGCATAAGATTGATATGCCCTTTCGTGTTATAATCTCTGAACGGGACACATGGCAGAAGTGTGTTGCCTCTTGGCTTCAGAGGTACCTAAAACTGTTGCCGATTAATGATCCTTTTCTAGTGAACAATTCTTCGCAGATTGTTGGCTTCCTCCGTCAACACGTGTCCACTCGTCGAGTGGGTGTTTCCATCGACATAAAGGATCTCTACTATTCTCTGCCTCAAAAACCACTTGTTGATGTCATTGAAAAAGCAATTTCTGATTATGGTGCTGTTGCCTTTCAAAACGAGTGTGGTATTTCTGTTTCTGGCTTCCTGGATGTGCTGAAGCTTTACCTTGCCTCCACCTTTGCGGAGTGGAATGGTGAAGTTTTTCTGCAAAAAACAGGCGTGTGCATTGGCTCATGCATCGCCCCAGTGTTGAGCGATTTATATCTCGCTCATTTGGATAGAAAGATTCATCAACGGTTGGTACAAATGAATGTCAGTAAGTGCTTCCGGTTTGTCGATGATTACTTAATTTTGTTTGATTGCGATCTTGAGGTCCTTAGTGAGTGCTTTCAGCAAGTCTTGCAAGTGTTCCAGGAATGCCTTGAACCACTGTCTCTCACGTATGAGTTGCCGGAAAATGGTTCCCTGAGGTTTTTAGAGTTAATACTAACTTTTTCAGCTGGGCACGTGTGTTGGACGTATGAGCCACGGGGGAAAAAACCCCTTTTACCGTACGCGTCTTCTCACAGCAAACTGGTGAAGCGTGGAATTGTAAAGGCATGTTTATATAACGCTTTAACAAAATCTTGCTTCCACTCAGTCCAGCGAAGTTTCGACAGGCAGATTCTCCGTCTAGAGGCAGCGGGCTATCCCGGTTCGTTGCTAGTTTCTGTGTGTGAGAAGCTGCGCAGACAATCAAGGGCCGGTAACGATGGGGACGTTTTACAAGAAGCAACTCCCAAGAGGGTGGCGGTGATACCGTATCTACATGGTATCTCGCATAAACTCAAGAAAATAGGCCAGAGAGCGGGCGTGTCAGTGGTTTTTTTTTTTTTTTTTTTTTTTTCCGCACCGAATAAATTGTCAAAATTATCTGTCCAAACAAGCCCCGTAGGAACCACTACGAGTAGCTGCAAAATTAAGCACCGAAAGAAGTTTGTTGAGTGTGCAACAGGGATTGTTTATGGCGTACCTTTGTCTTGTGGACTTGAGTACGTCGGTCAGTCGGGCAGGTGCCTCAATGTAAGACTTCAAGAACATTGCCAGAAAGTAAGAAATGCAGGACGGGACGGTTTTTTGGCCGCTCATTGTTCCGAATGTGGATGCCAGCCTTTGTTCGAACAGACAAGGGTTCTCGCGTCCCACCCTAATGAAGGCACAAGACTTGTAATTGAAGCTGCAGCAATTGCTCGAGGTAGCTGTATCAGCAAACCATCGATAGCATTATCTGGGAAAGAATTGGCGTTTTTAAATTCGGCACGTGAGGGCCCAGGGTGAGCACGTGATGTTTTTGCAATCTCTCTTTTCGCCTTTTGATTTTGTGTGATGTTTTTTGCAATCTCTCTTTTCGCCTTTTTTTGTGTGTTGCTTATCTTCTTTCTAATATATATATGTGTGTCGTAGTAGTAATAAAATCAGTTGAAAGTCTGCGCTCGTCCTTGTCTCTTATGTTAGTTGTCTGAAGTTTTACGCGCCTAGAAGTTTTATATGGATTACCAACTAGCCCAATCCCACACTTTACTTAAGTGGGTGCTGTGACAGCGTAAACCGGAGCATCAGGAATACGCCATCGCATACGCTAGTCGCACACTTATCAAGGCTGAGAGCAACTAAAGCGTCACAGAAAAGGAGTGCTTGGCCATTGTGTGGGCCCTTGGAAAGTTTTGCCCATATCTATATGGTCGTTCTTTTGACGTCGTGACCGACCACCACGCGCTGTGCTGGCTTTCGACGTTAAAAGACCAATCTGGCCGCCTCGCTCGCTGGGCGTTGAAAATTCAAAAATATGACATACGCGTGGTTTATCGGTCAGGACGGAAGCATGCTGACGCCGATGCCCTTTCCCGTTCCCCCCTGTCCCAGAATGCCACAGTTGACTCCGCTTACGATTTCACATTGTCATCTCTTGACTTTGACACCATTGCTATCGAACAACGCAATGACCCGTGAACTGCGTCTCTTCTCAATCATCTCTCCGACACTTCTGAGCTACTAAAGACGTGAACGCTTCGGCGCCAAGTTCCACACTTCTCGATACGTGACACGCTTCTCTATCGACGCAGCTACGCACCAGAGGGACGCAAGTGGCTGCTCATCGTTCCATGAACCCTGAGGTCACAGATTTGTTCCTCTTTCCACGCTGACCCACAATGTGGTCACGCAGGATTCTTCAAGACCTACGAAAGGCTTCGAGATCGTTACTACTGACGTCATATGTATACCTTCGTCCGCAACTTCGTCCGCTCTTGTGCCGAATGTCAGTGCCGAAAATCTACACCACACGCCTCCGCCGGTGAACTGCAGCCTTTACCGTGCCCTTCCCGACTCTTCGAACGGTTCGGAATAGATATTTATGGGCCCCTTCTACTGATTCCGACTAGCAACAGGTGGATAATACTTGCTATCGACCACCTAACGTGCTATGCTGAGACCGCTGCTCTTCAAACGGCTAGAGCACAGGAGGTTGCCACTTTCCTACTGCGTCATTTTGTGTTGCGTGATGGAGGCCGTCAAGAACTCCTCAGTTACCGTGGCCGCGCCTTCTTGTCCGAGGTCATTGAAAAATTGCTCGCTGAGTGTGCTATTGTACATCGCACATGTACGGCTTACCACCCTCAAACCAATGGGGCTACCGAGCGCTTTAATCGTACTCTCGGTGACATGCTATCTATGTATGTGACGCCTGATCACTATAACTGGGACCTAGTTCTCCCATTTATTACATACGCCTACAATACGGCAACGCAAGCGACAACAGGCTTCTCCCCTTTTTATCTCCTATACGGCCGTCACCCCTCTCAAATCATTGACACCATTCTGCCCTATCGACGAGACGCGTCCGAGTGCCGACCTATCTTGGACGCCGCCAGACACGCAGAATAATGTCGCCAGTTAGCTCGTCGCTTTACCTGCGATGACCGAAACCGGCAAAAAGCAATTCATGATGCCTAGACCTCAACTCCCGTTTTTCTTCCGGGTGCTCTTGTGTGGCTGTGAGTACCACATCGCACATCTGGACTCTCTTCCAAACTTCTGCCAAAGTATGATGGGCCATATCGTATTCTCGAACAAACTTCGTCAGTAAATTACCTCATTGAGCCTCTTACGCCACCGTCAGACTTGCGACGTCGCCACCGCGAGGTTTTACACGTCGAGAGGCTCAAGGCTCAAGCAGTACCACGATTCAACGCGGCCTGCACAGGACTAAGTCGCCAGGATGGCTCCTTTTTTTTCCGCGGGGCCATTGTAAAGAAGAGGAAGTACTCCGGCACAGAGGCAGCAGCATCGAGAGTGCAGCAGTGGCTCGAGCTCGTGAATTGCGGCTGGTGCATCGCCTTCAAAGCCTCTCAAGCATCAAACTTTCTGCTCAATAAATCTCCTTTATAATATGCAGACCTATCTCCAAATTATCTATTATTAGTTCTCTCACTTATGCGCGTTCAGCAGAAACACAAGCTCAACTGAACTATGAAGGACAAAATAACTCAAAACTTTCCATTCAATACTATTCTCACTGGGTGATATCATACTTTATTTTGTTGACACAGCTGAGTATATATCTACTCCCTTTTCAGGCCTGTCTCTCTTGCTGAAAGAGAAAATAGGTGTGCGAGCAGCGTTTACTTTTTTTTTGCAATAAGTCAACGCTCAATGAGGACTTCTTCAGCAGTATTTGTGAAGTGTACAACGGATATCGATTATATAAATCGAATATAAGTAGAAAGGTGCCACGCCTTACGGGAATCAGTCACGTGAGGTAGTCAGTGTCCAGTGTTGTCTCTGGTGCATTTGTTGGCATTACTTAAAGCGCTACGAAGAGGACCGACGCGTTTTTGTAAGTGTAGTACTTGTGTGCAAACGTCGACAACACATTCATCTGAAATGTCGTCAAGAAAATAATTCCTGCGCGTGGTCATCAAAGAAAAGTAAAACTAGTGTGAATTCTGGTCATCGAAATTTTATTTATTTATTTATTTATTCATACTGCAATCCCTATTACAGAGATTTTAGCAGGGTGGTTACAGATATAATTTTCACAATGTTGGCACTCAAGATTGCATAAATCAAACAAACAAACAAAAAAATAGAACAGCATAATGAAAACAATCAGGTCAAATTTGCTGCAAACAACTCTAAGGACGGCTCCATCACTTGGTTATTAGTTAATCCATTCCACTGAGTTACTGTACGAGGAAAAAAGGAATATTTGAAACAGTTATTTCGGGACCGGAAAGGGGTTATTGTAAGTTGATGCCTTTGGCGGGTGGCGTACCCAGAAGAAAAGGAAATGAAGAAAAGGAAATGAAAAGGAAAATCGACATGTCTGGCTTGCTTTACAGTTATGGTACCAACACCCAACATAATGAGGGATACGGGATTAGTTTTATGTAATTTATAGAAGATGTCAAGTATGCCCGCTATTGGGCTGACTGAAGTTAGTAAACGAGCTGTTGCTTTTTCTCTATTTTGCGTACAGCTCGCAAATTGAAGCTCATGCTTACTAATTGGACAAAAAAAGCAGAACAGCATTTCTGAAAATTGGTATTAAAAATAAACCAATGTTATGTGCATGAGTTTTTAAAAAGAGCAGAGGTTTCGGTAGGTATCTTGAGGTAAATAGATAATTTTGCTTGGGACATGTGGTGAAAGCGCAGCCTAATCATGAGACTGAAGAAAATAAAAGGTTAATGGCAGCAAGGCATAAAGTTTCATACAATATAACCTAGAGAGGAGTCTTGCGCTGCGATCGTGTACCCCAATGGTAATTATGGGAAGTACAGGCTTCGGATTGGATAGCGTTAGGTAGCTAACTGTCTGCACATCTTTTTTAGCAGTTTCAGTTTTGTTCTTCGTGCAGCGCTGGTAGTGGGGTGTAATGAAAAGGGACAAAACAGTGCCTTTGTTGTTCGAAAAGGCTGAAGACCTCTACATTTCCCGATTTGTTGTGACGTTGAAGCCTTACGAGTCGTATTTGACCGTTTAAACCAAGTGTCGTCAACTGACTGCAGTGCATGGGTGTGGCGTCTAATGCCAGTGCTGGATATTGCATCGAGTTAACGTTTGCTCACCAGTGCATCTTGCCTAAACTCGTTGTAATCGACTGAAATACGAGAGTGAAGCTTAACGGATGCACCGTGATGTTCCTTTGACTCGACTTCAGAACAAAACGAGGGTGTGCGTTGGGAGCAGTTCACTTGGGAAGACGCACCTGGCTCGCAGCAGATGAAACGCTAAGTGTTTTTCACTTGATACTGTACTGTATTTTCTATACATAGATAAGGCGTACTTTCAAGTGAGAAACAAGCTTGTTTGATGTCATGTGCTCTAAACATATTCGACTGTATCTTTACGCCAAATCTGGAACGCAATGCTAAAGCGATGCACACCCTGATGGGTAAAATTCTCCAAGTTTCACTTCTAAGATTACTTCATTATTACAGAAACCTTCTGCGATCATGTTTACGTACAAAAAATTACGAAAGTTTCAATTGAATATAATTTTGTATCAATCTCTTTTATACTCGGCCAACATGCGTTGCGAATCTCAAGAACGCGATCCACCCGAAGCAGATCTGAAGGCTTTACTTCCTATCATTTCAACGTGGGTACACACGCTGCCTAAGGAGCTCGCGTAGACAGTACTGCCAGATTGCCCTCTAGGTATTATTGTATGAAACTCTATGGCTTGAAGCAGTTCAGTCGGCAAGCATTCTTAAATCATGGAGAATAGTTCACCATTACCCTTCAAGAGGATGGCAAATAACAGGCACATCTTGCAGGTACTTACCTGCGGTGGAGAAGCGTGGATGGTTAGAAAAAGGACTCAATTTTGAATGATTTGATTTGAGAGCTCAATTTACGTTTATTAAGCAACAAAAGCGTAGACAAGGAGACCGCTGGTCGTTAAGAGTAACAAACTGGATTCCAAGAGAACGTATTCACGTAAAGGGGTGACAAGAGGTTAGAAGTGCAGATGAGATTGAGCAATAGTGTGCCTATCGTGAATTGTATAGCCACGTCTACTGAACTGGCGCCCTAAGAGTGACCAATGGTCTAACGTAACGTCAGTACTCAGGTTAGAGCGCAGACATTAGTACTGCCAAAACAAATTGGAATTGGTGGAGCGATAATGGAAATATTGTTACGCGAAGTATTTAATTAAATATTTTCAGTTGATACCCGAGCAAGATTACACTGCACAGAGCGCACAGAATGATGATGATGATGATGATGATGATGATGATTTCCGGGAAAATGGCACAACCCACCACGGGGGACTGACCACGAGGCGCGCGGTAGTAAAATTTCCGAAACAAAATAAAGAAATAATAAAAAAAGGAGAAGAAGAAGAAGCCAATGAAACGCATAAGAGATAATCCAAACAGAAGCAAGAATATTTTTGATAAGTTTGGTGTCTCCTAATGCAAAGCTACTTGAAATAATCATAAAAACTTAACGATTGATATAGTTAAGGTGATTGCATAAATAAAATATAATGTTTAGATGTGCTGATTGGATTACCATGGCTTTATTTGTTATTCTTTTAAGAATGAAATATTGCATCGTAAATAACGCGCCACAGAATGAAAGTCATCAGGGCAACCCAGACTCTGCCCCACAACAACAACGCTGTCGTTGTCTTCCAAACAGCATAATTTTAGTGGCTCTGCCACAGTAGTATTTCTATACCTGGAAAAATATTGTACGTAATTTCAATGTTATGAAGTATTTAGACCTTAAATAAAAAAACGGCATATCGCACGTACAGTGGAAACCGATGATATGCGAAGCCCGAAAAAAAAAGGTTGATATGTCACTTTAAAAACAGCGCAACGTGGTGGGGAGAAGGTAAATTATGCCGTAAGTGACTTCCCTGTCACAATTATCATATTTGCACGTCTCATTTACCTTCGTCATCGATTCACGTCACTTGATACTAAATTTGGTATATGTGGAGCTAGCGAAACGGCCAAGAGCGCGCTATGATCGTAGCATGTAGTCATATAAGCATATCACGATTATCATATTTGGACCTGTCATTTAGATTCTTCGTCCATTCATGACATGTATAACGAAATTCGGTGTATGTGGAGCTAGTGAAACGGCTGCGAGAGTGCATTGAGTGTGGCATGTAACGATGCTTCAAGTGGTTATGTTTCGACGTGTCACTTACCTACGATGGCTATTTGTATCACGTGATATGAAATTTGGTATATGTTTAGCTAGTGAAACGGCCGCGAGCGCATCACGAGCGTGGTATGTTGTTATGTTGTACATGATTTTCGTGTTATGGTTTGTCGCTAGCGTTCGCCACGCAATCATGTCATACCATACCAGTTTTGAAACATGCCATGAGAACGAAACCACCGAAACACCTTGAGAACAACGATTTGTAAATCACGAGATTCATGACATACATGTCATGATTTTCATGTATTGACTACTCAAATACGTTTGTCATACAGTCGTGTTATACCATACAAAGTTTGGTATTGATGCCATTACCGAAACGGCCAGGAGAGCTAGAAGTCGTAGGCGGCTAGATAGATACGCTCAAAGTCGCTGAAGTGTGCTAAGAAATGCTTAGTATTTAAAACACTGAAAAAAAAACTCATCCAATACTTGGCCAACTCCCTTCTTTGGGTATAAGCCATCAGGAAAGGAAAAGACAAAGAAGAAGAAGAAGTCGCACATGCTGACCTTCCTGAAGGCAACCTGCGCCCCATTTCGGTCGGACGCCAGCAGGAACATAAGGAGGTTCCACCGAAGTCCCGGTCAACTAGCCAGCACCTGGAGAGAAGAACTGCAGTTCCAGCCTGTTTTAAGCTCCAGCCTCTGCGAAAGCACACCGCATTCGACGCCCGGCCGAGGAGAAGCACGAGGGCTTCTGTGGCAAGTGAGCTGTGCAATCACCTCGTCATCGCGCCAGACGTGCAACAGTCCCGATGCTTCACAGCACACCTTCGGGGGCAAAGCTGCTGCTACGCAGCGAGCATCGGACGTCCTCTGTTCATAACCTTCGCAAGTCGAGGATTACCATCAACATGCCGGTAGGCCTTCTTGTCCTCGAGGTGATGCTGGCCGCGCTAGTAGCCCGGTGGCCCCTCCCTAAACGGCAGGTGGACTTATTCCTGCAGAACCCGGTGATGGCCTGGCTCATGATGAATTTCTCCTTCGACAACATCAACGCGTCGAAATCTGCTTTCTGCGATAGCTTTTCCGCCGTGACCTCGGTTTCAGTGCGCAAGCTGAATGCTTTGATCGGCTTTGTACTAAGGAAGAGCAACAAGACGGTCATCCGACAGCCATGAGACGACTACGACGAACTAGACAAAATCTAACTGGTCAGTGCTTGTGGACTGAATTTTGTGTTTATACTAATTCTTCACATTCGAATAACAATTATTTCGTTCACTTAAAGAGCAGTTTTATCGATGAGATGCCAAGTGTGTAGTCTACTGGTGTTCTGTCAGAGGGGCTGCGTTCAATTTTGACAATGACAACAAGAAGCATTTCAGCAAGAAATACGCGTCAATTAAAAAAATTGACAGATCCTCCGTACAGCAGCAATCGATGATATGCGAAGCAGAAGTGAAGAACGTAGATATGCCACTTTCAAATCACCACAACGTCACGAAGTCATTACCATATTTGGAGTCTCCTTTGTCATCTATTCACGTCACGTGATGCCAAATTTAGTATATGATGAGCAAGCGAAACGGCCGCGAGCACGCTATTAGCGTGGCATGTTATCATGTTTTTACATAACACGCGTGTCATGGTTATCATGTTTGCACCAGTCATATTCCTTCGTCATCCATTGGGGTCATGTACCACCGAATTCGGTATATGTGGAGCTAATGATTGATATTTGGGGTTTAACGTCCCAAAACCACCATATAACTATGAGAGACGCCCTGAAGGAGGGCTCCGGAAATTTCGACCACCTGGGAATCTTTAACGTGCGCCCAAATCTGAGCACATGGGCCTACAACATTTACGCCTCCACCGGAAATGCAGCCGCCACAGCCGAGATTCGATCTCGTGACCTGCGGGTCAGCAGCCGAGTATCTTAGCCACTAGATCACCATGGTGGGGCATATATGTGGAGCTAGCAAAACGGCCTCGAGGGCATCATGAAGGGTCCAATATACTCCAGCGTAACGTTGACGCGCGCGCACGCTAGGCACAGCGAAGCGCCGTTTACAAAACATGAGCACACTATTGTCTGACGCCAGGGTCGACCAGCGTTCATCGGCGCGGCCGGACGGCATTCGGCGCGAAATGCGACATGCTGCATTTCGCACCGATGCATTACCCAGGCAACATTGTATCTCCCTGTTTTCGTGACGCAGGGATGCTGGGCGCGCTGAAACGTGATTGCGCCAAAGCTACGCAGCGTGGCGCGTCCCTGCGAGTGTATGGCAAGACCAGCGCCTGGCATTGCAATGCCGGCGTGACGTGACGAAATGAACGCCGGCGAGCACAAGCACCGCGTCACGTCGAATCGTATTGGCGCCTTCACTGTAGCATGTAGTTATGTTCTCGCAAGCCACGCATCTCATTATTATCACGTTCGTACTAGTCGCATACTTTCGTCATCCATTGACGTCACGTAATACCAAATTGTGCATATGGGAAGCCCAAGAAACGGCTGCGAGCGCATCATGAGTGTGGCATGTAGTCATGTTGTTACATCACACGCATGTCGTAAAATTATCATGTTGGGGTGTGTCATTTACCTTCGTCATCCATTCACGTTTCATTATACCTAGTTTGGTATTAGTGAAGCTAGCGAAGCGGCCGCCAGCGCATCATGAGCGTAGCGTGTAGTCATGTCGGTACAGGACACGCATATCATGATTATCATGTTTGCTCCAGTCACATAATTTTGTCATTCATTGACGTACCGTAATACCAAATTCGGTATATGTGACACCAGCGAAATGGCCGTGAGGGCATCATGAGTTTGGCATGTAGTCATGTTGTTCAATGACATGCATCTAATGATTATCATGTTCGCACCAGTGACATACCTTCGTCATCCATTACAATACGTGAAAGGATGACATACCTTAGTCATCCATTCACGTACTGTAATACCAAATTTGGCATATACGATTCTAGCGAATCAGACAGGAGCGCATCATGAGCGTTGCATATAATCATGTTCTTACATGACACGCATGTCATATATTCGTGTTATGGTCGGTCGCTTGTGTTCGCCTTGCAATCATGTCATATCATATCAGTTTTGCCACATGCCATGTGAACGAAACCTCCGCAAGAGCTGCAGGATCATTAAATGTCAATGATGACAATCATGGCATACATGTCATGATTCTCATGTTAATACTAGGCAAATACGTTGTTCATACTGTCATGTTATGCCATACCAACTTTAGTATTGATACCGCAATCGAAACAGCCAGGAAAGCTAGAAGTCGTAGGTGGCTAGATAGATAGACAGACAAATAAATAAATGCGATCAAAGTTGCTGAAGTTCGCCAAGAAATGCTTCGAATTTAAAACGCAAACACTCAGCTATTCTACGCCTTTATCAAAATTTCGTTTCAGTTATTTGCCAAGCAACTAAATTTTAACGGCGCCTTCTTTATAGCACGCTCGAGTTTATCAACCACCTCTGCAGCATATAGGCTCGCGCTTTCAAATTCCATTTGTTGCTATTATTTTTACAGTGTTCACAGTATAGTGAAAGCAAAAAAACTGCACTTTAGTCCCATCATCGTCGATAGACGACACGTTTCAGTGAATTCAAAACCCCGTGCGTACGTACGAAGCTGCATGGTGCAATCACCTCAACAAAAGAGAACGGTATGCTTTGCCATACTTCCGGGTAATTCGGTGGCAGTCTTTGGAGGTGAGCACTGCTTCTACGCAGAACCTAGTCATATAAGAGCTATTTCGGCTTGCAAAGACAGTCCTTCTTGGATGTCACTAACAGGTACTACCTGACGTTGCGAAAAGTAGCTGTATAAGTATTATATGCAGATCTATCTCCAGCTTATCCTTAGTTCTCTCAATTATGCGCGTTCAGCAGAAACACAAGCTCAACTGAACTATCAAGGACAAAACAACTCAAAATTTTCAATTCAATACTATTCTCACTGGGTGATATCATACTTTATTTTGTTGACACAGCTGAGAATATATCTACACCCTTTTCAGGCCTGTCTCTCTTGCTGAAAGAGAAAATAGGTGTGCGAGCTGCGTTTACTTTTATTTTGCAATAAGTCAACGCTCAATGAGGACTTCTTCAACGGTATTGGTGAAGTGTACAGCGCATATCGATTGTATAAATCGAATATAATTAGAATGGTGCCACGCCTTACGGGAATCAGTAACGCGAGGCAGTCAGTGTGCAGTGTTGTCTCTGGTGCATTTGTTGGCACTGATTAAAGCGTTACGAAGAGGACCGACATGTTTTTGTAAGTGTAGTACTTGTGTGCAAACGTCTACAACACATTCATCTGTAATGTCGTTAAGAAAATAATTCCGGCGCGTGGTCATCAGAAGAAAGTGAAACTAGTGTGAATTCTGGTCATCAGAAAATCGACATGTCTGGCTTGCTTTTCAGTTATGGTACCGACACCCGACTTAATGAGGGATACGAGATTCTTTTCAGGTATTTTTATAGAAGATATCAAGTATGCCCATTACTGGGCTGACTAAATTTACTAAACGAGCTGTTGCTTCTTCTATATTTTGAATTGGAATGAATAAACTTTTATTGGGTCCTCCAAAACACAGATCACTGTGTCGCGGGCAGCTCCCACGTGGGAATACAGCTCACAAATTGAAGCTCATGCTTACTAATTGGACAAAAAAACTGAACAGTATTTCTGAAAATTGTGATTAAAAATAAATCAAAGTTATGTTGCTGAGTACATGAGTACAAAAAAAATGAGCTCGCATAATATATACAGCGTCAGGAGGTCCCAAAGTAAGAAACTGTCAGGGGGACCTCCTACGAGTTTTGAATAAAGAGCAGAGCTTTCGGTAGGTATAGTGAGGTAAACGGACACTTTTGCTTGGGATATGTGGTAACCGCGCAGCCTAATCATGAGGCTGAAGCAACTAAAGGATTAAGGGCGGGAAGGCGTAGCGTTTCATACAATAATACCTAGAGAGCAATCTGGCGCTGCGATCCTGTATCCGCATAGGAATTATGGGAAGTACAGGCTTCAGATTGGATAGCACTAGTTGGCGAACTGTCTGCACATCTTTCTCTACAGTTACAGTTTCGTTCTTCGTGCAGCGCTGGTAATGGGGTGTGGTGAAAATCGCCATAACAGTGCCTTTGTTGTGCGAAAAGGCTGAAGTCCACAACATCCCCTGATTTGCTGCGACGTTGCAGCCTTACGAGTCGTATCTAACCGCTTAAACGCATCGTCGTCCACTCACCGCTGCGCATAGGTGTAGCGTCTAATGCAAGTGCAGGATATTGCATCGAGTTCATGTTTTTTCACTAGTGTATCTTGCCTAAACTCGTTCGAATCAAGTGCAATACGAAGGCGAAGCTAAACGAACTCACGGCGATGCTCCTTCGTCTCGACTTCAGAACAAAACGGGGATGTGCGTTAGGAGCAGATCACTTGGGCAGACGCAGCTGGCATCCCAGCAGACGAAACGTTAATACTTTTTCACTTGATGCTGTACTGTATTTTCTATAAATAGATGAGGCGTACTTTTGTATAAAAAAAACAAGCATGTTCGTTGTCAAGTGCTGTAAACATATTTTACTATATCTTTATGCTAAATCTGGAAAGCGATTCCAGAGCGATGCACACCCTGATGGTTAAATTTCTCCAGGTTTCACTTCTACCTCATGATTACAGACACCTTCTGCGATCAAATTTATGTATATAAAATCAAGCAAGTTTCAATTGGATATAATTTTGTATACCTTTGTTTTATGCTTTCACGGGGCAAAGCACACGTGGGAGATGAACACGCATCGGTGCATTGCGACGAGCTGGGAGCCGACCTCTACGCCCAACGTGTTGATCGTGCCATCTTGCTGGTAATGCTGAAAACGTGTCATTTTCCTTATGGTAGTTTTATATAGCTCACCGTTTCAACGTTGAAGAAAATGCTTCTTTGTGGCTTTTCAAATAAAAAATAAAAAAAAAGCTCCTTCGTGGCTCAGTGGCTAACGCCGCGTGCTCACGAACGGAAGGTCGGACTTTCCATTCCGCGTGCCAGAGTCTGTTTTCTGGTTTATTTTTCTTTCTTTCGTTTCCTTATATATATATTGATACGTGTACATATTCAGTGAATGAGACGAGGCGGGCGGCAAAATCAAGCTGGCAGTGTCTATAGAATTGCTATCACATTAAAAAATGGCAAAAAACTGTGAGTTGTTAATTGGCGCCCACAAACGTGTAGTGTGCTTCCTGCTTGCGCTTAAGCGTGACCGACTAGTTCAAACCATAACTTTCATATCATAGACCTTATGCTAAATTTCTCGGACCTATCGACCGTCGTGTGCATAACCGCCATGTTAGAGGCTCCGCGCAGGGCAGTATGCACAGCCCGCGTTTCTTTATGCATACTAAGGCGTATCAACGTGAGGCGTGTATTATCTGATAATCGCAACGCCGACGTATTGCTACGCTTCTTACTGCACATAGAAAGGAGTTTACAATGCTGAAGGACGTTAAGGAACCCCAGGTGGTCAAGATTTTCGAAGTCCTCCCCCATGGCGTCTCTTTTAATCATATGGTAGTTTTGGGACGTTACCCCCACATATCTATCAAGAAACATCATCAGTGACTGCTGAAGGAATAGAGTAAGCTGTAAACAATAATAATTGTATTTTTCAAGAAGATGACGTTTCCGTAATGTTCTCCAACTACTGCTACCGAAAGACGTCTTTGTGTACGCCTTTATAATTGAACGTCCCATAGCATTTTTGAGTTCCCACGAATTGCTGAAGGCCGAATCAAGGCACGTTTTGCAATTTTCTTGCTAGCAGGCGCTTACCAAGTGAAACGTACTTGTACGCATCACGCAGAAGCCAATGCTGCGCAACGAGCTTCATCACGGCTAATTGCAAGCGCCTTCATTTTGGTGATGGTGCCGAGCACATCGAATGCTGAAAAAACTTGCGCAGTCACGCGCAAGTCTTCCAACTATATGGCCGCTGGTCACACCTCGAAAAATAAAACGAAACAACATGAAACAGGAATTCTTTAGCACCATCCCCCTCTTCTCAGAATGATCCAATGACGTGCACTTGCTTAGAATTCAGCGTGTGCCGTCGCTGAAACGTTATAAAATAGTACATTGAAGAAAATCTTGGCGCTCGCAATTAGTTTCGATAAATCTCTTTGCATGAACGTTGGTTCTGCGTGAAGAGTACGAGTCACCTTCACTTGGTAAACAGCCGCTAGCAGAAACGTTGCAATAACAGCCTTGCTTCAGCGCTGAGTAAATTTGGGAAAAAGAGGATAAATGCTATCGCACGTCTTACTTGCTTAGAAACGAGAACGCAAGCAGTTCTTTCGGGAGAATTGTTTGATATGTGGGGTTTAACGTCCGGAAACCACCATAAGAATATAAGACACGCCGTAGTGAAGGGTTCCGAAAATTTTGAACACCTGGGGTTTTTTAACGTGCACCCAAATCTGAGCACACGGACCTACAGCATTTTCGCCTCTATTGAAATTGCAGGTGCCGCAGCAGGGATTCGATCCAGCAACCTGCGCGACAGCAGCCAAGTACCTTAGCCACTAGACCACCATGGTGGGGCGTCTTTCGGGAGCAGTAGGTGGAGTACATGCTGGAAACGTCGTCAGAATTAAAAAATAATAAGGGTGAATGTTTACGACTTACCTATTTTTTCTTTCAGCATATTGAGTTTTTCTTTGCGTGCAGCAAGGAACCATGCAATACATGGGTACTTCGATCATCAGCAAATACGTGCCTCATGTCAAGACATGTTGAGTGTACTTGTACGTAAAGACACGCGGAAGTTCGCGGACTGTGCAAACTGCGCCGCACTGATCCTTTGACATGGCGGATATTAACATGTCGACCGACAGGTGGCAGCAATTTTGCATAAGGTCTGCAATTTTGCATAAAAACGGTAGTATTGCGGACCAAGACGTACCGAGCAAAATAAGACGGCACAGACACGATATGTAGTGTGTGTGGAGAGAAGGAGGAAATGGCTGAACATATTATAATGTTCGGTAAAAGGATCCGCCCTATAGTCGATGATGATGGCGCTGAATTTTTCAAAGTGTTGGGGCTCATGGACAATGAAGGCGAAATAGACTTTAAACGGGTAGAAATAACCAGGAGGAGCCTAACTGATTTGTGGCTACAATCGAGGTGCGAGTGAAATTCAATCCTTCAACACAGAGTGATAAAACTTAGTTTTATGGCTAGGTGGCGGGAGGCACCGCCCGATCTAAAGGGCACAGCCCGATACATTCATTCATACATCCAATAATTCATCGTATATAGTTGAGTAAGCACATCTTGTCAGAGGGCGTAAAGTTGGCGCTGGTGAAGTGTCTATAGTCTGCTCATCATAAGCCGTACCCCACGTGCGCAAAGCTTCCACCATTATACAAAAAAAAATACAGTGTAATTCCTAATATACTTTGGAGCCTGAAAATTGTGAACTATTTTTTAAATGCTGACGCCCTTACCCTAACACAACTACTTTGATGGGCTTTCTCTTCATACACATTCAGAGTATTCTATGTATGCTATGACCGGTGCTTTTGTGAACGCAGCATTTTTTATTTTCAAAAAAGTACTCTTTTAGTCACGATAAAATTCACTATGAAGAAAAAAGAGCAAATGAAAGCAACTACAAGCGCATTTTCATTGATAAATATAATTTGTACGCAAGCTGCTACTGTTGTCCAAAATTTTATAGGCATATTGAAAAAAACTCATCGAGGCTTAGCAATATATATTCTATGTTATACCATAACCCTTGTTGATGGTGCGGTGGTTTGCCAAGTTTGTATCACATCGCATGGAAGTCTTGTGAAAGACAGAGAATTAAAAAGAATTCCTGCCAAAAACTTTGTAAATATTTTGGAGTAGTGGAGGAAAGAACTCACCAACTAGCACCCACGAGTACACTTAGCTTCTTAGTCACATTAGTCTACAAGCCAGTGCGGCCCTGGACTTGGGGTTCCAGACAACATGCTCTTTTCAATCCTTCACCTTAAAATAACGCATTGTTATTCTCATTCAGATGATGGTTGTAATTGAGACCATTTATATGCATTACGGACACCTGCTCAGTCATCCTTGCGAAATTGCGGCAACAGTCTTGAATTTCTTTATCTGCTCATTGACACTTGTTCATTTCTGCCTCTGTAATATCGATAATAGTCTCAGTTCAAGGTCTCAAAGTTTGGCCAATCACGCAAAAACTTCTTCCCTTCGAATAAAGAACTGATCGATCGAATACAACTAAACCAAGCTCTAGATAGCGCAGCTGGCCACATACGTGAGAATAATTACGTTGTAGCACACAACACTTCCTTCACTGCTGTTATATCGCTGTAGCTTTGACATGCCTGGAAAATGAAGCAACGGTTATTCGTGCACGTATCTGGTGATACGACGCTGGGGTCATTCCGGAACTCCAAGCGTAATAGAGACCAGCTGGAGAGCCATTCGATGTATTAGCACAGAATAGTTTGCAGAAACAAGCAGCAGTGCCCTTTCGACGGTGCGCTGTTATGAGGGGGGCAGCTGTGAAGATGAATATAGACATGATTGACGCAGTGCTGAAAGACGAAGAAACAGAAAGCAGACAACGAGAGCTGTCTCACAGCTGAGATAATTATTCTGAATGAAAGACAAGCCAAAATACCATAAAGCCAAAATGGCAAACATGCGTAAAAGATGGCTGATCAAATGATCATCTACTATAGGGGTCTAAAACAGGCGGTGTACATGCCGCGAATGGCTCGCGAACCTTTCGCATGTGGCCAAGTGCTGCAAATAAATGGGTTTGTCCTATATATTCATTGTCTTTCTAACAATTGTTGTCATGAGTTCTCAGTATTTCTGAATTTTGCTCACGTTTTGTTTGCGCGAAATGCGAATAATAAAAACTTTGTTCGGGTAGGCTACACAGACGTGATGAAAGATGGGAAGAATAAATGCATAAACATCGTCGTCAGGACTTTCGTAGTTTTGCCTTAATGTGAGCCATATGCAAAAAAAAAAACTTCTCGCCGACGTTCCGGAAAGCATGAACTATTTTTATAGATGTGATGCAGCTTATGGAGGTGTAATAAGGTGTGTGGCGTGACCGCCCTAACTGCGCATGTGCAACAGCTGGCCCAAGTACTGCCAGAACGCGCTCACGTGCTAGTGTTCTCCGGCCTGTGCAGGAGGCTGGACAAGACGTTGTGTCCTTTCCCCCTTACACTCCCTCAGCAATCAGGTGATGACGTCAGGGAAGAAGGTTCTGCAGACTCACGATAAACCAACGCGTTGTATCATAGTCAGACTGCACTGGCTCGCGCTGTAACGCCTTGGGACCTGCGTAAGTGGCTGTGTAAGAGGCTGTGGCACCCCCCCTCCTTGCACTCTCTCGGCAATGACGTGATGTCGTTGGGGAACGAGATTATGCAGACGCGCGACAAACCCATGCACTCCCGCGTGGCATGAAGATAAAGCCACGTGGCGTGCTCCAACAAAAGTACGGGGGACGACTAACAGCAACAGAAACTACAGTGTATCATGGTGTGCTCCGCTCTCAAAGACCCGTTAAGATTGGCAGAAGTGCCCGGCACGAATGGAATTTTAGGTGGACTCATGCGCTGCTTTTCATGCTACTCATGGTTTTCTTCAGTGGGATTTAGTGTAATCTTTATTGGCTCTTCCTAAAAAGTGCGCAGTAACTCACGCGCGCACACACACACACAAAAACACACACAAATACGGTCAAGCAAATGCACGGACATCAGCAATATTTCATAAGTGGCGGTTATCAATTGTGCTTTGGAATTTATCTCAAGTAGCAACACAGCTAGTATAAAGCAGTATCACGCTGTTCTTGCTAGGTGGATAATGATGATATGATATGTGGGGTTTAACGTCCCAAAACCACGATATTGTTATGAGAGACGCCATAGTGAAGGGCTTCAGAAATTTCGACCACCTGGGGTTCATTACCGTGCACCCAAATCTGAGCACACGGGCCTACAGCACTTCAGCCTCCATTGGAAATGCAGCCGCCGAAGCCTGGATTCAATCCCGTGACCTGCGGGTAGCCGAGAACCCTATACACTAGACCACCGCGGCAGGTTGGGGGAAAAATATTACGAAATGAAATATCAGGAATTAGTTTAATAAATTTTGCTACTCATAGGTTTTTGCTTTTTGGCAAGGTATTTCGAGAAATAAAGGTTAAAGGTAAATTCTTTTTGAAGCAGAGCATCACGTGTTCTCAGCCGAAGTCGTCTGCAAATACAAACATTTCAATCACAGTGTAGTTTTGAATACATGTACTTGGCCAGTCACAGCAACCCTACTGAGTAAACATGTTCGGATAACTTGCGACCCTCCTCCAAAAATGAAGTCGCACGGCAAAACCCACATCTGCCACTGTCACCTATGCGCATGCCAACGCTAATACTTTTAATTGCAACCTTTACGACCAATATTTGAAAGAATATATTCAAATATAAGAGCTTTTGTTCAGTCATCAAACACTTCCAGGGTCATTGTTCATTCTCCTATGAGGACTCGAAAGGAAACCACTTTTTTTTTCCTTTTCAGTCAATGCGTTTGTCGCTTAAATATTGCAGTAAAGATGGGTCCTGCCCTATCGCGCGAAAATATTCTACACCTCCCGTGGTTTCGCAATTTAGCTAGTTTTGCATTAGCTCCGTGATTACAACACCTTTGATTAATTTAGGCAGCCATAGGAAGACGTCACTTTGAAATGTCACGTTTCGTGACGTTACAGTGACCTCATGATGCAAGAAATTCTAGTTATGAGGGACGGCGTTTTACATTATTGGTTGTGGACGCCGTGAGACGGTGACGCAGATGGTCAGAATGCGCTTTTGTTGCATTATCTGCAGCTATTGCTTTAATAATCAAAGCTGTCTAACCGAGCAACCTTTTAAAGAATTGTCGCAAAAACGTACCAGAATTTCACTTTCACCAGTTGATTCCTGATTAGATTGTCAAGTCGTGTTACACTACTGCTTTAGAAAACACATCCGGGATGCCAAGATATGCATGATAAATTTTTACTTCACACATAAAAAGTTTACAAATTCTTTTCACTTAGGTCGCATGATTGAATGCCCATTGCGGTGGCTGCATTTTCCATGCAGGAAATAGTGCTGTACGCTCGCATGCTCATATTCGGGTGCACGTTGAAGAACCCCAGGTGGTCTAAATTACCTGAGCCCTCCCTTGCGGCGTCTTTTAATCATACGGTACTTTTCGGACGTTAAACCCCAAATAGCAATCTATCACACTTTTTCCCCTTTTCCTCAGTAGACGATATGTAACTGCTTCTTGACATCAATGTAGAAACTATACGCACTAATTACCTGCCATTAGAAAAGTCAGTGTTTGTATTTTAGTTGGATATATGGCCGAAGTGCTTCATGTTGTGAATGTGAAAACTGAATGCAGCCTCTCTGGGAGAGCACCAGTCGACTACACACGCATGACATCTAATTGAAATAACTGACCTTTATGCATACAAGATTGTTGCTAATCAAAATATAAAAAAAAGTATAAAAACAAAACACAGTCCAGAAGCACTGACCACTTATATATTGTCTAGTTCGTCGTAATCGTCCCCTGGCTGTCGGACGACCGTCTTGTTGCTCTCCCGCAGGATATAGTCGAGCAAGGCCTCCCACCCACCCATTGCACCCGAGGCCACGGCGGGGAAGCCGCCACCGGCAGCCGATTTCGACGCGTTCTGTTGTCAAAGGAGAAGTTGTCGAGTGCCAGCTAGGCTATGGCAGGGTGCTGCAGGCCCGAGTCCACCTGCCATTCCCCAAGAGGCCTCACGGTGGTTAGCACGGCTGAGATCACGATGAGGACAAGAAGGCCTGCCGTCAGCATCCTGGTGATCCTCGATTTCCGGATATTGTGAACAGGCGACGTACCATGCTGGCTGCGTAGCAGCTGCTCTGTCCCCAAGGACATGCTGTGCAGCATCATGGCTGTCGCAGGTGTGGGGCGATGACAAGGCGACAGCACTGCTCAGTTGCCACAGGAAGCCCCGTGCTTCTTCTCGGCGTGGCGTTGAATGGGCTGTGGTTTCGCAAAGGCTGGAGGCTACAACAGGCGTGAACCCTGGTTCTTCTCTGCAGGGGCAGGCTGGTTGGTCGGGCCTTGGATGAAGCCTCGCGCTAACCCTGCTGGCGTCCTACAAAACAGGGCATGGGTGGTGTTCAGGAATGTTAGCGGCGTTCAGGAACGTTAGCACGTGCCACTTCTTCTTCTTCTTCTTCTTCTTCGATGGCTCATACCTAATGCAGAAAATTGGCCATGTAGTGGGTGACTTTTTTCGGTGTTTTCTCCAGTTACTAAACATACAAGCTAGAATTAACTGTATAACAACTTTACTTACGAATCAACTTTGAAGATATATTTCAAAGATGAAGAATTCACTTTGATATTAGACAACAATATGAAGTTGAGCGTGTTGATAACATATAAATAACGTAACGCGTAAAAAATGTTAGGCACAGAACAAGAGAAGGGACAAAGCGGAGCGCTAGCTCCCAACAAAACCAGATTAGGTGCGTGTGAAAGGACCCCAGGATGGTAGAAATTTCTGGAGCCCTCCACTGCGGCGTCTCTATAAATCATATGGTGGTTTTGGGACGTTAAACCCCACAAATAAATCAATCAAGCCTCCAAAAAATATTGCTCACGGAACACATATATGCTCACAGAATGCAAAAGACTCGGTAAAACATTTTTCAAAACCACAATTTCCATACGTAAAAATATACAACATTAGGAAGGGCGAATATTTTCAACATAGTTCAGCAGAGGAAGTGCTGATGCAGTTCAGCCCTATTTTACAAATCCCCTTTGCCTCAATATTCTTCATTGGCATTTTATTTTGGTTGCTACCATCAATCACGGTATCGTAAAAAAGTAAGTTGCAGTCACACGGGCTGCAGAGCAGTGCCAAAAAACCATCATGACCATTCCTAACCTTACAAGCGTCTTCACGAATCCAGTCAATAATACAGCGGCCAGTTTGTCTTATGTAGTGCTTCCCACATGAGAGAGGTATCTCATACAGTATATTTTCTGTGCACGTGCCAAACAGAGTTATGTGACTTTTAGAATGACCTGTTTTTACATGTAAAACAACCTACAGTGAAGGGTAGCAAAGCGGATGCCCCTATTTTTCGTTAACCTCCTTGCTTTTCCCTCATTTTATTCTCTCTCTCTTTCTCCACACATGCCCCGCCGCGGTGGTCTAGTGGCTAAGGTACTCGGCTGCTGACCCGCAGGTCGCGGGTTCGATTCCCGGCTGCGGCGGCTGCATTTCCGATGGAGGCGGAAATGTTGTAGGCCCGTGTGCTCAGATTTGGGCGCACGTTAAAGAACCCCAGGTGGTCAAAATTTCCGGAGCCCTCCACTACGGCGTCTCTCATAATCATATAGTGGTTTTGGGACGTTAAACCCCACAAATCGATCGATCGATCTCCACACATGTATGAGAACTTTTTCGGGGCAGAAAAAGCCAGCTTTACGTTCCCCCGCTCCCCAAACTTATTCATGTTGTGCAAGATTCAATGTAGATAAGGAACCATGGCAAGCTTTAGAGGCCAGCTATATACATTTCTTTGACAATCTCTTTTCCTCCTTTTTCCCACCTTACCTTTTCAAACCCCTTTTTTCTTTCGCTAGTGAAGGACAGCAGATTCAAAATTTTCTTCTGGGTAAGCTCCCTGCCTTTCACTTAATTTCAATCTCTCTTTTCTGAGACCTTACTCGCTCAAACTGGGAGAGAGAGCTTGTTTCAAGATCTGAAGCTTTTTGACCAAAGTTTCTGCGACAGAAGCCTCAACGTGAGAGCGGTAGCCAACACTGAAACTCGCTCTGCTTGCTCTATAAAACTAGGTTCAATCAGACTTGAAGACTTCTGTAAAGCGTTGCGAAAGCACAAGTCTACATTTCCTCTTTTTACAAGCTTGTGCGGGTGGAGTGGTATGGAAGGAGAAGTTTGTTGCTCCTTTGCTCGTACTTCCAACAAGTGTGGACTTGGTAAAAATGAGAGCTATATTTAAAGAACAGAAAGTGGTAGTAACAGGCCACTTATTAAATCAAGAAAGGGGTTTATACTGCTCCTTGGTGAAGTTGAGGGTATATATGACCCAGGCAACCGAATCACGCGCATCTTTAGATGCGCGTGATTCGGTTGCCACAAAGGTCACCGGAAAGGGTTCTATCGAGCTTGGCTGAAAGCAAATCACTTAATATTGAAGCAATAAATGACCTGATACTTACTTGATTCCTTAGAAGATGGGCCTTCCTGTCTAATTGGATCAAGTAGCTTCCAAATGAAAGTTTGAAAGTTATAAAGATATAGTGGATGACACACCACCACTGTTATCAAATTGGAAGCTCCAAGCTCGTCAATACAATCTTTTAAAAAAAGAAGAGGTGATTCCTGAGGCAACAAATAATGGAGGTTTTTCGCATCAATGGAAGAAGCACACATTCGCTGATTAGAACGGGTTCAGATAAAATCAAGAACGTCACGGCAAATTTTCCCGAGAAATGGTTTGTTTAGTGCTAAAAGACTAAGCTTAATTACTTTGTAAAAACAAGGCAATACTTTTTTGCCACAATTTCCGATACTATGAAACGAAATAATTTTTCAATCCTATGTGTTTTCACCCTGACTAATACCTCAGGAAAATTCTTTTTTTTTTGCTATTTACTAAGCTTCTGACTAGTTAAGAGAGGTTAAGCTTATCACACAACTTTCATGCCTGAGATTTTACTTTGGAAATAGCAGCTCTGTCGTTGCTTATGAATATTGATGAAAGAGCTTCAATTGTTTTTATAATAGAAAACATGTGAGAAAGAACAGCAAACCCTTTTTCCTTGTCAGCAGGAAGCATGGCGAGGGTATACAGTCCTTGCGGAAGGGTTTCACTTTTCCTAGCGGCAACCACGATGAGTGTTATTTTCATCAAAAAATCACGTCAACACTCGCTGAAACAGTTCTTGTCTTCCTTGAGAAACACAAGCCCTCTTGTGTTCATCAGAAACTTCAATTTTCACTTCCCTCTGTTTTCATAGTAGGTGCAAAGCGTATTAGATAATAACTTATAAAAATCACTTGATATGCGACGACGTCTAAGTTAGGAAATGAATGAGCAATAACGTGGTCAATCAGCTGCAAAGTAGTTTACAGTAGTAGCCTAAAATATTGCTACAAAATGAAATGAATAATGCAGACAACAGAAAGAAAAATAAGATATATGTCAGGTAGGAATAAAGTAAACAAATAAAATTCACACCCTTCTTCGAAATAAATAGGAAAACATTCGTTGAAAACAATAAACGGGTGGGCAGCATCCCGGCGACACCTTATGTGTAGTTAATTGCAATGGATTACAGACGCTGTTGTTAAAAACACAATGAAAAATTGGCAGCATATCCACGGAGTGAATGATGGATAGTGGGGCGAAGCATTCGTCCGTCCATGCGTCCATCTGTGTGACCGTCCATGCGTCTGTTCGTGCGCATGTCCCTGCGTTCGTTCATGCATCCGCCCCTGCGTCCGTTCATGCGTCCATCCATGCATCTGTCTGTGTGTCCGTTCGTCCATCTATTCAACACTCCAAGTCCCACCATCTCGCATCTTTTTATCATATATTCCCCATATAGAAGCACCGTCATTCAGAGGACATTCCAAGGACTAAATGAGAGGTGGCACACGCACACTTCTTACGGCTGGCGCTTCGGGTCTACTTCCCACTTTCAACCACCTTGAGTTCATGGTATATACTAGTTCACTGTATTCATGGCACTGCGGCCCAATGCTCACTAAACCTTTCTTAATCCATGGAGGTTACGCCCAGCAATTATAACGTAGCAACCTTTTCCTGTCAGATAGTGCTCAATGTACATGCCAGTGGCTGCTAATGTGAAATGAGAGACATGAGGATTCAGCTTTTAATTTCTTACGGCTTGCGCTTCGTATCTGCTTCCCCACTTTAACCACCGAGAATTCATTCATGGTATATACTAGTTCATTGTATTCATGGCCCTGCGGCTCAATGCTCCCTAAGCCTTTCTAAAACTTAGGAGGTTTGACCCAGCGAATATAATGTAGCAACCCTTTCTTGTCCGATAGTGCTCAATGTACATGCCAATGGCTGCTAATGGGAATCGCAGCGTGCGCGTTGACTAAAAGCCGATTGCTCCTGTCTCTCATTCCCCATTAGCAGCCATTGACATGTACATTGAGCACTATTTTTTATTGTTAAGCAACGTACAGATGAAATCTCTCGCCGGCACAACCTTGGAGGTCAAATGTTATACCTATTTCGGGTATGTGCCACTGGTGGTTACGTACTACAAGGGGCACACAAGCCACGCCATAAGGAGCTTGGATCTATTGTATCGTTATACCCTTGTATCGTGATATCACATTGAATTTTTGTGTACATGTATGCCAACATAATCATGTATATTAGAACAAATGTCTTCACTGTAACGTAGTGATGTTAGTCGTGAAATATAGATGTGCCGAAGTGTATGTGCCCTGTTACTGGGATGGTATGAAGCCTTTGTGTTCTGTACATGCTGTAAATAAACTTTTTCTAAACAAGGAGCTTCGCCCCTAAAAGAACGGAGATATACTTTCTAGAAAAAATTGACGTGCAAAAAAGCCAAGCTGTCTTTCAGTGTCGGCAAAAATTCTATTATTTCAAACGTTGTAGCGAAAAGTGAGAAACTAGACAGCAAATTGACGGTCACAAAAGAAACGAGCGCAACGTGTGGCTGCGTATAAGATATATGTGAGCATCAATATGCGGCCTCCCCAAATCTGAATAATCAAACTTCTATGCAACGTAGAAGCTGATATTAACTACCGCCTCCGTGTGAAACAACTTTTGCAGTAATTAAATAGGTAAATGAAATCTTATGTAAATAAATGAGTGGGTTCGTTGACGAATTACCAATTTGAATACAAAAGAGCTCAACAATAATAAAAAAGCTGAAAGACACGAGAAAACATAGACTATTCGAAATAAACGTAATCTTTGTTGCGGAAATGTGGAATCTACAACAAGCCCCTTTCCACCATTACGTTTTCTGCGGACGCCGTTTTCGATGTTACCTGTTGGCAGTTTCAAGACGATATGATCAGCAAAATGGAGCTAGATTGCACCTGTTCAGAAAACCTATGTGGGTGAGGATTAGGCTATTTAATTGAAAACATTTACCCCCCCCCCGCTATTGTTTTAGTCAAGTTTACAACATTATTCTAGCACATAAATGTTTTTCTTTCTTATTTTTTTACCGTAACCAGGATCAATTGTATGGCGCAACATAAAGTGATCGCAGTGACAACTTGAATGAAAACAGAAAAAAATTAGGCACTAGCGTGTTTGCTTTGGTTCTCCCAATGTTGGCATGACTATGCACACTTAATTAGGCCAACTAGGAACAAATAATTGACAGAAGTCCCTTGCAATACTTAGTACCCTTCTTGAGACTCCAGAGAAATCATACCAAATAGTCATTATTTCTGTTTTTATTATTAAATATTGAATATATTCATGCATTTAGAGTTGGCATTCGGCAGTACACGTTGAAACGAAACATGTGCATTTTAGTAAACTGTTTCAAAAGTGCACCAGGAAAATGAGATAGGAGAGTTGGCCATTTTATCTACGTAATTGAGTGGTTTGCCGAACCGCAAAAAACGACAATGGTTAATGAATGAGGAAAAAAAAAGATACCAAAAAAGCTCCAAGGTAGAATAGCACTATTTGACTAGCCCAATCACGTTATTCACAACTTCATCAACTGACAACCTCCGATCACGGCAAATGTGGTTTGCTGACTTTCCATAATAAATATACACCCCTAACTTTCACAGCAGTCAAGTGGCACTGTTTTTGTATGTAACACATCGTAATTCTCAGAAAAAAGCAAAGGAAGCGTTTCAACGTCTGAAAAACATTTAGGAAATATATGGCGATTTATTCACTGCAAACATGGGTTGTTGATTAGCTTGCTGATTCGGTGTTCGTGAGAATCAGGTATATGATTCATTGCTCCACCAGTTTCTTTTTTATAACCTTGCATGACTTAGAATTTGCTCGCAAGTTTATTTTCATCGACTTTTTATACTTGGTGACTCGGGGAAGAAGTTTGCCAGCGTCGCATCGATTACTATTGATGAGATCACCCACGCAAAACCTGGAGTGTGGTTTTAAAAACTAAAAGCTGGCGGTGTTTTTTTTTTTGGCTGAAGAAGCCTTTGTTGAACGTTCCAGAGAAATAGAATTTTGTAGTCAGGATGGTACACATCCGCAGAAATCCGGCAAGTGAAACTTGAATAGCGTAAAGACGTATTAACGCTTGTATTGGTTTTCACTACAAGCTACAGTTGTTGAAAAAATCAGTGAAAAAATGCACTAACACGAGGAATCTTGTTCTGTGTGCTTGCGGCACTCTGTGTCATCAGCTTACTTGAGGAAAAAGCAGCAACAGTAGCGGCCTTTGTGCTACTATGGGCCGGCGTAGCAAATCTAATTTCCGGTTACACGCGCTACCTGGCTCAAACATGGAGGCTGCGGCTTCCTGACCTCTTAGGGCCAGCAAAAGTACACATGCTCACACAGTTTCTCCGTAAAAATTTTCACCAAAATATCAGGCACAAGATGTAAGCAAACAAACACAGACAAGAAGAGTGCAAGCGGAATTGTTGAGTTGCGAAGAGCTGCTAGTGTGAATTTACAACAAAAAATGCTATCACTTAGCCTTCCCCTTCGAATGCGCACAGTTCATGAACCGAAATTTGCTTTTTTGGGTGGCAAAATCTTTCATGGAAATTTCATGCCCGGCTTACTCTGAGAACCTATTATTTGCAGAACACGTGAACGCTATACAATTTTTATGCAACATGAAAAAAATGAGGAATGCCAATCGTTCTGTCTTCTAATTTTTTTTGGGTGGGATCTTCTTACAGAAAAATACTCATTCCAGGCTTCCACTGAGAACTCATTATTTGGAAAACAGGTGGATCTCGTACGATGCCTATCCAACAAGCAAATTTATATATGCGAATTATTTTGATTTCTAATTTCTTATCACCAAAGTGATAACGTAATATGACAGACAAATATTTCAAAAAAGAATACGAAATCTAACACTATTTGTTATCTTTGAGCCAATAATTACTGTTGTTTTCCTGCTGAAGTAATTTCAATGTGATATCGATGACCGACGCTAATGAGCCTAGTAGAATTAGAGATTATATGGAGTTCATTTTGTTATACTGACAATGCGAAGGCGTGGAATAGCAAGACACGCAGAGTGCGGTAATATTCCTCTCAGTTTTTTCGCGCCACGTTGCTCGCGAGATCTGCCAGCATTGCTTAGTTGCGTGCTTACACTTTATATTCTCCAATTTGGGCCTGAATGATGCACAACAATGTGAATTTTTGCCGGAGTATGAATCAACACAGCAGTTTGCCATCTGTAGTGAGTCCGTAGAATAATACAAGGGATAGGTTTTTTTCAAGGCGAAAGCATTAGATGCTTCACTAAACACAAGCGATGCAATAAAATCATGGTCACAGGATGTGGTCATCTTGACCTTATCATAAAATTACCAAATATTCAGATGGCCTCAGGATATCAGTATGCCATTCAGATTACATCAAATAATGATGTCATCGCATGACACATCGCTTGGTCAAATAGACTCTGATCACGAAGGCAGGCTATGGCGGAACTGAGTGCAGAAAGCTTGCATCTGAATTTTGAAAGAAGCCTACAACCTTGTTAGGTGCACAAAGTCTTCGAAGACAAAGCGGGGGGCGTGTTAGGATTAATAATCTACTTAGATGAGAACGCAGACAAAAAGCTTCACGTTTGAGTCCCCATACAAGAAACCGTGAAAGTATTTCAAGTTCTTCTCTTAGGGTCTTTTTATAGTTATTCTATCAACATTGTTTTATAAAATGGCGATTTTTTTCTATGTTACCTATTTTCCCGTAAGATATTGTTACCTGCTGAGTAGGTGCTGGCCTGTATAGCTCTCTTTTTTGCTTTTCTAAATACATGCATTCAACCACCTTCTACCTTTCGTAAATCAATATACTAACACAAATGTGTAATAGCGAGAGTACTACGACGCATACTTCTCAGAAAGAATAGTTTCCAGTGTGCAGGACACTTGTCTTTCTCGGGGTGCGGAGCGTTTCAAAAACAATGAAAGATTTCCTTCCTTGATACCAATTTCTGGTGCACTCATTGAGCGAGTCGGAATGAAGTCATCCATAAAGTCCTAATCACTTGCGCACAATTTCCTCGCGACAGCGGCCAACGACAGCGACAAGCGACAAGACTTGCGGTAGCGGAGGCCCATCTGTGTAACCTCCGCATGTACCGTCGCGCGTTTCTGGAAAAATAGAAAAGAACGCTTGTCACAGTGAAGCAATCGTGGCTATTTCCGGCAACATGGCTGCGCTCCTGGTGATCGCTTCGATTGTGATTTGCTCTCGATACATGTTATACGCGCGTACTTCAAAGAATGCTAAGTGCCTTTGAGCATTTATTTATTTATTTATTTATTTGTTTATTTATTTATTTATTTATTCTTTCATTCATTCGTTTAATACTGCGGGCTCATGATTCATGCATGGTAAACAGTACAAATACAAAAGAAGTGGCAATGACAGCACAACGATGAAGGGTGAAGAACGTTATTCTGTAGTTTGATGACACGTATCTGTAAGGAAATTACATCCGCTAATGGTCCTCGGAAAATATGAAAGTACAAATAGGTCAGTGTTAGCAAAATTTGCTGTTCAAGCTTTTGAATGATGGTGTCAGGTGAGCCTACTATGTAGCAGTGCAAATATGGTGACGAACATAGGCTAATAAAGCGCGTTGCCATTGTGTCTCTAAGAAGAGACTGTCGTTGGCTTGCGTTAAGTCCAAGGGTGAGCCTGATGTGGATGATGTGTTGAATATACTGCAAGGCAACGCTGAGAATGCAAGACTCTTCCTTTATTCGCTGTGAATGAGCCCCACAACCCAATTTAGCGTGGTGATGATGAGTTGAATAAATGTGTAGATAGAGCGTACACAGTGTTCACTCTAACCCCCCCCCCCCCCTTCCCGAACCCTGCGTGGCAGCGGCGAGCCCGTCCGTGCCTTAGATGGAAACGGGACGTCGAAAAAAATGGCAGCAGTGTGCGGCGTGATCACCCTTATTTCGCATGCGCAACAACTTTCCAAACGCTACCAGAACGTGCCAACGTGCTAGCTCGTTCCAGCCTGTATAAGGTACTGGGTAAGACATGTGGCCTCCCCCCCCCCCCCATCTTTTACACTATCTCAGCAATCATGTGATGGCACCGGGGAACGAGATTTTGTAGAAGCGCGATGAAGCAACGTGCTGTATCCTAGTCAGAACGTCCTTGCACGCGCCAGCGCCTTCAGCACTGCGTGAAAGGCTTCGAAAGAAACTGGGGCCTCTCCCCTAACACTCTCTCAACAATCACGTGATGGCGTCGGCAAACGAGGTTCTGCAGACGCGCGATGAATTTACGTGCTCCCGCGTGGCGAGCCGATCAACCCGCGTGGCGTACTCCAAGAGTTTGGGGCGTGTAACAGCAACAGAAACTGCAGTGACTTCAATGTGTGCTCCACTTGCGAAGGCGCGTTAACATTGGGCGAGGTGCCCGCGATAAATAAAACATTAGGTCAACTCATGCGCTTCTTCGCGTGCTACTTATCATTTTCTTTAACAAGAGATTGCGGAATTTTTCTCAGAATTTCCCCGTTATCTCAGCTTGTAGTGTAGGGATCATATCAACAGAATAATCAATCAATCAATCAATCAAACTTTATTTCAGGAATGCATATATCTACATGAATAAAATTCTACAGTACAGAGGAGGTCCCGAAGTTAGAAAACTGTCGGGGGGACCTCCGTCAGAGAATAAGTCAAGTGCGATAACAATGCAGCAAGCAGTGAAAAACATTTTGTACGAATTAAACAAAGAATGGTTAAAATTTCATAACAACAAGGCAAGAAAAGTTCTGTGTAACAGCAAGTGGTATAGTGAGTAAAAGAAATAATAAAATTATGAGTAAGGCCCGACGGAAGAGTTTAGAAAACACGTTTTGTGATTAGGTACTCTTTAAACATTTTGCGAAATGAATAGAATGTGGGACATGACTTTATTTCAAGTGGTATGTTGTTCCATACGGATACACCTGTAAATTTCAGAGTTAGTTTTCCATAATTGCTACGCACTTTAGAGAGAAGGAAATTGTGACAGGCTGAAAACCTGGTGTTATTAGTATTGACAAGATGTTGTGTGGATAGCCCTGAAACACATAGACCATGATAAATGAGGCGGTACATCAATATATCTAACTTTAGAGTGAATAAAAGATTAATTGGAAGCACGGAAAAATAAATACAGAGTGGCGTAGAAGGCGATTGAAATGGAGCGAAAGCGATCAGACGTAGTGCCCGTTTCTGAAGATGTAGACGGGGCTCCAGGTGACTGGTATATGTATTACCCCAGGATGAAATGCAATAGGAAAGATGGCTATGAATATATGCATAGTATAATGATAAAATAATGCATGACTGAAAATAAGGGCGGGCTTTAATGAGAACATGAATGCCAAAAGAAGCTTTTTTTAATATTGAGAGTACATGATAGTTATATTTCAAATGTTTGTCTAGTATTACGCCTAAGAACTTCACATGATCCGATACAGAAATAATATGGTTGTTAAGAGATACAGAAACTGGTGAGGGAAATGTGTTCTGTGCGGATGAAAACACCACAAATTTAGTTTTAGAGGGATTCATATAAAGATGATTGTTAACACACCATTGATAAATTTTACAAAGATCGGAGTTTAAGCTACTTTCAAGTTCAGCAGTTGTTTTCTGGGATGTAAAAATATTAGTGTCATCGGCGTAAAGAAGACAGTTAGTATGGTTAAGGGAACTAGGTAGGTCGTGAATAAAAAGTAGGAATAAAAGAGGGCCTAAGATTGAACCTTGAGGGACGCCTATGGTAACTGGTTTAGCTGATGACGCAATGTTATTGACATAAACTACCTGTGAGCGATTTGTTAAGTAATTGTGAATGAACTGCAAAGCGGGACCCACAATTCCGAAAGATTCAAGTTTACACAGAAGGATCCGGTGGTTAAATTGGTCGAAAGCCTTCGTGAGGTCAATAAAAACTGCCCCAGTAAGTAATCTATCGTATATGGCTTGTTTAATTCGGTCAGTAAAGCTGAGCAAGGCTAGCTCTGTCGAGTAGTCAGGTCGAAAACCCAATTGGTGGGGAGAGAGTAGGTTAAATTTAAGCAGATAGCACATCAAACGCAAGTAAAAAAGCTTTTCGATTACTTTGCTAAAGAAAGGAAGTACATAAATCGGGCGGTAATTATTAGTTGACAAACCATCGCCCTTTTTGAAAACAGGTGTTATCTTTCCTACCTTTAAAGCATCAGGAAAGGAGGGAGGTAAAACTTTATTCGACCAAGGGATTTGGGCACTTACGTCCCAGGGTCCCCGCACGACCCCACTGCGCTATGCGTTTATGAGTTCATGCAGTTCCATGACGTGGGCGGCCCGGTCAGTGGCGATTTTCTGCTTGGCCGGGTCCGTCGAGCGCAGCAAGGTCTCCCATTCCTCCCATGTGGTCAGTGGCTCCGGGCCCCCCGGGGGAGGGTCCGCCGGGCACTCCATGAGAATGTGGGTAAGGGTAGCGTGGGGGTGAGTGCATTGAGCACAGGACGGGGCGTACGCTCCCGCGTAAATGCGAGAAAGAAAGTAGGGGGAGGGAAGGGTGCGGGTCTGAAGGCGACGCCATAATATTTGGTGAAAATTTTTGAGGAATCGGTGGGGTGGTGGGTATAGCTGGCGTTCGGCGCGATATGACTGGGTCATCTCGTTGAACGAAGGCATGCGCTCCCTGGAAGAGCCCGACTCCGATTCCGCCGCCGCCCGGTTGATGAGACCTCGGGCGTGGTCATTGGCGGCTTCGTTGCCGGGATTTCCAGAGTGCGCAGGCACCCAGATCAGCTCCACATGGCGGGCCGGGTTTTTGGTGGGCGAGCTGAGAATTCTGAAAGCGCTCTCGTGGACTCGTCCTCGCGCGAAATTTAGGATCACGGTTTTCGAGTCGGAAAGGACGTACCGTGCATCAGTGTGTGCAGGGGCAAGCGCGATCACCGCTTCTTCCGAGGATTCCGGGGTGGATGCAGGAGGTAGGTGGAGAGTTGCAATGGGTTGGAGTGTGCGATCAACGACTGCAACTGCCGCGTCGTCGCCCGTGCAAGCTGCATCCACCCATACGGCGTCCTCTTTAGAACCGTAGTATTTGTGGAGAGCTTTTGCACGGGCCTTGCGGCGGGCCGAATGGTTGGTAACGTGGGTGTTTCTTGGGAGAGGTTTAACTATTATCTGTGTGTGTATGAGTCGGGGGATTGGTAGAAGTGTGGGGTCGGCTGCTGGTATGTGAATATTGAGGGTGTTAAGTATGTAGCGTCCGGTGAAAGTCTGAGCTAAACGAGTGTATTGTGCTCGTCTGTGGGCCTCAGTGAGTTCGTGGGTGGTGTTATGGAGCCCAAGCTGAAGAAGTTTAGTGGTCTGTGTGTTAGGGGGGAGGTGTAAGGCCACCTTGTAGGCTTTACGAAGCATGGCATCCAGGGTGGCTATTTCTTCTTTTCGAAGTCGGAGATACGGGATTGTATAAAGGAAGCGGCTCAGTATGAAGGCATGAATTAGACGACACAAATCGTGTTCCTTCATGCCGTAGTGTTTTCCAGAAACTCTGCAGACGAGGTCAACGTGATGGGGGCAGTGAGAAGAGTACGTCGTGAAGGGCGTATAAGAAGCAGCTCAGATTTTTCCGGGGAACAGGAGAGACCAATGCTTTGTGCGTGTTGTTGTGTAATGTTTGCGGCGGTTTGTAAGGTTTCCTCTATGTCGCCATCACTACCTTGGGTGGTCCACAGTGTGATGTCGTTTGCATAGAGGGTGTGGTGAAGGTGAGGGATATTGTGAAGAGCGCGGGCTAAGGGAATGAGTGTGGCATTGAAGAGAAAAGGGGAAAGGACCGAACCTTGCGGAGTGCCTACACCACTGAGAGTATATGGAGGGGACGCATGGGGGCCCATATGAACCTCGGCCGTGCGTCCTGAAAGGAAGGCTTGTATGTAGGCGTACATACGAACGCCCACATTGAAGGGGGAGAAAGCCGCCATGATCGCTCGGTGTTCTACTCGATCAAAGGCCTTGGTTAAGTCCAGGGCCAAGACGGCTTTAGTATGAGCGGGGATGAGAGGATCAAGAATGCCGTGCGTCAGTTGAAGCATGGCATCTTGGGCGGAGAGACACGGGCGGAAGCCCACCATGCTGTGCGGGTATAGGTTGTGGTCGTGCATGTGTTGAGTCAGTCTGTTTAAAGCAACGTGCTCGAGAAGCTTCCCAAGACACGATGTGAGTGAAGTGGGGTGGAAGTTTGATATGGTAAGGGGTTTGTTAGGTTTAGGGATGAATACAATCTTGGCATGGCGCCAGGATTGCGGCAAGGTGCCTTCCTTCCAGCATTTATTAAAGTAATCTGTATTCTGTGCAATCGATTGATCATCCAGGTTATGGAGCATGGGGTTAGTTATCCCGTCTTTCCCCGGTGCAGAGCTTGTTCGGATGTTCTAGAGGGCCATACGGACCTCTTGCTCCGATATGTTGTTGTCCAGGGCTTCATTCGGGGCTCCCGTGTAGGGCGGGAGAGGAGAGGAGGTGCCGGGTGCCGTGTGTGTTGTGCGTATTTGGTCCAGAAGGGTGTCAGGGGAAAGCGTCAAGTTGTGAAGTAGGCGTGTAATGTGATGTTGTGACGTTGCGCGTGAGTGTGTAGGGGCGATAAGGTGCCGTAGGAGGTGCCATGCGAACTTGGTAGAAAGGTTGCCAGCTATGCTGTTGCACACCTGACCCCAGTTGGAACGACACAACTCCTCGGCGTGCGCAGTTATTTGTGTCTGTAGCGCAGCCAGTCGGCGTTTTAAAGTTCTGTTAAGTTTCCGTCATTTCCATCTCTCCAGTATGCTGTGGTGCGCCTCCCAGAGGTGGGCTAAGCGAGTGTGCAATGTAGGGGTGTTGGGTGTTGTGGTAATCTTTTGTGTGTGTGCGGTTATATCATCTAGGAGAGATGAGACCCAATGATTATAGTCTTGTATCGGGGTATTGGGGAGTTCCCGACGAGCGGATCGGATAGCGTCCCAGTGATTCAGATTGTGGGTGAGGAGTCGAGGTCTGTGTGGTGTGTGAGGTATTTGTATGGCGATAATATAATGGTCGCTTCCAAGTGTGTGTTGTGTACGAGACCATGAGATATCTTTGAGAGAACGGCTGAGTGTGAGGTCTGGACTAGTGTCCATTGTTACGCTATTGCCGATTCGGGTTGGTGTGAGAAAGTTGTTATGTGTAGTGAGGCGCAAGTCTTGAATGGTAGTCCAAAGCCTGCGACCCCATGCTGTGGTGTACCGATAACCCCAGTCTGTATGCTGAGAGTTAAAATGGCCGCCTATGAGTAGGGGGTTTCGGCCCGCGATGCGGTGAATTCTCTGCAATAGCGCATCGAGAGTGGCCATGGCCTGGCGTGGGGTGTGGTAGATATTGGCTACAAAAATCGGAGGTGTGTTAAGTTTCGTGGAGATGAGTTCTATGAGGACGCACGGAGTGGAGGAGGTGATTGTGTGTTCTTGGTAGGTAAGGGTGCGATGAATAAGTGTGGACACTCGGGGAGTGTCAGTGGGGTCTGAGTGTACTGCATGGTAACTTGGAAGTTTAGCTTGGTGTTGCGTGTCCTGTAACAAAAGAAGTTTGGGTATGGCAGGGAGGGCAGGTATTAAGAGCTGCAGCGGTGCGCGCTTGCCCCGAAAGCTGCGGCAGTTCCATTGGATTAGTGATAGGTGGGTAGAAGTATCATGACCCGCAATATTGGAGCGTGGGCGGAGCTAGGATTGGTTGTTGTTGCTGTAGTGGAAGTGAAATAGAAGGAGCAGGTGTGTGTGAGATGTAGGTAGAAGACCCCTCATGTGATGAGCTGGTAGTTTCGAGCCTCTGAAGGCGGGTCTCAAATTGCGTAAACCTAGTTTCTAGAGTTTGGGTTAGGCATGTGAATAGTGCATCCATGTGTTGCTCAAAACGAGTAGACAGCTGCTCGACTATCGTTGAAAATTTAGCTTCGATGCGCGCCTCCAACGCTACCAATTTGGCTTCAAATTTGGCTTCTAAGTTTCTTAGGTCAGCCTTATAATCGTCGACTGAGTCTGAACTACGTTTCTTTTTAAGGAGGGGGGGGGGTGAGGAGTGTGTGGCGGGGCTGCTGGGTGACTGCGCAGTGGGTGGTGTGACTTGTTCTGGGGACAGCTGTTGCGAAGGAGGTGAGGGGGGAGTAGGGCTTTGTGTTAGAAGGGTCGTGAGACGGCTTACCTCCACACGCAGGGCCCGGAGCTCCTGGTCACGGGGATCCTGGGCAGGCGGAGTGTTGGTTGCCGGTGGTCTGGTCCCATTGGGCGTCTTGAGCTTGTCCGCCCATGTAGGTTGGTTGGAACTCTTCGACTGCCCTTTTCGTTGGCCGGCATGTGGCTCAGAGCGTTTGGTGCTTGCACCGCGTAGTGAGTGGTCTACTCCTTCCTGTGATCGTGGTTCACGTGGTGACTTCGGCCTGGTTGCTTTAGGTAGGTGCCGGTGCTTACACTCCCAGGTCCCCGACAGATGTGGGCCTTCGCAGATGATGCAGACTGGAGTACACGTTGGATTTGCCTCCTTCGGGTGCAATTGGCCACATCTGGGGCACCTGTGCGTTCTAGGTTGTATGCATACATCCGTGCGGTGGCTTCTGGTCCGGCAGTTACTGCACGTCTCGACCCTTGGTGTATAGGGCGTGCACAGATGCAGTCCTCCACCATAAACAATCTTTCGTGGGACGGTGGCTTCTCCAAAGGTAATGAGAATCGATCGCGTGAGTCCCATTCGTCGAGCGTCTAGTATAGTTTCGTGGGGGTTGTGGGAGATCAAGTCCGCGAGTAGTTCTTGTGGTGATTCCTTCCAGTAGGCGTTTGTAATAACACCCCTGACTGAGCCATCGGGGGGTGCGATGTATGCCGTCATGGCATACTCATGCTTGTCGTAGATGATGTGCTGTAGCTGCACAAGCTTGAGCGCGTCCTTTTCATTCACCGCAGACACTGTGCAAGTGTTATTGACAGTGTGAATCCGAAGGGTCAGCGTTGATGGATCGGTCAGCACAGCGGCCTGCATGAGAGCGGTGAGGAGGTAGCGTGGCTGGGGCGTCGTAAGGTCAAGGCCTCCCTGGGAGCGGAACATCACTTTAAATCCATCGGGTGGAAGGGGTGGCAGTTGCTTGATCTTTTGGACGGTTGTATGGAGAACGCGCAGTTGCGTCGAAGAGCTTTGTAGCCCGGGAGTTGTGGCGGTCTGCGGAGTCTCGCACAGAAGAATCGGCGTCCGTACCGTCGGTCGCGTTTCGTGTTTCCCGGAGGTTTGCCTGGGCTTTGAGGACTTGGGTCCAGTCCCGAGGGTCATACTGGCTTGGGTCCATGTCCGTGCCTTGTACTCGAACCTCCATGCTGGTCTAAGGTGAGGAGGCTGCGGCGCGACGCGTCGCAAGGCCTAGGACGGCGGTGGCGCGACGGGGCCTGGTTTTTTGGGCCTGGTGGCCCTCCTGGGGCTCGCCGAAACCTCAAGAGGGGTTAGCGGAGAGCGCTAACCTGTATGAAGGCGTTCGTGTTGTTGAGAGCACTCGAGATACCAGCGATTGGCAATTTTCGCTGTCGCGGTACGGAGCCGAAGCGAAGTGCTGCTGCACTCCAAGACTCCTAGCGGCCAATCCCATCAGGAAATGCACCTGCTTTGAACAATTTGTTAATTATTTCAGCTAAATTAGGAGACAGTTCACGTGCCACGAGCTTTATCTTAGACGGGTGAATGGAATCTAAGCCTGGCCCTTTGGTTTTAAGAGATGACATGATTTGAAAGACTTCGTCTGCAGATGTAGGACGTAAGTAAAAAGACTGAGGTGAACGAGATAGAATAGGAAAGTGAAGGTCAACTGTGTGTGGTTTTTTAAGGGGTGTAATGTAAGCGAGGTTAACGGAACGCATATATCTGGTTTGCTACCGTGCACTTGAAAAAGAGTACGGGGAGATGGCATAGAATCATCCACTGCAAGAAATGGCGTAGTAGGAATGCAAACATCCGCAGCAGAAGCGTCGGCTCATTTAGTATAAATGGCACACGCTGAAAAACATCGTGGTTCCGTCGATAAGTCCGGTAAAAGCCTTCCCCTTTTCACAATTTCACTTCCACCCGCTTAAACAGCGTGATACCTGGAGCTCACTGCGAATGAGCTAACTTTAGAGGCGCGTGTAGCCGCCAGTTTCGGTCTTTTCGACCTTTCAAAACATAGGTGGCTTCGTCATAAAAGAATTCACTGCTGAGTTGGATTTGGATGGTTTCTGATTGTATGCTGCCGAGGGCAACTTGAAAACAGCACAGAGAATAACATAGCAAGTAGAATAATTGATTATGTGATCATCATCATCATTATCAGCATCAACATCATCATCATCAGCCCGACTACTTCCACTACAGGACAAAGGCCTCTCCCATGTTCTGCCAGTTAACTTGGTCCTGTGCTTGCTGCTGCCAATTTATACCCGCAAACTTCTTAATCTCTTCTGACCACCTAACCTTCTGTCTCCCCTAACTCTGTCCTTCTCTGGGAATCCAGTTGGTTACCCTTAATGCCGAGTGGTTTTCCTGTCTACGCGTTACATGCCCAGCCCATGTCCATTCCCTTTTCTTGATTTCAACTATTATATATGTCCTTAACCCCTGTTTGTTCCCTAATCCACTCTGCTCTTTTCTTGTCTCTTAAGGTTACATCTACCATTTTTCTTTCTATTGCTCGCTGCGTCGTCCTCAATTTAAGCCAAGCCCTCTTTGTAAGTCTCCAGGTTTCTAGTGCGTAGCTAAGTACCGGCAAGATACACCTGTTATATAGCTTCCTCATGAGGAATAATGCCATAATTTGAGATTGCTTGCCAAAAGTGCTCCACCCGATTCTCATTCTTCTAGTTACTTCAAGCTCGTGGCTCGGCTCCGCAGTTATTACCTGCCCTAATCAGACATAGTCTTTAACAACTTGAAGTGGACTATTACCTATCTCATAGCACTGCTCTCTTTCGTGGTTGTTGTACATTACTTTCGTTTTCTGTAGAATAATTTTAAGAACCACCTTTCTGCTTTCCTTGTCTACCTCCTCCATAATCATGAGTTGCAATTTGTCCCCTAAATTACTCAGCAATGCAATGTCATCGGCGAAGCGCAGGTTACTAAGGTACTCTCCATTAACTCTTATTCCTAATTGTTCCTATTCTAGGCCTCTGAAAACCTCCTGTAAACATGCGGTAAATAGCATTGGGGAGATTGTATCCCCCTGCCTGAAACCCTTCTTGATTTGTGTTCTGCTGCTTTCTTTATGAAGCATTATGTTAGCAGTTGAACCCCTCTAGATTTATTCCAGGATGTTTATATATGCTTCGTCGATGCCCTGATTTGGCAACGTTTGCATGACGGCTGATATTTCTACTGAATCAAACGCCTTTCCGTAATCTATGAAGGCTATGCATAGCGGTTGGTTATATTCTGAGCATGTCTCTATTACCTGATTGATAGTATGAATGTGGTCGATTGTTGAGTAGCCCGTTTTTAATCCTGCTTGTTCCTTTGGTTGATATAATTCTAATGTTTCCTTAACTCTGTTAGCATTTAACTTTGTAAATAGCTTGTATACTACAATGAACAAGCTGATCGGCCTGTATTTCTTTAAGTCTTTGTCATATCTTTTCTTATGTATTGTTATGTTACTAGCATTCTTCCAAGACTTTGGTACTCTTCCCGTAAGGAGACACCTCGTAAACGGGGTGGCTAGTTTTTCTAACAAAACCTGTCCTCCATCTTTCAATAGATTTGATGTTACCGGATCCTCACCAGCAGTTTGCCTCCTTGCATGCTCTCCAAGGCTTTTCTGACTTCTATCATTATTGGTGGGGGGTCATCTGGGTTACTGCTAGTTCTTATAGTATTAAGGTCGTGGTTGTCTCGGATACTGTACAGATCTATTTAAAACCTCTCCGCTATTATAACTATCCTATCCACATTGGTAGTTATTTTGCCTTCTTTGTCCCTTAGTGCATACATCCTACTTTTGCCTATCTCAAGTTTCCTCTTCACTGCTTTGAAGCTTCCTCCGTTTTTCAGAGCGTTTTCAATTCTCTCCGTGTTATACCTACTTACATCGCATACTTTACGTCTATTAATCAACTTCGAAAGCTCTGCCAGTTCTATTTCGTCTGTTGTGCTTGAAACTTTCTTGCTTTGACACTTTTTAATGAGATTCTTCGTTTCTTTGGAAAGCTTGCCAGTGTCCTGTCTAACTACCCGGCCTCCAACTTCCACTGCACACTCCGTAAAGATACTCGTCAGATTATCCTTCATTGTACCTACGCTAAGGTTGGTTTCCACAATAAGAGCCGAGTACCTGTTCTGAAGCGACACCCTGAATTCCTCTACTTTCTCTCTCAGTGATAGCTCATTGACTGGCTTCTTCCGTATCAGTTTCTGTCATTCCTTCTCCAAGTATAGGCGAACTCGAGACCATATCAATCTATGGTCGCTGCATGGTACTCTGCCAACCACTTCCACATACTACACGTTGCCTGGGTGTGCACTCATTATAAAGTCTATTTCGTTCTTATTTTCGCCAATCAGGGCTCCGCCATGTCCACTTACGGTTTCCTCGTTTTCAGCAGAAGGTATTCAATATTCTTAAATTATTACGTTCTGCAAATCCTACTAGTAGCTCTCCTCGGGCATTTCTAGTACCGGTGCCATAATCACCTACTGCCTGGTTTCCAGCCTGCTTTTTCCCTACCTTTGCATTGAAGTCTCCCATCAGTATACTATACTGTGTTTTTACCTTACTCGTTGCTGATTCCACGTCTTCCTTAAAGCTTTCAACTGAAGCGCATCATGGCTGGATGTAGGCGCGTAAGCCTGTATCACGTTCATCTTGTATCTCTTATTGTTTTAATTACGATGCCTACCACATTTCATTATTGCTATTCCTCTTTGTGGTCAGCTATGTTTTAGTGAATTAGGAACCCTACTATCAGTTTTCTTCTGTCAGCCAAGCACCGATAGCAAAGGACGTGCGCTTTATGTAGCACTGTATATGCCTCATCTGTCCGCCTAACCTCACTGAGCCCTATTATATCCCATTTAACGCCCTCTAGCCCCTCAAATAATACAGGCAGACTTGCGCTCACTCGGTCAGGTTCTAGGTTCAGGTTCCAATTTCAGGTTCCATTGACGGCCTGTCCAGATCCAGAGATTCTTAGCACCCTCTGCTGCATTGCAGCTCTGACCGCCGCCGTGGTCAGTTGCTTCGCAGCTGCTGGGGACTGCGGGCCGTGAGTAAATGGACGTATGTGGGTGGGAGGTAGTGGCCAGTTACTGCACCAAGGTGGCCAATCCTTCTCTAGTGACCTCCCCCCCCCCCCTGGTTAGCTCGTGTCCGTGGTGTCACTACACACCAAACGCCTGCTTACGCAGACGCCCCTGCGGTGATATGCGGGGTTTAATGTCTCAAAGAACCACATGATTATGAAAACTCACTTGTAAAGAGTAAGAGGCTGACTTGCTTACTTTTTTGCATCTCCGTGATTCTTTTCGACTTTAACGCAACAGTATCTTGTCGTCAGTTCGCTCCAACACAATATATTTAAAATAAATTAGGCTTGAAATAAAGATATATTTTCCCTGAAGAAGAAGTGGTCAGAATAGGCATGACATAGAACTAACTGGAACACTCTTCAAGGCCTTCATTTGATGCCAGGTACAACAAAACACTGGTCGCCGTCCAAAATAGTGCCCCCTTTGCCATGAAAGACCACTCGTTCTTCATGTCTAATAATCGCCATTATGCCCTTGTATCAAAGCTCTGCAGTGATGAAAGCACAAGTATGATGTCAATTGTATCGCGAAATATTGCTATACCGTACATTGAAACCGGTTTACAAATATTTCACGAGCTAATGCATGTGCAAATGAAATGTTTCAGTGTATTTGAGTTAAATAGTTAAATACAAACTTTACTCCACAATACTGACAATTTTAATATTAGTAATATTATTTGATTTGCATACACAGATACGCAATGACACAGAGAAAAGAGGGAGAGAGCAAGCTGGCAACTGCCACCTGTAGGGGCACAACGCCTGCTCACTTTTTGGGAGGAGGGAAGAAACAGAGGAGACAAAGATTAGAGGGCAGAAAGAGGAAAGCAAATGAGGAAGGGAAAAAAATGACGAAGACTTTGACAAGTATGAGTAAAAATAATAATAAAAATGAAATAAGAGCGTCTATAAACGGGTGGAATTCAGCCACAATATATATTTCGGCTATCTAGAGGAGAGGAACATACTAGAAAAAAAGTTGTTTGAGCCGGCCCAACCATACTGTCAGTAAAGAAAGAGTGTGTTTTTCTCAGTTTTATTGAAGGTGCATTTTTCGTTTTAGAAAAAAAACGCCTTATTTTTTACCTAAGGCACACTTGGGGATCTACGCACGATTCTGTGTAACATCTCAGTATGTTGTGTGTGTATAGGAAATCATAAAACTGTAGGTGTGATGTGCTACTCTGCAGGGTTGCTTGCAAACATTTTTTTTTCTGGGGGGGGGGGGGGCAGGAGAAGAGTACCTTCTTGACTCAAATGAGGGCCTGGGCGGGCGTATGGTCGTTTTGCGCTGTGTATGCATGACTTATAGCATTGCGGGGAAGGGGGCAATGGACCATTTTACACAAGCAACCTGTACACAAGAGATTGTGTATGAAACGAAATGAGAAGGATATATTTTTTTTTAGCGAGACCCGGTCACTTCCAGTGTACAAGCGTTATAAGAGGGTAACATTTATTAACATGGTCCTGGGCTGGTAACCTCGGAGAAATAGAAATCGCCCGGAGAAGATTGCTAAGCTGGCTCTTGACATGAAAAAGGCGCCACTCAAGTTACGCTGACAGGAAAACCTGACACGACGGTATGGTTTCCACTCCCAAATATTCACTACAAAGGAGAACAAGAAAGGTTTTCCAGGATGACAGAAAAAAAAAATTGGTCCCGTATCTGCATGTAGTCTGCAAATGTCGTCGAAAGACGATAGTCTTGCGTGTGGACAGAGTAAAAAAAACATTTATTTGATGTTCTGCGCAAGAAAATCGGTAAATGTTATTCTGGAGGCGTTACGTTTGAGTGCCTCGAGCGTGCAGCGGATGCGAACGAGCACGTCAAGTCACGTCATACGTGAGACAAGTGCGCCATCTGGCAGTTTTCTTGGAAAACGAAACGCGTGGCCCTTTGACGGGTGTGCGCGCCCGTCTTAGAGGTGATAAAGTGTAGAACGCAAGGCGATGGGTAGGTGCCACCCCCATCTGGTTTAGCAAAGCGTTGGAAACACTCACCTTTCCGTGCAAGCGTTGCATGGTTAGAGCAGCGTGATAAGTGCTACGGTTCTTAAAATTACTTATGTATTTCTTTTCTAGTAAAAGACGCTCATGCTGAATATATACGTGTTGTTATCGTGTTGCAGACATGCAAAATATTTGCTTTTGAATTATCAATTGCACAAGTATGAATGCTAAACTATGAGCAACATTGGTGGGCGTTACGGATGGGGTCAACCGTTTCAAGTACCTAATGCCGTTAAGAGTAGACAAACATACAAATGTACAGACAGACAGATAGATAGATAGATAGATAGATAGATAGATAGATAGATAGATAGATAGATAGACAGACAGACAGACAGACAGACAGATAGATAGATAGATAGATAGACAGATAGATAGATAGATAGATAGATAGATAGACAGACAGACAGATAGATAGATAGACAGATAGATAGATAGATAGATAGATAGATAGATAGATAGATAGATAGATAGATAGATAGATAGACAGACAGACAGACAGACCGATCAAATTTTTTCTGTCGAACGTCTCCCCAAAAGACTATCGTCTTTGAGAAAAGAAAACGAAAACCCACCAGGCCGACGAACAGAACGATAAGTAGATGGAAAAAGTAAAGAGGAATGCTTTCGGTGATGTAACGCAACGACGCAAGCAATTTGCTGCCTTGTGTTCTCTTTCTTGAAGTTTTTCCGAGCGATGATCAGTTGGTGTTTCTTGAGGAACACCAGCATTTCTCCTCCACTGCCCATTGAATGGTACGAGCGCAGCTTTTTGTTGTTTATTTTTTTCAAAATAATTATTTTGAACCTCGTGTGGTTCCTAATCATTGCCGATTATGCAAGAAAGGCCTGTCTTTAAAAATTTCGAAAGATTGAAGCAAATACTCCATTCGCGTTCCTTAAGTAAAGTTATAGACGCCATTAAAAGTTCTGAGAGCAGCTCAACCCTCACAGATTTCTGCGTTATCTCCCATACATGGCTATTTCGTTAGATTAAAAATTACCGAAGAAAGGTAATGTCCCTGTAACAGATGACTGCGCCCGTTCTTCGTAATCCTCAGTGCGGATGGCGCTCCCCTCATAACCTAACCTATGGTGCACTTAAGCATCGGGAACACCCAAGGTAGGAATGCATAAAGCATTGAGTGCTGGGCAGCAAGATTGCCCCCAGGTCAATGAACATATTTACATAGGTCTTTTACCTTGCGGAGATACTTGGCCGAGGCGCTGCTCCACACAGCTTCGGATCATTGCATCACACACCCTGCACTGACATTTTTTTGTGACGTTATAGAAGTTATTTCTTGTAGAACATTTTGTCATCAAGTTTGATGCAAACGCCTGGAATTGCACTGGCTAGAGCCCAATCAAGAATTCGCGCAATTAGAAAGTGACAGGCTGTGCAAGCAGGAACACATGCTACCACCATCTGGAAGAGTACCTTCGACGCCTCATTACGGGCAGAAGGTTTCCCTTAATTAGAAAAAAGAACCCTAATTGCGCGTGGCGCTCGCAAGCCACAGTCAAGCAGTCCTCCAGACTCCTAACACCTTTTCACCGGCTGCGAGTTTGGCGCCTAAGCAGAAGGCATGTTGCAAGCGTATGCCCTGTGCTTAACGATTTATATTCGCCATCACCTCTGAAAGGCATTATTGCCTCCCCTTTGAGAAACTATCGTCTTACACTATACTAGGAGGTCTTTAGGGTCGCCTATTTTCTTACGTTGGAGATTAGCGAGAAGCCACTGACCTCTTTAAAGAGGCAAAATTTCTGAATCAGGAAGAGCCTCTTTGCAATGGGGTTTTCAGTGCCCCCATTTTTGAGCGCTGCTGCGTTCTCAACTCTAGTAAATTTCATCTGATTTTTGACATTTGCAATTCTGTTCTTGCTTGATATTGTTGCCATTACCTATTGGCTGTCAGGACGCCACAGTACCGCCAGTACCAGCCATTAGCTCAAACGTGATAGCAATATAAAAACACGTATTTTATTACATCTCTTAAGCATTTTCACCCTTCGTATCTTTAATTCTGAAGTGAAGTGTAAATGCTGTACTTATGCCCTGATTGGAACCCCTTTTCCATAACCACCTACTTTATTACATCTACCAACGGCACTGCTGTTCTGCAGCTCTCCGCGCCTCTCGACAACACTATTAGTGCAGCGTAGCCGTCTCTTTCCTCGCAAAGCTCTCGCTGACACCAACAGCTTGTCAATCTTTCTTGAATACTAATCATTTCCGTTCACTCCAAGCGCAATGTTCAGAGATTGTAGAATAAGCCCACCTTTCTTTTTCGAAGACGTTGTACCTTATTGTGGTCTTTTAAAGCTCAATTGTTTCGGCCATGGTTTCATGTTCTTTGAAGCGAACAGTCGTTGCATGTCATCCTTGATATTTGCAGCCGCTCTCTTTTGCTTCAAGCAAAGAAACGCAGCTTTTTAGTATAACGGCTAAGGGGCATCACTTACGCCTGCCTCATACAAAACTATATGCTAGAAGTTTATATTATATATTTTGTTCAAGCATGACCATAATAGAAAAACCTACGTTTGGTAGCCATATATGGCACGAAATACGCATTACTTAGCCATATATGGCACAAAATACGCATTACTTTCCCAGTTAGCCGAAGCGTAATTTTTTTTTCAATATTGAATTCCATTCGGGGTTTCCAGTAAGGACCTAAAGAATAGCATGTCACACGCATATATAGCTGCACAAGGCCAGGGATGGTTCCCGCTTCTTGATATGACCAATCAATAAGCGTTTCTACTAGTACAAATTGATATGCACTATAGTTCTGCAGATTTTTATACATATACTCTTGGATTTCTGTAGAATAACTAGTTATTTATTTGTTCGTTATTGAAATGTTCATTTGATGAACATGGCAATGTGTAGATATATATGTGTATATATTTTTCTAACATATTATCTGTACCACCCCCTTACACAATGCCCCTCGAGGGTTCTGTAAGTTACTGTAAATAAATAAATAAATAATGATGAAGCTGTGTACAGCCAGGATGCTGTGCTTGTTCGCAAGCAGAAAGATGTCCGCTAGAGGAGTGTCCGGATCGCTTTTCGCCCCAGACACTCGATCCCGCCCGAGCCCCCCCGATCCCGCCTTAAGTGCAAAAAGAAAATCTCAGGTCTAACCAGTGCCTCCTCTGATTTTCCGCGCCTGGGCGATGGAGCGCAGTACAATGGGGAGCGACCGCCGGCCTTAGTGCGGCTTTCAGCCGTCACGCGCCACTGCGCGAGTAGAGTTGCCACCGCACCATCGCTCATTGAAACGCATGCGGGGTCTGTATTCGCCGCTCGTGCATGGTGAAGTTTTCAGTCGTATTCGCGCTGTGTCAAGTATGAACAAGACTTTCGTAACCAGAAACAATGAAACACTTGTCGCACTTGGCTTCAAGTCTTTCTTTAAAGGCTTGCGTTGCTCGTGGCTATTGCTGTCGAGGCGCGCGCTCGTGCGTTGTCTGCTACGCCAATATGAAAGCGTGGTCAGGTGATGCTCCTAAATTTGTTTTTCGACAATTATCCTCTTTACTCTTATAATGTATTGTTCTGTTCTGTTTTGTTCTGTTTTAACTGTATTGCTGTGAAAAGGTTTATGTCCATATTGGCTCGGCTGCTCCATATCAATACGTTCCGCAGCGAAGAAAAAAGAGTAATACTAAACGGTACCAAAAAAATGAACAATCAGAAAAAAATATTATCTCACTGAAACCGGTTGAAATATTAAGCGAATGTACAGTTTGCTTGCAACAGTTAACACTGCCACACTGCTTGCAACAGTTCACACTGTCAAGTGTTCACAGGCACACCTTTCTTTTCTCCTGTCAAGATACGCACTAAACATCATTTTTAATGGATACCCAGTCACATTGGAACAAAGGGAAATGAAGAGATGGACAGCCTGGCCAAGAAAGAATTGAACAAAGAACGGAATCGCTCAATTTTCGTGTCTGGGCCGGATATTCGACAAATTTATAACGCAAGAACTCTTATATTGTGTTTTTAGCTGTACGTACGCGACGCAATTTTACAAAGCACTGTTTGCCAGTAGCTAATACAAAAAGCTTGGGCGCTTAAAGCGCGCAGATGTACGTAGAGAGTGCGTAGCAGAGTACACGCAAGCGTATAGAGGAACAATACATCGTCTGAAAAAAAGAGAACATAGCTTTCCCCTTTTATTTGTCTTCAGTGTATACCTCAGGTGCCCTGTGAGTTTTTGTTTTGAAGATCAATGCGCGGCGAGTCAGGGCGCACATTGATTGCACCAATTGAACTGCGGAAAATAAAAAACGTTTATTTTGGGGGCAGACCCCGCGTGTCAATAAAGCGCATGTCACTCTCACAGTTTCGCGTACTTTCGCGAAAGAGATTTTTTCCAAGAGGTTTAGCAGTGTCATGCTTGTCAGTAATGTTGAAAGCGTAGTTGCAGAAAAGCGACCTCAGGAAATGAACTGATAAAATGTTCATAAGTTTCAACCTGTGGTCGTTGCTGTCGTTGCTCTCACACTTAAGGAACCTAGAGGAACAGAGGGCTGGGACAACGTACACCACTAACGTAGTCAGAGGCTTCTGCAAAGTCTGATCCTCCTCCAGGGCACGGTGAGCAAAGGCTCTTAAAACGTCCAGAACAAAGAGAAGTTGATTTGACGGGTAGAGGAGTCCACCTCGATCTTGACTCTTGGTGAATTGCAGAATCGTGTGGTCACTCACGAGTTTAGTGCACAAAGCAACACAGTTCTTGCAATTGATATGCTCGCTTACAGCTCTCAACATGTAGCCACCCACATAGGCGGTAGCCGAACTTTGAAGCAATGGCAGGTGCTGAGGAATAATTCTGCAGCGCCAACCTTGCTCTCGATAGTTGCGGCACTGCTTTCACTGTCGACGACAGAAGAGGAATCGGAGCTGAAGTAGATGCTCGTTGTGCGCAGGGAAGTGTACGATCCTGGAGATGTCCTGATATTTCAACTGGTTCTTTGTGGGCAATATTAGAGGCTGCACTTGCCGCAGCAATGCCGATCTTCGATAGCTTTTGAAGACCTGACAACGTGGCCCAAACGACCAACGCTTCGTCGCTCCCGGATGACATTTCCAAACTTCCAAAGATGGACTCAATTGGATCATTATTAAATTTACGCGTCAGCACAAAAAGGAATTTTCTTGTTAGCAGATATTTGACGCATGCTACTGTCGAATAAGAGGTTAGTAGAATCGCTCCTTAGGTTTCTCCTGTGAGGAATTCTCGCACATGCCCAGATCTTCTCTTTAGAGCCTCTAAGTACATCGGGAAGGTGACCTCGAGCCATTCAAGGCGCGCATCTGCGCAATTGTCGAATTGGTGGGCATCTGAAAAAAATTGGTGCACGTGCAGCGTCATGTCACTGACATCGTGCAGTACGAATAATCGATAAATGTTCTTCATCAGCCTAATTGTTGGGCCTGCGGCTGAAAACGACAGGGCACTAGTGTCTCCAGCCTGATCTTTGAGGTGTTTCAAAGTGGCGGTAACAGTTGGAGACAGTTGGACGAACCTTCCAACGCTCATCTTTTCTATGTTGCTCGGATAAACAGGCCTTCTGCTCAAATGCCGAACAGGCTTTACAGACAAGCCTTTCTGTAGTTCGTAAAGGTCTTTTACGCGTGAAGGAGAGATTTCACCTTTTTGGGCCAAGGTCATGCGAGAGAAACTGTGACCTCACGTTCTTTATCACGGGTGAAATCCAATAAAAAGAAGCCTGCTGCGGTCACATGTATGCTCGATCCTGTATGTAAGCATACCACTTTCAAGTAGTTTCATGCAATTCGCATTTACGTTATTGTTGTTTGTAACAAGGCGAACAATCCTAAAACTGCAAGCTTCGACTTTCTGCATGACGGAAATCAACAACTTGCAGAGTTGGGGTCCTGTTAGGCCTTTCGTAAAACAATACGCAACTGGAATACAATACCTTGTCGACAAACTACTGATAACAAAACACAGCAGCGATTAGGCTAAAAGAAGGTAGCCGTCTGACTTTTCCCACCCAATGTTCACTTGCCCAACAAAGCAGTCACGTTGGTTGTTGTAATGCAGCTTCTCCTTTACCCTCATCTCATCAACGATAAGCGAGCAGACCTTCGAGGGGGGGTTTTCAAGGTTTTACACTTCGGATATCAGCCGAGCTTCCACCAGTTTGCTAAAGCCGGTCTCACCATTTGTATTTCCAATATAGTTGATGAGCGTCCTTCGGTCTGGTAGCTTCAAAAGCATCTCCCCTCGAATATGTTCGTACGCTTTCGTTGAGAAATGCCGCAGTACTAAGCAACGACGTGTTGTTTCTTCTAACCAAGTCTGCTTTTTCCTCTTGTAGTTGGTGATTTCATCCATGAGAAATAAAGCTGAAGCTTCCTTCTCTGCTGCTTCTTGTCTAATGTAAGAAATGTCTACTGTCATAGAGTCCTCGTGCAGCTTCTTGAGCTTCTCTTTGTACCTGTCAACGGTCTGCCGTAGTCTCAGTATCTAGCTCTTTAAATCTCTTACTTTCCTTTTCCGCTCTGACTTTTCGGTAGCGAGGAAAGTAGAGACCAAATAGCTGTTGACCAGGACGTCTTTTGTCGCATGCGTCGGCTTGTGCACGCATTCGTCGTTACACTGTTCAGGGTAAGTGTCCGTTGTTTCAGTTGTAGTACTTGTAGCATCCATGGGCTCCGATTCTTCAGCCTCGGAACCTAGTGTCAGCGTTACACATAGCGGCAATCGTGAAGCAGCGGTGCTGCTGGTGCATGTTCGGTCGCAGCTCGGTTACGTTTCATATTGCTTGCCATGCTTCGTTTAGTCGATAGCTTTGGCTGCAAATGTGAAGGGTAGTCTGCAAATACCGACGGTACTGCATCCTTATTGAGCTGCCGTTTTTTTTTTCCTCCTATGAAGTCCTCTGATCGGAAGTGGCGGCTACGCACTCTTGTATAGTTCGAAGTTGTATTAGGCGACCAATTGTCCCGCCTAATCGCAGCAAGCTACCTTTCCCGCACACCAGCGACAGCTGGTATTTTATGGAATGAAAGCCAGTCAGTGTTGTTCTTTCCATTTGATTTGCACAGTGTTACGCAACAGTACGACATGCCGGTGCAGTCGGTGCACGTGGTTGCGAAAGGCTGAAATAGAAAAGAAATTTGACGGATACTATCAAATTCAAAAGCACTTTTCGCACTGGTACCACCGCCAGATAGACTGCATTCGGGATACATACCTGTCAGAGCCTGCGAGAAGCGCGAATGCACTTAAATTCTGATGTAAAGATGGATTCAGAAGCTTAGCAAAGCACGTGGATGGTCACCGCCAGCTCTTCATCGTCTACTCGCACAGCGCCGACACGCGACAACGGGAAGCTGAGGCGGAGCACGCGCTCGGATTGCCGGAGGAGAGCGTTAACCCGGGCACAAGAAAAAATAGAGGAGGCGCTTGCCTGGCCCAGTCATTTCCGACGTTATTACGGTGTGCTGCGAAGACTACTAAGCTATTGTTTTCCGAAAATGCGCTATTTTACTCAAGTTAAGTAAGTCTAACACGATAAAACGACGCATGACGGAGTCGGAGAAGGATCTATGCGTTGAAAAACAATTTCGACACAACAAACCTATTTTGGCCTTCATTAGGGCTTTGGAACTGACGCAACACAGCTGGTAAAAAAGCAAAGTATACTTTGAGCCCAGCACGGGCTGTTGACGAGCAAGCATCAACCTACTCATCTTCGCGGGCCAAGGCGGGCTCGGGCTTCCATGATGTCCGGAGCCCTTGCGCACATCTGAAGTCTGCGACGTAAATACAGCAAACTACAGTAGTCACCACTGGTGTACTGAAAACGAAGACGCCATAGGAAGGCGAAAACGTATCAGCCAGGGAAAGTTGGAAAAACACAGATCACCACTGATATACTCAATAAAAAAAACGAGCAGCTGTTCCGTGCACGTATACGACGGCTGAGTGAGGCTTCTTAGAAATGGTACCCAAACTACTATACGCCTGATTTCGCTGCTGGCTTTCATGAAGGCGGAAAGGTGGGCAATGGGGAAGAGAGAGTATGCTGCGCTCGGTCGTAAGAATGACTGAGCGAGCTAGAGGGCGGCGCCCGTAGCGCAGCGCCAGGCACCTCCCGCAGCGCCTGCGCGTCCGCTGTGCCGGGAGCCCGTACAGTTGCTCGCTTGCTCGGTGCAAGAACGTTCGACGGTGATGATGACGGGCCTCAAAAGCTTTTTCTCCTAATTAAGGGAACACACGGGAGTCATAACTAAACGTATTTCCCATACAGAACAGAAGAGGCGTTTGACGAAAAAAAGCGCTTGCCGCACAAACCTTTGAGGGTATAAGCTGAATTCGAAAGTGATTGTGTGGACTGTAAGGAAGAGGGACCACCACTCGGGCACGGGTGCCAGATCGGCTGGCATGTGGAAGAGGAAGATGAAGCGACATAATGAACGGCCAGCGTACTGAACCGGCGTTGTTTCTGGTCTTGTTAATTACAATGGCACATTCAATGAAAACGAAGTCCTACGTCTTCTATACCCGTCCTTAGGCTTGAGGACGGAAATGGTCGGCACCTCGTCACCTGGTCACCTGCCGCCAACGTCACTATCGTTAGTAGACGGCATCTGGGCCTCCTTGGCAGTTCAGCACCAGTGCTCACGAACCTATCCACGACGAGAGATGCCATCTACGCGTCCTCAGCTATGGATGAAGTTTCGTGAGCACAGAGACCACTGCACACTCCACGATCACCATCCAGCCCTCGTATGATGTGTCGGCCGGCAACCAAGCGGAGTTCTCGCACGCACTCGCAGAACTATGAAGCGAACTCCACCACCTATCGGCACTGAGTTCTACTTTCTAGCCTGCCGCTCCGTCGTCGGCTGTTAGGGCAGTGCTGGTGTTTTGTGGCTTCTGGGGTGTTGCTTTGTTGTTGATTGAGAACATTAATACTTTCGAAGCCTTCCTTCTCTGGACGTAATGTCGATATGGCTGATTGCCATCGACAATCTTCGCGATGCCACCAATGCATGGCATGCCCACTATACGGCATCAGACAGCAATCCTGGCCTTAATTATGCGTCAAGGTAACACATATCCTTCACCCTCTTTTATACACCTGCAACCCTATCTCCTCAGATACTCTGTCTATAACAGATGAGAGGAGCAATGCAAGCCACTTCGATGACACAGTTGTACACTATTGCCACTGCGCAGCGAGCCTCGCAAAAGGCTGCGCGGCAGACAGCGACACCAGCCACGAGCAGTGTTAGTTGCCAAAGAGCTTCGATTCCACAATTTTGACATGTACACTACCATCACCATAACACACGACCCTCTTCAATTAAAAACAGTCTTGGTCGCGAACCCTAATACCAGCAGTGCATGCGAACACCCATTTACTAGCTCTTTTCCTGCCTAACACATACGACTTTCGTGAAGGTCAGGAAGGACCCATGGCATATATTACGGTATTCAATGGCCTAACGAAGCCATTAAACGTTTCGGGGCCCCTTGATTTCGTATCATACACCCTGAGAAATCTTGCACCGAAACAACCTGTCGTGGCACCCGATGCCCCTCCCGAACCAACTCCAGAGCCGTCGGATTTCCGTCACTTCCGTGTTCCTAAGGGGAGCTTACACGTTTGTTAAAGTTCCCATCGGCGACCGATTGCTAGAGCCCAGGTCTTTCGATGGTTCAAATGCTCACCTAAGTGCCTCTGACGTGCGCAGCTCTGGGACAGAAGACATTAGAGCGGACGTAAACCTGACCTTGCAGCTTGTGCGAATCGAGCGCGCTCTCCCTCTTGGCGCCTCGTTGCACATCAGCACGCGCGCTGGTCCCGCATGGCTCGGGCGAACAGCATGCTAGATGATGATCAAGACATTTTACTCAAATTCAAAGAAAACGGGGAAGGTTTTTATTCCATAACACCATATATGGCAACCTCAGCGACAGCCCATGCCCGCAGAACGAGTGCCTGATAGACCTTGGGGGAACCGTCGCAAAGGGTGCCCTCCCGCTGCTCTTGGACAGAAGGAAAGAAAGGAAGGAAGGAAAGTAGGCAGCGATGCACTCTACGGTGAGGTGAAAAGTTGTGGGGATAGCCCCACGTGCTAGACAGCCATCGGTATAACGAGTCAGCTATATATTATGCATGGAGTGCAGATTTGGGAAAGCTCGGCTCTGTAGCCGGATAAGTGCGACAGCCTCCTTTCGTGTGAAGGAGTCTTGTGAGAGTCGGTATTGCTGTCGTTGCCGTGTGTAATGCTGTATGACTTTGTGATATGTAAAAATTGGCGAACATGAATGTGTGTTGGCCGCCTCAATGCGCGGGGCTGCTCAGAGGGTGAGTTCTCGTGTGGCCGCATGAGTGCATTCATTACCCGACAGTGAGGCATGACGAGGAGTGCAGAGCAAGTGTAATGTGGCTGTTGAGCAAAGCAACTTTGCATGTGCGTAAAGGTATAGAGTGGGATGTTATAAGAATACCACGGCCTGTAAAGGAAGCATGACATTCTACTTGCAAATTGGTGTGTATCTAGTTTGTTTCCGCGGTGAGGCTCAAGATGTGTTCGATGACCAAGGTAATCGCTAAGGTTTCGCCCGAGTCGGAACCTGAAGATGGGGAAGAGATCGAGGCAGCACTTACTATTTCATGAGTGCCGCTAACCACCACCACTATGCGTCCGTTTGTCGTGCGAGCCGCACTCTTGTAGTACAACTTATTTTCCTGAATCTCGCGGAGACTGCGATTTAAGTACCTCACCAGTGCCCAACGACGACGAGTGTGTTACGCTCAGGGTGCATATTCCGTAGCAAGGGATTGGTCACGTAAAGAATTCCATCATGCTAGAACACGCCACGGCGCACGCCGTCAAATCGACCACCCGTGGTACCCCCCCCCCCCCCCATTATCTTTATGACGGCTGAGGGTCGTGCCACTAAGGAGATGCTTGCACTCCTTCAACGTGGAAATCACAAATCACGCTCTCATTCTGCTGGTGACTTAGTCTCCACACTCATCGTGGTACCCTTTTCTGTGGATACTTTCGCACCGCAGGACAGTGCATTCGATCATTATTGCTGTATTTTTCTGCTGGCCCACAAGCCCATCATTGTCGTGCTGTGCTGCGTCTTAGGCTGATAAACCCGCGTTTGTTGATGACCTGCTTCAAGTACCATCTCTATACCGTGGGTCAGAGTCAACAAACCAACCTGGCCGTGGAATTGTCGTGCGCGGCGGTAGTGGAGAACGTCGTGGCCCCTCCCAGTCGCTTTTTTTCGATGTCCACAAGCTGCAGAGCCTGCCAATGAGCTCATGGTGACTATTGAGCTAGTCTACCCTTAAGTTGGCATTTCATGGCCACTGACTTTACGGTGCGAAAGACACCCGACAGCACGTTCAAGTGCGTGACTGGACGATCGGCTGAGGCACCACTGCTACCCGGAAGACGCACCTTTTGCAGAGAACGTTGTGTCGCAGCATGGCCGATATCTGCGGCCGCAACAAGGCAGTCGGTGTTGGGCACAGCAGGGCACCCAGGCATCGTGACATGAACAAAACAGACCACTCAGGCGCAGACAGAACCACTCTCCAGACTTATTTTTGATAACTATTGCTCTTCTCTGTAGAATTGTGACTAACAACGTGACACAGCCGATGTCGTCCGCCCGAAAGTATTCCTGCAGCTTGACTCGCCATATGACTTCCCAGCGTGCCCGAGTGTAATAAAGGGAGAGCGGCGCTCGGGCACAGGCAGGATATTGGCTGGCATGTGGAAGAGGAGAACTTAGTGAGATAAAGAACAGCCGCTTTAAACTAAACATGTGTTGTCCATTGTCTCGTTCAATACAGGACACGTATTTTAAGTTTAGTTCAACTCATTCTATTCAAATCTTTATTTGCAGGCGTAAAAAACAAAAATCCAAAACAAGTTGGAACCATTGCTAAAGGCTAGCTGCAGGATGTGTGACCATCAAGTGTTTGAAAATTTTACCGCCTGTGTGTTGTGTGCTAAACGGTTTCGCTAGTTACCTTTCAGGAAGTCGAAAGGCTGCCCGATTGCTGGAGGAATTCCTAGTGGCTTGATATATTTCTTTCCAATGCAATACATGGTAATCAGGCCTAAATCGAGCACACTAAGTTTTATAATTTTTAGAATTCAGCTAGCACGAAAACAAAGGTGTTCATAGTGTATACATAAGGTGATGTAGGTGAGGCGAGAGCATCGTAGCAGATGAAAAGTAGTAATCAGTAATCATCAGATGCTGCCATAGGCTTTGGTGATAAAGGTTTTCATTGTTTCTGTCCAGAGTTGCCCGCATCTTTTGGCATGGACACATGACCCGGAAACTCTTGCAGTAAGCACCACGAAAGAAAGCTTGCACCAGGAACAAGCTAAACCATTTATTCACGAGAAGCATCTGCAGATTTATGCAGTGAGGTAAGTCGACTGAAAACAAAGAGGGTACGGGAATGTTTCTTTGCTATTGCTGTACAGCATATGTACGTTTGCAGACCTGTACTTCACAACTTTTTCTTTTCAGACAAATGGACCGAGAAAGCAGGTGCGGCTGTGCTCCACCGTCTTTAATGGGGCGTGCATAGATGTTCCCGTGCAGGCAAGAAATGCGCTTGCAGTTACCTGGCAAGATTGAGCACGTATGTCTGCAAAGACTGCGATAAACGTGTTTTTTCTATAGTTGTGCAAGAATAAATGTCATTCTTTGTTCATGTGCTTCTGCCTGCCCGCTTTGCCTTCCTTTTTTTTTAATATTGTCTCTCCCTAGGCTCCCTTCACGAATGTCAGGGTAGATTATTTATGGGCCTTCTGGGGAATTCGTATGATGGTAGAACGGAGTAGCTTCTATCTGTCTTGCCAGAAGCATAGCTTTCTAGTATGTCGGTTGTTATACATCACTCGCTGGCCAGGTAACTCTTGCGTTTGCTTACCTGGCTTCTCTCTAGGTGTCATGACAATTCTGAGAAAAATAGATAAAAAATTGCCTTTTGCTGTGAGCGAAATTTGAGGTGTCCTTTGTTGATCAGGCTCGTATTTCGGTACTTGTGTGTTGTTTTCATTTTCCTGATTTTACCGAAATATTATTTAAATAAACCGGACATGTTGTCAGCCTTCTTATTTGGCTCGGCTTTTTTTTTCTTTCACTTTCTTACACCCTCGTTCTTTAAGGTGCTATATAATAAATTGGAACAAGGACACAGCAATGTCTCCCTTTTTATTATTAGTTTTACCAGAAAAAAAATTGTAGACAATACAAATTAGTTTGCAAGCTTTCAAAAGTGTTTAACACTACCGAAGCCCTGAGAGCCAATATGTACAACTGATGTGCATTAACTAATGACTGAAATTGTATAGCAAAATAACAAGAAATGCCGACCAAGGTAACGTACAAAAAATTACAAAGACGTTTCGGTTTCATACATGGAAGCCTTGTTCCCAGTGACCGCAACTATATTTAAACATGCACAAAAATTATGCGGTCAGTAAGTCGCAACGTCTAAAATTTTTACTGATCTTAATAGCTATGTTCGATGAGCCAGCCAAACGAAGAGTGCCCCGAATGAATTCTGAATAACTGAGAAGCAATGTACCTGTATCTAGGTGTGCATACTGTTCCGCAATATTTTACCGCTGGAGTAAGGGCTCTTCCTCAAATGTAGCCTTGAAAGTTCTAAGAATGTGTTCTGTTTTCGTATTATCCATAATAATCTTCGTGCCAATTATTCTTCATTGTTCACATGGAGGGTAAATATGTGCGAATCGGAAATATTGTTACCCTGGTATATTGTCTTCGAGGACAGAAATAGGCATTATATTGTCATAAGCGTGTCTATGAGACTGCGCTGTGTTGAATCTTTACAGACCGACTTGTATGTGCCAATGTGCAACATGGAAGACACGAACAAGGTGCAAAAGACGATGGAGTCGTGTTACCAATGATCGGTTCATTTCGACATTATGGTGTTCCGTCAGATAGAGGTGCTCTGCCTCACAGCATAACGTGCTATTTTCATTATAACATACTGTTGCAATTCAACATGCCTTGAACAGTTTGGATGGAGGATGAAGCAAACTATTTCCTAGTGTAAATAAACACATCAGTGAAAGCTTCTGTTTGAATGCTTTCATATATAGGTCAACTAATAATAAAATGTAATTATTGTATGCCAACACCCTTATATGATCTGGTGCAGTTTCAGCAGCTCAGACGTCTTTCCACTAAGAAATGATCGCTTGATCTATTGTGTTCGAATATGTACGGCACCACTTCATTCAATAAACACAAAGCCCCATCATTGGATGCACATTACCTCCAAACCCGCCGAAACGTACAACTGCTCAAAACATGAATTTAGGTAAACCCAATATGAAAAAAGATCATTTATCGTATTGGCTAGGACAAGGTTCATTTAGGCCATCACAAGAAATTTTACACGTTAATTCTTTCACAAAAGTTACCAGAAACAGCATTTCTTGCTCAACTCGGAAAGAAAGCTATGATGCAGAAAAACCCTACTTTACGGGCGCACTGTGGTTGACTGATTCTAATAAAAGTTTCTTTAGAAATATGAAAAGCGTGGCAGTATAGCTTTGTACAGCTTTTCACGTGGTGTGCTTACACATATTGGTCCGTGTTGATACTACAAAACACGCAAACCACGTCACTTCCTTGAGCGGCCGCGTTTCAGCGCAGTGTTTCGGAGTTACATGAAATAGGATAAAAAAAAACATTAGCTACCAGCCTTACTGAGCATAAAATTTGAACTTGTGGCTATCGTATTCTCTGATTTGCCCTTTGCGGCCGGAATGTGCTTCTCTAAAGGCTTCCGAGATGTAAACGTGATGTTTACAAAATGTACACGCACTTTCGGGGTCAACAACATCTTGTTAATACACTACAAAAGGGGAGCTTTTCGGTGCGCCGTGAAAAACGAGGTCCCGAACAATTTATTAATACCTGTAGTATCCTGACTATATCGCATGAGAAATCAGTTCTCGCGCAGACCAAAATATTTTGAGTAATTAGTAACTGCACAAGGACACCGAGTGCTCAAATGGCCATTTGTTCAATTGCCCCCCCCCCCCCCCCCCCCGAACGTCAAGTATTTACGGGACGTGGCTCCGCAACAAATGAGAACTTCTGTAAGCGCGCATTGCTTGTGATCCAGCTTTGAGTCTGTAAGTAGAAATATTGCCTAGAGGCTGAGCCATTGTTATAGAGCCTGTCACGCAATGCAACAATGTATAATTGCGCAACGCTTCACGTTACCCAGTGTTGTGCTCTTTGGTGGGCGTCATGAATTTCACTGCAACCATCTCTTCCTAGTAAGATGCGCATTTCGACTGGGCGAAAACACACGTGGTGGGCTAAGTATACTATAGAGCGAAAAACAAATAAAATAAAACTACGCGAAAAAACTAGAGGCTGTCAGTGAAATATAACAGCACGTAAGAAGGCGACACTCACTTTCTTAGCCAGTGTTCATGCACTACATTGATGCGATATACTATGTGATATTCTATGCGATATGTCGTTCAAGAGATGGCAGATGTCTGGGCATTACTGCACTTTTAAATTGGCCTTTTCAGCTCCACAGAACCAAAATTTAGCTCCTTAATTATTGGCGCCACGTGTACAGGCCTATGTATCTAGTTTGCATGATTTGCTCTGACAGTTGTTCTTTGTTACATCTCTCGTTACTTAACTTATTAGGGAAAACGTCTAAAAAAGTATTTTTTATCTGGCTAGTAAAAAAAAGAACACCTCGCATGCGCGAAAAGCTCCCCGCATTCTCAGCGATAGCTGGAACAGTGACATGTGTAAACCCATCGTAAGGTCCCTTAGCGCTACCAGCACAAGTACGCTTGCAATGTATCGACTACGCCATAAATAATAACTTTTTTCAAGTTTGGGAGCACTGAATACGCCAGTAATCATCATTCTGCGGAAAAGTGACAGTGAAAGAGAGAGTAACTCTATTGAGGTTCGTTACCGTCGCAGGGGAGAGTGTCCCCCGTGCCCACACCGCTATTCCCACGTGGGTACCGACAGGCTTACCCTGCGGGCCCTGTCGCGGGCTTATCGGACGGCCAGGACTTGGTCTTCCGCTACGAATTAGCGAAGCATTATGTGCACTATGATATGGTGTGGCTGATGAACATAAAGAACTGTGGCTTAATGCTTTGTATTAGGCTGAATGCATTCAATGACGCACTTGTTACGCAATGCATATTGTGTGAAGCCTGGCCACACAATTCAAATTGTGTGAGACCTGGTTGTAATCTTACTTTTATAGCGTGCCCTAATACATATGTTGACGTGGTTACCTTGCGATATGGCGCCTGCATACGGTCATTTTGGCGTTCCGAGCAAAGCCTTGGCTCTGTGGTAGTATCTCGTGTTGCCACGTTGACGCCCAAGCTTTGAACCAGAGTCCATGATTCTTATATTTTTCCGATTCGTTTTTTTTCTCTCTTTCTTCATGCGATAGCGGTTAGGACGTGCGGAAAACTACGGCGTCAATAAACCACGAGGCCTTTGTGGAACAAGCAGCACAGTAAAAGTGAAAGCTTTGAAATGGCGTTTCAGAGCCTTTTCTTCAAACATTGTTTGAGTAGCTGCTGCAAGCGTGCTTACAGGATACCCGCTAAACCATAAATCACCACACTTTTTGTGCAGTAGGAAAGCTTTCTTCTTCTTTTCTCACGGCTCTTATGCAATGCAGGGGATAGACTAACTGTTAGGTGATTCTTTTTTGTTTTTCAAGTGTTTCTTCGCAGTACGTCTAGTATAACCTAGGAATAGGTAATTCACCATGCCAATCTTTGTCATTCCTCAGAGAAGTGTGGTACCCGCTGCGCGCTTGCAAGAAAGTTCGTGCATTTTTTTACGTGGTGGCAGACGAGAATGAAAAATTATGTCTGAAGTTTTTAATAGGTTAGAGAATTTCACAGTCCACTCATTACACGATTCACATTGTGTGATGCCTGGTTGCTGCTTTGCTTTTCTAAAATGCTTTATTACTCATTGCGCAGCCTTTCCCGCCATGAAGCCTGTCCAGGGTCCCTTTGCAACGAAGTTTCAAGCACTACCGTCACTCAGTGGTATAATAGGGAGCTGGCACGCAGGGAACATGTGTTTGAATCACCCTTTGTGCCCTTGGTGTTTTTAATGGCTTCGCTTTTTTATTTTGTTTCACGCGATAGTGATTACGGACACTGGTGGTGGTGGCGGCGGTGGTCAACTACCACGCCGAAAACGACCCTTGTTGCAATGTCTTGACACCTTTCACTGCAAAACAGCAGTAGTTTACACTGCATTCAGTCCGTTAAATTGTTTGGCATTATCCTCCGGTGACCTAAGTATGAGGCGAAAGGAAAGAAAATATTGATAACCATAAAAAACAATCACTCTACAAACATTAACACAGGTAGATATACCTATATGGGTGTGGATAACATCAAATTTCTCGATGAGGGGTTTTTATTGTTTTTTAAGCTGCCTTTTCTCTTAGTTCGGCTGCATTTTCAGGCGATCTTTATAATGCCATTTGACACTTTGTTCTCCGACTCATGCCAAAGAGGTGATACGCTACAGCACAAAGCTACAAATTTGTATATGCTCAGCCACTGTAAATGGTGTTCTTCATACTTAAGCGATCCCCTCAATGAAACCTTGGTCATACCTACCGGACAATAAACTATATTGAAAAAGAAATATTTTTGTTCTATGGCTGTACAAGTTCCAATCCAGAAAAGAGATGGGGATGTTGCGATTGTTCTTTGATGGTACATAGTTGGCAGCCACAGATGTTTGACTTCAATAGCCTGTTTTCATTACCAGAAAAGTGCGCAAGAAGACGGGAACATAATGCAGGAAAAGCACAGGAAAGAGGCAAGTTAAAACCTGGACATTTGTTGCAGGAAATACACACATACATACAACACGTGAAGACACTTGGTTAAGACTACAGGTCATTGGGTAGACGGTCAATCTTAAGTTTGTAACACTTAACCAATAGCTTTGCTACAGCGTTTCACCCACAATGTAAATATAAAATGCCTCAGCAGTCTCTCATGCGGTTCCCTCTTTGAGCATCATGACAAGGCAGCCGTCTTCTCATTCTAATTTTATACGTGGGGTATACCGTCCCAAAACCCCCATATGATTATGACTGAAGCCGTAGTGAAGGGCTCCAAAATTTTCAACCACCTGTGGTTCTTTAACGTGCGCCCAAATCTGAGCACTCGGGCCTACAGCATTTTCGCCTACGTCGAAAATGCAGCAACTGCTGCCAGGATTCAATCCCGCGACTTGCGGGTCACCAACCGAGTACCTTAACGACTAGACCACCGCGGTGGTGCCATCTTCTAATTCTGCCTGCAAATACAAATTTCAGCTTTCACTAAACTAAACCAAAGGTTTGTCGAAAATCAAATAAAAGACCGTGCGAGAGATTGTTGAGGCCTTAGCAAACTCACAGATCGTTTTCTTTTTACAAGCTCCCTAAACAATTTTTATTGTTTTTATTTCCTAATGGGAATGTGGAGCTGCAGCGCTATTCACAGCATTCAAACGGCCTGGTAAAGACAGTTCGCTTAACTGTGAAAACGTGGGAAGATACATGGGAATTGACCATGAACATGACTGGCAAATAACAGGGACAGACCGGATAAATATCTATAGTTTCCTGTTTAAAAACAAACGCATCTATAACCATTATTGTGAACATTCGTGCATATTGTATGCTATTCACAGCCAGGAATAATGTTTTGTAAAAAACTTAGACACTGAACCATGCAGCACAGCGGAAAGAAAGAGATATTAGTAGTAGTAGTAGTAGTAGTAGTATTTTTATTTACAGTAAGCCGGATACAGAGCTCACTGCAGGGGTAAAGGGCTAAAGGCGAACAGCCTGACAAAGGCCCTTGTCCCTCCGCAGTCCGTGACAGTGCAAAGCTTAGACATCAGCACTGACAAACAATATATATATTCAATACATTGGTTTCAAGCAACCTGAAATTGTAAACACAAAATTCAAACATAAATAGCATAAGAAGCTTACATAACACATTTTAAGAATTAGAGGTCACTCTCGTTAAAATTCACAACTAAACAATATCAATGAAACAACTCAAAAACAGACACAAAATGCATGCGGATACAATGAATTCCGCTGTATACACTCGTATATTTGACATAGGAGTTTATGAACAATTTAAGCATTTGCAGAGGCATGAGACTCCATTACGTAGTTTCGATAGTGTAGACCGGTGGTTATGAATAAGTTCTTTATTTGTTTCTTGAAAGTCGCACTACTAGCCCTAAAGTTCAATTGATCTGCAAGGGTATTTAAAACCTGAGGTACCTGGTAAGCAATGCTTTGTTTTCCATACTTGGTTCTTGTTCGAGGAGCTCGTTTCTTTTGTTCTCGCAGACTGTAGTGTGGTCTTTCGGTGCAACTTTCTTCATTTAGCTTAGTCTTTTGTATTAACTGAAGTAATTTAAAATGATATAATTGATCAATTCTGAGTATGGAATGTTTAATGAATAGTGGAGCCGTGCGCAAGTCTTGTAGATTCCCCCTGTAATTTTCAAAGCAGCGCAATATTTTCTTTTGCATAGTTATTGACTTATGGTAATTCCCTTGTGATGTCGTTCCCCAGACTAACATCCCATAACTTACTTTAGAATGGAAGAGTGCATAGTACATACTTATTTTTAACCTCAATGGATTAAGTGCATTGTTCTAAAAAAACAACCAACTATTCGCACTAATGCGGTGATCAAATGATTTACATGTGTGTTTCAGTTAAATTCCTCCTGAAACCATACACCAAGAAACTTTTGTTCCCTAACATGTGCGATGCAATTTCCTTCGAATTTTACAGCTATGTTACTAATAGGTTTGTCTATAGGTCGGAATATCATATAGGTTGTTTTTTTTTGCATTCAAGCGCAGTCCATTTTGCCTTAACCAATTTGAAAGATTGCTTAGATAATTATTTACACTGACTTCAAGTGATATTGGATTGTCTGATGAAAAGAAAACATTCGTATCGTCAGCGTACATTATAAGTTCAGGAGAATGAGGTATATCGACCATATCATTTATATAGGCAAGGAACAATAATGGCCCCAGTATAGACCCTTGGGGGACTCCTTGGTTCAACATTATCTTTGCAGAAATAGTGTTATTCAGTTTTACATATGGATAACGATCTTCTAAGTAACTTTTGAACAGTTGTATTGCAACTCCACGTACCCCATAACTTGATAATTTATGAATCAATGATTTGAATTGTATGGAGTCAAATGCCTTTTGAAGATCGAGGAAAAGCCCAAGAGTATATTTTTTGTTTTCCATATTTTCGATTATCTTATCTTTGATATACAGTAGAGCTTCTTCTGTTGATTTATTTTTTTGAAAACCATACTGACTTTTTGTTATTATTTGGTGCTTATCAAAAAAGGATGCAAGTCTATCATAAATAACCCCTTCAAATATTTTTGATATTGTTGGAAGCACGGATATAGGTCGATAGTTCGCTAAAGTATTGATATCACCACCTTTATGTACTGCAGTGACTTTTGCTACTTTTAGCTGCTCTGGAAATACACCGTTAGTGAGGGTGAGGTTGATAATATAGGCCAAGACATTAGATAGCAATGGTGACACCATTTTTAACTCAACAGAACCTATCTCATCAATCCCTGATGCACCATTGTTTTTAAGTTTTCTGATTAATCTTTCTACTTCAACCGGATCTGTGGGTGCGACAAAAATAGAATACGGCAAAGGAGACTTATCAGGAGTTGGAGCATTATCTCGCTTTTCATCCGTTAAAATAAAGGAACCCGCATTTATGAAATGTTCATTCATGACATTGGCCAACCTTTCACCACTGAAAATCTGACCATTAATTGTTAGGTCCTGTGTCCTATTACAACCCTTATTTCTGTTCGTAAGCCCATTTATGACCTCCCATAGCTTCCTCTGGTCATTGTAAATGCTTTCAAATAATTTTTCATAGTAGTTCTGTTTAGCCTTCCGTATTTCTGAATTTAAAACGTTTCTGTATTTCTTGTACTCAGCTAAGGCGTCTGTATTCCGCGAACGGATGAAATCATGATACAATTTATTCTTTATTTTTATGCGCCGGTAAAGATCACGATTTATCCAAGGCTTTCTGCATTTCTTGTTTCTGCCACGTGAGCGCTTCTGAAGTGGAAATGCCGCATCATAGCTAGTACTCAACAACGTCATGAATGTGTTATAAGCATCATCAGGATTTTCTTGTCTATAAACAGCAGTCCAATCTATGTTCTGAACTAGCTGAAAAAAATGTTCCCGAGTTTTGCTGTTTTTAATTCGGTGGAAAGATGTCTCTGTTTTCTGACCAATTTGAGAAGTAACTCGTGCAAGAAAGAAGATGGGCATATGATCACTTATGTCTTACGCAAATACCCCGGATTTTATATTCTGTGAACTTAAATTTGAGGCGCATATATCAAGGAGCGTAGCACTTGTTGATGTAATCCTAGTAGGTGAACGTATAAAATTTGTACTTCCATTGTAAGTAAGAGCGTTTCAAAATCTTTGGCATAAGGATCATTAGAACAGAGGTCAATGTTTATGTCACCCATAACTATGCAAGGAGTATTCCCGCGAAAAGTGGATAACACAACATTGAGAAACTCAATAAATTTCTTTTTGTGGCCATGTGGTGGCCTATATACGCCAATTACTATGAATGGGCCAACACACATTGTAATGCATTCAGCATCATCGTTCATAACAGTATACTTATCAAGCTGTTCACTCGAAAGCGTATCCTTAAAATAAATAGCAAGACCTCCACCTTTTTGCTGGTTACGACAGAGAAGTTCATGACTATAGCCTGGAAAGAACGGCGCATCTTCTTTATAAATAATCCATGTCTCGGAGAAAACTAGCACATCAAATCCGATAGCTATAGACCATATAAAATTAGCAATGTCGTCGACCTTTCTTTTTCTGCTTCTACAATTTATATGCAATGCTTTAAACAAGCCTTTTCTGGATTGAAATGCCCTATTAAAGTCTTCAACACTGTAATACTTTTGGTTATTTACAAGATCAGTCATAGTGGAATGTTTTTCAATTTGTTATGACATATGCCACATCTAATTTCTAATTTTAGCCAGGCTTGTCTCATCCGCATTGTGTATCGCTCGCGATCCTTCATCTTTGCGTGCAAGGATTTTGCCACCGGATGTCCAGACAAATTTCCATGCGGCTTCTTTCTTTTTTTGTATTGCCGCTGCAAGCAATGCCTTGCCCTTCTGCATCAAATGCTCATTTACAAAAATGGGCGTTTTTTCGTCATCCCCAAGCATAGAACTATCGAGCCTCTTCTTTCTACATTTCGCCAGTATGTCGTCACGTTTTGTTCTTTTTACAAAACGAACAATTATTTTCTTCACACCAGGCTTAGGAGTGGGAATCCAGTGGCATGCATCAATATCCGACAGATCAACTGCCGTGCCGACAGCTTCGCTTATATTTCTTACAACATCCACTGGATCATTCCCGACCGGCGCACCCTTTATCTCAAGATTGTTTAAACGCTGATATTGTTCGAGCTCATCGCATTTTTGTGACAGTCTCTTATTTTCCGCTTTCAATTCCATGTTTTGTCTTATGAGCTCTTGCATTTCAGCTCTCATATTCTTAATATCAGTGGCTACATCTTTCACCTCACTGCAGGTGTCAGAGCAAAAGGCTATGCTGTCTTTAATTTCCCGAATCTCACTTCTGAAATCGCGTTTGAAATTTTCAAATGCCTTCTACAGCTCTTTTAAATCCTTTACATCTGCTGCGTCCTTTTCCGCGTCTTTCCCCGAACTTTTTGCGGAATCCTTTCTCATGGCAAAGCAAGAACACTTCACTCAAAGCAAATACACTTCACGCTGTGTTCGGCAGCAGTGCACAGGCACAGGAGCAAACTTAGACGTGAGTAACACCGTTTCTCACCTGCAAAAGCAGGAGATTTGTTACGTTGCGTCCGGTTCGTGCACTGCCGCCGAACTGCGTGGTCCATTCCGCGATGCCGTCTTTTGCGTAATATATAGTTCATTATCTTAGTAACACATAGAAGTTTGCGTCAACGTACGCAGAAGATGAGTACCCATGAACTTTGAGCGGATAAAAGTGAAAAGTTATGGTAATGAGTGAGCTTCCTGTTACCATGGCTTTTGAACCCGCGTGGCTAGAAAAAAAGATAACTCTAACGTCGGGTCTGACCTCAGTAACTGTACACGTGCCCTTCACTCATAAAACATTCCTTTTGTGTTACGAGGCACAAAGCCGCATCTTCATCAGCGCTGCTTTCACATATGAGCTTAGCTTTTTCTTTTCCTTCTTTCCATTTTACTTCATTTGTCGTGTTCCGCATAGATAGACTTTTAGGTGAGAAGTCACACTATTCACAAAATTGTGGGAACGACTCTGTGTGGGATAAGGCGAAACAAAGGGCACATTGTGGAAAGTTATGAAATACGTAAACGCACCATCGCGTTAGGTGGAAAAAGCGAATATATATAGCGTAGAATTTGAAAAAAATTGATTGTCACAGAGAAACACAGTTGAACTAACCCAGTGCATAAAATGTTTTTAATGTGGTCGAAGCTTATGTTTTTTCACGCACACCAAGAAATTAGTTCTGCGTGGAATCATAAATATCTTTAAATATGACATAGATGTTTCCTGCAGCCCTATGTGATGATAAATGCTCTCTTTTATGTATTTTTGGCAAGTTATGGCAGGACGCTGGTGAGAAAAAATTTTGTTTCTATCAAGGCCTCCAATATTGGTTTTATGTAAAAGAGAACATATGCGAGCTGGAGAAAGAGGAGTTCTTTAATAGGTGATGAGTTACCTCATTTCAATATATTCTACAGCTTCGCGTTCGAAAGGTCAAGGCACAAATTGTAAAACACAAAGCATTGTAGGAGTTTTTCATTCTGGTCATGTGGGGTTACTTATTGCACCACTAAAACAAAGTTTTTGACTGTGCCTACATATGCTAAAACCTCAAACCCCCTTTAGGTTTTGTGCATGAAGTTTAATTGTAAGGATAATCACTTCCAAAGGCAGGGAACTGAATTGTTTTTCAGCATGATTTTTTTGCTTTCACCACCTAAACGTATTTTACGAAATTGAAAGATGGAGAAGGCAAACGTTACTGCGATTCAGCATGATTTAATGGCACTCGAGATTTTGAAACAGCATAAGAGTATCGCTAATAAATTGGTAATGTAATTTCAAACGCGCAACAATGTTTGGGTAAAGGTAAGTGCAATAAGTCACCTTCTCAATGTACACAGACAGCTGATGACTTGAAATCTCCCGTAATGTGCGGCGTTTATTCTTAAAAAAAACACCAATCAGTGCGCAAGTAATTTCATAAACTGCATGCGAACCATGCCTTATAGACCAAATAAAAAGCACGGTTTCTTGTTTAACACAGTAGAATAAATATGTAAATAATACTTCACATGCAGGCTTAATCATAAAATACAAAGCATTGTTTCATTAAGTCACTTATACAAGAGATGACTTCGAGAACCCATGAAAATTGTATTGCTTAAAATACACTAGGAATCAACCTAGTCTATATGCGGCTGATGATTGTACTACGAAAGCTTTTCTGCTTGATTGCCACATAAAAGCATTTGCTCCTTTAAGCGTAACAGAACAGCCTTCTGGCAGGGAAATGCTATAGTTACATAGACAATCCAGACATAAGGGGATCAATTGCAAACATTTTTGGGTTTGAAAAGAAAAATTCAGTTGTTTTTATTATCGGGGAATAATATGAATCCAAAATTACTGCTTACAGCGCAAAATATTCCGGACACATTGTGAATCTTGTGAGTTGAAGAATCAAGGACTGTCAGCTCATTTCCAGGAAAAAAAATCTCACAATATTCATGGAGTGAATGATGTGGAGTGGGGTGAAGCATCCGCCAGTTCATGCGTTCGTCCATGACTCCGTCCATGCAACTTAGAAGTGTGGCAGCTTGGGCTAGTTGGTATGGCATGACGATAGTTATAGCGCGAGAACAAAATGACGACACAGAGACAAGAAGGACACCAAGGACATGAGCGCTCGTGTCCTTCGTGTCCTTCTTGTCTCTGTGTCGTCGTTTTGTTCTCGCGCTATAACTATCGTCCGTCCATGCGTCCATCCGCCCGTCCATCCATCCCTCTGTCCGTTTGTGCGTCCGTCCATACGTTCGTCCGTGCGTCCGTGCGTGTATCTATCTATGCGGTGGTCCATCCGTCCATGAGTCCATCCCTGCGTTCGGCCGTATGCCTGTCCGTCCATTCGTGCGCCCGTCCCTGCGTCTGTTCATCCATGAGTCCATCTGTCCGTCCGCGCGCCTCTCCATTTGTTCGTTCATGCGTCTGTCCGTGTGTCAAACTGACAGACACACAGACAACAGGTGGATGTGACCAGCGGATGATTCACTGTCTGCCGATAAAACCCCCTGAAGCTTTACCACACTCATCATCATTCACTCCGTGGATGTGCTGTGAGGTGGTTACTACCTACATGCATACATACAGGTGACGACCGACCCACGCCCAAAAGAGCTTCGCCCCTAAAAAAGCGAATGTGCGACGCATCGTACGAATAATAAAACTTATTAGCTGGAAACTGAAATAATTGTACCTCTCAGCCTCAAGTACTCCTCCTTTGAGGGCAGCGAGAGAAAATTGCTAAGGAAATGCGTAGCGCAGGCTTCGCAAGGAGCTTAGCGATTTCCTTTCGTGGAGCACCCACTGCTCCGTTGAGCGAGGTGTCGATGACGTCACTAATTGAGGTAAGCTTGTAGAATTTCCCAAGGATAAGTACAATACTGTTATAGAGTGATTCGCAAACTTCGTTGGTGACATGCACACAACGTTTTGGAGCGAATTATTAACTACGTGCTGGTTACGGGAGTTGAGACTTTCGTGTTTCCCTCTAGTTTCTCGCAGGAGTTGGGACGTGGCCAGGCGAATTGCACTTTCGCAACAGGTCGTGGTCAGCCACGCTCCTGCACTTGAAACTGACAACGTTTTGTACGACTTGTCATTTCGAAGTAATTTTTGCGTTGGACTACGCGAAGGTCACTTTGCTTACTGCAGCGGCCTGTGAAAAGACTGAGGTGCTACAAAAGCTATATTTTGACGTAACCACTGAGACAGTTCGCACTCCTTCTGTCTAAGCATGTGTGTTCTTTTCTTGCTTCCTTCATTCTGATTGAACAGGGCCCTGCAAGAGTTGATCTTTGACAGTTGTTACCTCATACTGACCCTCTATGAGTTTTTTCTTGTGTAATTCGGGCTTCAACAGCGCGCGAAAGGTTTCTAACTTCCTTCCGTTTCTCCTGTGATACTGTCGTTTTCTGATCGCTAAAATTGATTTTTTCTTGAAGTTAGACTGTGTCTATTTTGTAGGGAAACATTTACCCGACTGAGCCGAGAACTAAGACCGTAAAAGTCGGTTTCCATGGTTGTTTGCTAGCCTAATGAATTCAGCTTTTTTTGTTTACCCCTACGGTTACAAAAGTGAGCTCGACTGAGTGGTAATGCATAACAGACCATACGCAAGTTACATTCCTAAATGCATCAAATATAGCACGGCTGCGGAAGTAAAAGGGTGTCGTACAACAGGCTGGATAAATACATGGTTCAGTAGCTGTTAAGTGAAATAAGAAAAATATCCTTGGCGTGGCTGAAACACTATGAAAAAAGCAACATTCGCGTAGATAGCGGTAACAAACAATGTGATGTGCTTTCTTTAAAAGTGCAGCAGCATCTTGTCAGCGATGATAAAATTGTGCGACACTAATCTTACTTCAAGTCATCTTAATCATTTCTGCCTGCGGCCCTTGTATGAGCAGTTCGCGGTTTTGAAATTTCAGGTTTCACTTGAAATGTGCCCATACCTAACTGCCAGTTTACACTGATTGCAAACAGGTCAGGTATTTATTTCTACGAAGACAATGTTCTTTGAGCACCGTCCCACATATTTCGTATCAGATCCAGGTAAATTATCTAGTGCTCATCTAGCAAATGAACCGTCACGGTGGCGGACGGGACCACCCAGGATGTGCAAGCGTGGCAAGGGCCACCTTTACCACAGCGTGGCTTCGGAACCGACGAGCATGTGAGTCAACCTGGTTCTACCATGGTTTCTTGCTTCAGGGCACCAACACTCGTTTTGGAGGCGATGAGGAAACCTGAGGACATGTCGAACGAAGGAAGCTCTGCGAAAAAGGTGAGAGTGGAAGAGCATACGAACAACATGCAGGAGGGGACATCGATCTACTCCTTTAATGATGAAGATATTGAACCTGATGAGGAAGCAGATCCTTTCACTCAAGTGACATATAAAAAGAGTAGATTTGAGAGAATTCCTGTGGTGTTCCGACCAATAGAGGAAACGAGAACCTTCTGCAAAGTAAACCCAAACGTTGTAGCCTCGGAAATTATTGCACTTGCTAAAGAGAAAGTGCGATCTTCAGAGTGAACAAAGATGGAAGATTCTCAGTAACCGTGAGCTCTCCTGCTTCAGCCAAAAGCTTGTTGTCTTGTGCGCAGGTGGCTGGCTTGCTGTTGAAGCCATTCATTCCAGAGTCTTACATGCGAAATGTAGGCAAAATCAGACATGTGTCTCTGGAGTACACAGAAGAACAACACACAGAATATTTAAGAGAGGCAGGAGTGATGTCGGCTAGACGCCAGACTCGTTACATACGACAAGAAGATGGCACTGTAGCATCGCACCCACTGGGAAGTGTGATTTTACAATTCAGATATGACAGACCTCTTCCAGAGAAATTATTCCTTGGATTTACAAGCCATCCAGTTGAGGAATATCTGGGCCCAGCAAGACACTGCTATAATTGTCAGAGGTTCGGACATTTGGCAAAAAATTGCCGAGAAACAAGGCGCTGCAAAATATTCGCCGAAGACCACCATCACAAGGACTGCAAATCGATAACACAACCTAAGTGTGCCAATTGCAAGGGGCCCCACGCTGCGTCGTTCTCTGGATGCCCACAGAACAAGGCGGCTTCTCTTCAATATCAACATGACATCATCTACGGTCGCACGCAACAGCATGACACGCCTGAGCCCAACATGAACACCATGAACCCAGCACGGCCTTCTCGACTGCAAGCACCTAAACGCCAGGACCATGTAATGACGTACGCGCAAGCTGCAAGAGGACAACGAAAGCAAGGGAAAAGTGCAAGGACATCAAAAAGCCAGCAGCAAGCTCGACAAGAGTCTCAGGAGGGACCTCAAGAGAAAAGTAACCACGTGGTTAACATCCGAGAAAGCACTAGCACATCGCATCCAGTAAGTGTAACGCAACCAGAAAACTCATCTGTGTCGATAGCTCATATTGTCATGCCGATGTTATTCTCGGCTTTAAAAGCCTTACTAGCCGCGATCCCACAGGCTAACAACCTTCCCGAGGTCAAAGCCACCTTGTCGTTGGAACAGGTAGTGTTATAATTAGCCACAACAGTCACTGCGCAGGCAAAACATGAATAATTGTTATCAAAATGTCGCGATCTTCCAATGGAATGCGAATAGTATTCGCCCTAAGTGTGCAGACTTCCGAAAATTTGTGGCTCAGAGCTCTTTTCCAGTGTTATGTATTACAGATGCCGGGGTAGACATCACTTTTCGGTTATCGAACTACGTTGTGTATATGTCCTCTAGATCTACAGGACTGAGCAGAGCGATGATATGTGTGAGAAAAGATCTGCCATCAGTACAGTTGAATGCTACATCATCGAATTATCCAGAAAATGTAGCACGTGAGGTTATATTTGGTCGAGTAAATATAACAGTAGTCAGCGTTTACCTCCAGCCTTCCACAAATACCTCGCGTTTTGCATTGAGAGCACCTTCCCGGACGTACACGAAAGCTGTGATATATTGCGGAGATTTCAATGCTCACAATGTCATGTGGGGAAGTGCGTACTGCTATCGTCGTGGAAAGGACCTACAAAAAGCAATTCAGGATAGTTCATTATGTTTGTTAAATGACGGTTCAGTGACGTTCCTACGGGGTTTCAATTACTCGAGTTGCCTAGACCTCACGCATGCTCACATGATATTGCATCTGGGGCGTCATGGCGAACAGACATTGAAACAAGGGGTAGTGATCATTTATCTATCCTAATACAGCATCCAAAACTACGCTTTACTAAATATAGGCTCTCGATCAGCAAAGATAACTAACTGGCAAGCATTTCGTTATCACATATCACATCAAGCTGATACTATTACTGACACTGACAGCTTAGTATCACTCATAGAAAACAAATTAAATCAGCGTTCCAAGTTCGTTAAAATTCCTGAAGGTTACGCTAGAGTAGACGCTGAACACGAAAGACTTGGGGCCATTCGTCGCAGAGCTGAAAGAAAATACAGACGCACGGGTCTACTTGAAGATTACCGCGACTGTCAAAGAACGCATGACCGCATGAGACGACAACTGGATAGACTAGGCAAAAAGCACTGGCGGGATTTCTGCACTTCGCTAACGCCATTTACACCCGAGTCAAAATTATGGAATTTTCTACGCTCTTTAAGTGGGACAGTAACACATCAACAACCATTTAAAGCCTTAGTTTTAGTGAAGAATGTACCGGAAACAACCGTTGCGGACGAATTTGTCAGCATATTACACGACCTAGTGCAGCCGGGCACACGCCTGAATACATTAAGTCTGTTGGGGATATTAAAGCATTGATTACTTTTTCTCTCAATACACATCATGATGACCTAGATCATTCGTTTTCACTGCAAGAAATAAATAATGCTCTTGCAGTGTGCTGACAGAGGACAACAGCTGGTCCTGATGGGCTAACATATGAAGCATTAAAGAACCTGGCTCCTGTGGCCACATATACTTTGTTGAAGATATTTAATAATGCATGGACAACAGAGTTCCTTCCACCCTCCTGGAAAGTTGCAAGAGTGGTCCCAATTCTCAAACCCGGAAAAACGCCTTTATCCATAGATTCTTTCCGTCCTGTCAGCCTGACTAGCTGTCTTTTTAAACTTATGGAAAAGATGATAGACGCTAGACTTCAGTGGTGGGTGGAATGTACGAACGTGCTTCCAGAAAATATGGCAGGCTTTCGTAAACGCCGCTGCACCATGGATGCCATTCTAGACATTGTAACTTATGTAGACCATGAGAGAAGCTGTGGAAGAATCGTCGTTGCAGTATTTTTATATATAAAGTGAGCATTTGACACAACCAGCCACGCTCATGTACTACACGGTTTAATTCAATTGGGAATAGTAGGCAGGACACTAAGATGGATTGCAGAATTTCTAAGAGACAGGAAAATCTTCATTGACACGGCTGACGGTAAAAGTAAAGAGCATGATGTTAGTCAAGGAGTCCCATAGGGTAGCCTACTAAGCCCATTTTTATTTAATTGCGTTATGGCTGAAATATCCCATATCTTACCTACTAGTTTGAAATATTCCATATGTGCAGACGATCTGTGCATTTGGGCATCAGGCACGAGCATTCAAGCAGTTCAGCAAACACTTCAGGATGGGCTGACAATAATCAATGGCTTTTTAAGGAGCAGAGGCATGATTTTTTCCCATGAGAAAACATCTGCACTTCCGTTCACAAGGAAATGCCTTAAGAAATTCAAACTTCAGATAGACTCTCAGCAGTGACAACTTTGGCGGCAGCACAAATTTTAGGGGTTATTTTAGACAGACGTCTGTCTTGGGCACCACAGATAAATCATTAGAGGACAAAATCAACTCCCTAATCAATATATAACGGCGACTGATCGGAGTGAGATGGGGTAGTTAATGTTCTTCTTTATTGCCTGTACATTCAGCAATAATTCGAGAAAGAATAGCTTACTCTGCCCCAGTCTTACATGGGATATCACGTAACTTAGAGGAGAAGATTCAAAGATTGTTGGCCAGAAGCCTTCGTATATGTCTTGGTGTACCGCGAGCGTCTGCCAGTGCTTTAGTAATTGCGGAGTCTCGTCAACCGACTTTTCATGCTATGAGATTTACGGAAACTTGCCGGCATTATCTTCGGTTGGCAACTCAACACGCTAATCATCCCCTGTACCGAGCTATTTAGGAGAGATCAGCTGCAAGAATGCATAAAAATACAATAGAATTCAAGAGTTTACTGCCTATGCACGAATACTGGCCTCCATGTGCATCCCACCCACCATGGCGACTCTCTATCCCAGATATTACAACTTCGATTCCGGAAATAAATTGTAAGAACAATCTGCCCATAATCGTAATAAAGCAATTAACTTTAACACACCTTTATACTAACTATGAAGACTATATTCAAGTGTACACCGACGGATCATGTCTGCATTAAAGCTCTACGTCGGCATTCTTTGTACCTGCATACCAAGCGAGAAAATCTTTTAAACTCAGCCATTTCACAACATCCACAACGGCAGAACTCTATGCAAAACGCTTCAAATGTTTACGGCCAGGTCCACTTCGATGGGTAGTTATCAGTGACTCACAGTCCTCATTAGTTTCTTTAAAAGGAATCAGCTTGGGAAACAAAGCTAGTGAGCTCGCATATGAAATACAGAGGACGTACGCTATAGCAAAAGATTTAAACCACACTATAATGTTCCAGTGGGTGCCAAGCCACTGTGGAATCACAGGAAACGACATCGCTGATCACATTGCACGTGCAGCACATGAAGAAAATAATATATCACTGCTACCTCGATCGATGAGCGATACACGTTGTCTTATAAATAAGATGAGCTGTCAACTGTCTAAGAAACCCTGGTTCGAAAATGGTGCGCGAAACTCTCTGTTGTATAACATGGATCCCGGTATAGAATTGAATATTCCGTTAAAGGTTAGCCGATCGGTAGAAACAGTCATCCCTAGGCTTCGACTTGGTACAACCTACACGTAGGCTTTTCTGTAGAGAATAAGGAGAGCTGGCAGTCCCACCAGCTCATGTGGAGAAGCTCAAAAAGATGTGGAGCATATTCTTCTGCATTGTAAAAATCATGACGTACCTCGAAAGAACCTTTTTGAAAAACTCAATGCTTTGGATAAGCGACCTCCATCAATTGCAAAAATCTTGGGTCCATGGCCAAAAGGAAAGCTACAATCCACTGCAGCACGTGCAGTCGTTCACTTTCTGGAAGAATCAGAAATAGCTCAAATGTACTAAACAAAAGACACATGTTAACCGCGGTATGTTTTAAAACAGTATTTTCCTGCTTTACTACGATATTTTTGGGAAGACCTTTCTGAAAACATGTCAGTATTCTGAGCGACAAGATCACCTTACACGTTTTATTGAACTTTCACGTTTTTGTGTGAACACTTAAATTGGCGTGATTACTTGTGTGGATTTCTTTTGTTTTGTTTTTTTACAAGCTCAGTGTGGCGCGGACACAGTTCTACGCAGTGTGGACTCATTTCTGTGTGGTGTGAACACTCAGTGTGGAAAAACGTGAACTCAATGTGTAAGTGTTGTGCTATGTACATATGTATAGCCTTGTGTTCGCTACTGAATGTGCGATGTTGACTTTTGTGCAAGAGAAGAGGAGTAGCTGGCTCCACGCATTGGCACCAACCTCTCCTTACATACATTTATAAAAAAACATTTTTTCATTCGCTATTATTTGCTGACAGCCATGCGATCACTGCATCTCTGCAATTTTATCCCACTAAGCATGAATCATGAGTATAAGAAGTCGCTTGCGAAAAATAAACGTCTGATTTACCCTGTTCACATCATGTATCTCAGGGGTATTTTGGCATGGTTGTGTATAGCTCACATTCGGTTTTTAAGAGGTTTTATAGCTCGCCTACGAAAAAAAAATACTCCCATGTGATCAGTTGACAGCGGCATTCAGGGCTTACTGAAGAATACTTATATTCGTCGCACATTAATTCTTCATTGGTTTGCCGTAGTTGTATTTCAGTGGCCGCCTTTGTAACACAGATCAAATACCGCATACGAGACATTGACCAGCGTGACTGTAGCCAACAGCTATTTGAGCACCTGCTCTTGTGCTCATTGCAAACCTACGCAAATAACAAGCAGCTGTCTGACGTCTGTACGTGTCACGAGTTTACACGACATAAAAGCAAAGTATATGAAAAAAAGAAACTGTACAGGTATGAAATAAATTAACGCGGCGTGGTTATGCATTAGGATTTTATGAAAATTGTACATGTAGGGCTACAGAGGGTTAGCTCGTTTTGCTTCATGTCGCTTTCTCTGTTTCCTACGAAAGTGTTTGTATTATTTTGTTTTCACTGACGCATCTGTTTTACATTCCTGAAATATATAATAAATCGACCTCGTAAATATTTGTACATGTTTCGGAAATAGCAGTCAGACATGCCGTGACAAATAGGAACACGTGGTATATTCAGGTAATGATTATATGTGGGGTTTGACGTCCCAAAACTACCCTATGATTATGGGAGACGCCGTAGTGGAAGGCTCTGGAAATTTCGACCACCTGGGGTTCTTTAACTTGTGCCCATTTCTGAGCACACGGGCCCACACCATTTCCACCTTCATAGGAAATTCAGCCGCCACAGCGGAGATATTAACCCGCGACCTGCAGATCAGCAGCCGAGTACCTTAGCCACTAGACCACCACGGCGGAGCCACCGTGTCTATTCGGGACATTGCTTGAGCAGTTTGATGAATGTGCTGCTTTACGCATTTTGTAGCATTCTGCGTTCTCGCAAATGTTCCTCGGAAGCAGGATGATAACAGAAAACAGCGCTTTAGCAACTGTAGCACTCAGTGAATAGTTTGCAAAATGAGACAGTGTGTTCAAAAAATCTAATTGAAGTGAGTGCGTGCATTCTGCGTAAATATTGTGGAGACTGCAAGTCTCTCTGTCTTTAAGAAAAGAGAAATGAATCATACAGCGAGACAAACTTTCATCTTCACTGAATACAAGTGCCCCACCATCGGCCTGTTTTCATAAAAAAAATAGCTGGTAAAAGAACCACACCCGCACTGAACTAAAGAAGTAATATATAAAATAAAAGAGTGGATATTTATTGCTCTAGCTATCCATCACATGAGTTCGCTACGCCAGAAGTTTTCCTAAAAAGTGATTGCCTATAAATCTTGCTAAAAGTAAGGTACTAAGTACGGGTTTAAAAAAAATGTGCTTGTCACCAATCTTGACATGCCAAAAAAATTTGAGCCAAATGTAACGATAAATTGTCAAAGTAGTAGAGTACTTGATGTTTATGTTAGTTATATTAGTATAAAACATGCGAATCAAACCAGGCTCCAATGAAGCTGAAGTCCTGAAGAGATTGAAGATATTTGAACAGGTGGGTGCCACTAAAGGCAACGATTCGACAAATATAGGTTTCGCTTCCTCAAGGCAGTGACTGCCTTCATTAGGTGCGTTTATTTATTTTCGATGCCCACTCTCCCCCTTCGCAAGAGGGATAGTGGTGAGAAAAGAAACAGGATATGCACCAAAAACAGGGTGAGAGGGTACTGGAAGGAGCATTCCTTAATATTTTTGATCAGCCCTTTTAGATGCATTTATGCCTCCTTGCCGGAGCACATGTGAATAAGATAGAGTATCTTCCTTTCTTTCTCTAGCGATGGCAGGTTTGAGTAGAGTGCTTTGGAACTCAACGAAGTTGTCCCTTGCTAAACGAAAATGGCACCCCTGCTTTCGCCATTTTCTTCACCGTGTCTGCTTTGCTAGGATATAGTATGAGACCAGTTCTAAACTGCGCATGCAAAAAAAGGCTGAAAACTGGAACATATAGGCAGGCACACTAGAGTTAAAAAGATCCAAATGACCTATAGAGAAAACAGTTGATGCAATGGTTATAAAATAACACAATATAAGAGTGAGAAATGATTGCAGTGACACTGTAAAAGACAACACGAACGCATTACTTTCAAAATGTGGAAAAAGACGGTCACAAGAGATCGGCGAAAAACATAGGACGACGCGCTGCGTATAACATCAAACACGGGAGCGCGTCATCCCGTCTTTATACCATTTCTATTGAGATTTTTTTCCAAACACTTTTAATGAATCCGTCACAACTTGCCCAACTTTCAATCCTGATAAAAATTAACGCACGCACATCAGCGAGCGACCTGGTGTCTCCATATAAAAATTTTATTTCGTCCCTTGGGAGCGATATTGAACGAGATCCTACACAGCTCTCTCCTCTTTTTGTGACCAGAACCGCCTGAAGGATTTTTCCTCTGATTTATAGCCTTAGCCTTTGAAAGAAATCAAGTCTTTAGCAAATGAGCGAAACAGTTTTTATCATCTCATTTCTCGCGATGCAAGACAAGCTTCATATTTGAAACAGTGCTCGAGGATCGGCTGCTAACAGCCTATAAATCACCTGTTTGCGTAACTGAAATTAGTTTATTAGAGCATGTCTTCGTGTGCGTATGAGTTTTTACTATGAACCTAGCTGTCATCTTCGCGCAACTTCAAAGCGTTTTGAAACCGTGTGCTGACTAGCCAAGCATTCCACCCTGCTTTAATGGCTCGCACTGCTGCCGTGGAAAAAAAGCGTAATAACCAAATTACGATTGTCATGATCGCTATATCAGTTTTTCACCATCAGCCTATTTCGCAACACATTGTTTTAGGTGGTTAATATCATGGTTACATACAACACGTGTGCGGAATTTATGATGACAAATATGCTTGTAAGAAAGTGTAAAGTGATATATTAAATGCGCTTTCGAGCCGCGTCCGCATATTTCTAACCCATTTTACATTTGCTCAGAATTGTTCGCTTCGTGAAATTACGTCTCTTCTTGATGTCCCCCCATTTGGAAAGTGAAGCCGGAGTGTCTCGATACAAAAGGGAGCCCTTCGACATAAATGAGTGAAAATCTGTGAATGAACAGTTGTCGACGGCCCTGAAAAAGAAATAAAGCCTACAAGACCCACTAATTTAAAAAAAGGCAAACAAGGACACATCAACAGTTTTTAAGATTACTACTTTTCAAAGTAGAAGTGAATAAAAATGGCACTGTGAATAGATATAACGCGTAAATTGATGATGACGCATGATATCCTGCTGAGTTGGTACCTTAGCAAGGCAAAAATGTAAAATCACGGGTAATTAAGACCTACAACGTGTACTGCTCAACACAGCAGCGACCTTTTTGGAAAGGCCTCTCAAAAGTGTAGCAGCTTGTGCATACGACGTCTTTCATTGTGAAAGAACAACAACTTGCTGGCGCCACAAAAATTGTGCTTCGGACAGCGCAACATACGGTGTTCTCAGCCGTTTCTAGGTGGGCACGTGCTGTTTCCAGAGCAGTTAAGAAAACGTAGAAACACTCAACTCGAACATAAATAGAAGGAAATGGGGTATTTCACACCTCCTTAGCTTTTAAAGCATACGCGGCCGGCAAAAATTATTTTAGGACAATAAAAGAACAACAATGTGCTGCAGGTTAGGTAGTTCTCCACCTTCATTGTCGTTACTGAGGGTACCACCGAGTACCTGACATTATCCGTAAGAACACTAATGAAAAGTATAGCCGTTTTCTACTGTGCAGGTATGATCTTAGTGCGAAGCATTTAGTGAGCTTCTGCGACTTTGAACATATCTATCTATCTATCTATCTATCTATCTATCTATCTATCTATCTATCTATCTATCTATCTATCTATCTATCTATCTATCTATCTATCTATCTATCTATCTATCTATCTATCTATCTATCTATCTATCTATCTATCTATCTATCTATCTATCTATCTATCTATCTATCTATCTATCTATCTATCTATCTATCTATCTATAAATCAATGAATCTATCTATCTATCTATCTATCTATATATCTATCTATATATCTATCTATGTATCTATCTATCTATCTATCTTGCTGTTCACGTTTGGGTGCTCTCGTGGTCGCCCCCTTAACTTGGCGTAAACCAAAGTTAGCGTGGGAGGGTAAGATGGTTTGACGAATAGGACGCGCTAGTCATGTCAAAAATAATGTCACAATCTCGTCGCGTATGTCGTCAAACACTTCCCGGCAGACAGTGGCGCATACCCATGGGCGGGTATGTGCCGCTGGTATGCGGGTATGTGCCACAGGTGATTGGCACTTAGTGTCTACCCAGGAATGGCGAGAACACACATGGGCAATTTTAACGCGCGAGTGTTTAGAAATACCCTACATGGGTATACCGCCGACCTGATGAATGCAAAAAATAAATGTCAGGGTTCCAGTAAAAATCGATTTCTAGCATTCTTCGTGGCAATGAGGCATTTTACCACAGAGCTACGCCAGCTCTTGGAACTACTTTTCAAATATACGCTAATCTCAGGTCAATTGTTGTTGCAGTGCTGCCTACACATTTTTTAAACAATACATATGTACTCCTTTGATACAGCTGTCATGTCGGGTTAACGTAAATTGAGGTTAATTGCCATACGCGGAAGTTTATTTATGTAGCAGTGTCCAGGTCGAGCATCCTCGCGAGTATCATCGCTTCATACCAGCTTCAAATACGCACGTTCCAGTTGGCATCGTTGCGCGAGTGTAAACAACTGGTTATATAAACATCTGCATATCTTCAACATATGTCTGTGAGTGCAACAATCGTACATATATTTAATGCTATTTAATGACGTGTCCTTTGACAAAACATATGCAACACGGTCACCTTCCCTCCGCATGCTTCGCATATAAATGCATACAAAAACCATAGTGTTTTTTACGCTGCGCTGACAATGCAATGCTATGAACGCTTCGATAAGAAGTTTACGGGCTTCCTACGCTTCACTTAGAAATTCAAAGAGCTTAAACTAAAAGGACCCAGTGCTGCCACCAAAGAGGAGCTGTTTGTTCTAAAAACTTTTGTTTTTTCACCGTACTATCAGATGAAGACATATCTCACGCAGCACCTCCAGATAGAATAGTGGCGCTTGTCGACGTACTTTGCAGCCAAAAACGGAGGTACGAGGCCAAGGTTTTACTTTGCCCTCTGATGAAGTGTATTTTTTTCACCGTAATATTTGTGGCTGACTTGCGTCACCGATGTCTTGGTGCACTCCGGCATAAAGTATGTTCGTATTAAAAAGAAACTGGTGCATTAGCGTTGAAAAATGAACGTGCTGCTTTCACTCATGCAAATTATGCGACAAAAATACCATTCTTGAGTATGATTGGTGAATCTCTAAATCCTCCACGAAATGCAGCTCCACTGCTGTGAAATCTGAGAGAGTGCGTATCACAGAGACCCATAGATTTCTGGTTGTACAGTTTTCTGCTCCTCTTACCGAACTGTCAATGACGTTGATGTTTCGAATACCATGTATGTGTTATGCAGCACGGCTATATGCTTTCCAGACAAATTCGCAAACTTGGTGTGTGACATGCGTGTACTATAAGCGTCTTTTTATCGCCTTTTTTGCTAGTTACGGCGGTTGATACGTTCCTTGTGCAGCGAGTTCGGTCAGGTTGCTTGGAACTTCAGATGTATTTATGAACGCGCTGAACAGGCTACGATGTGACGATAAATTGCACACTCGGTGATGTGGTGGTGATCCCTTTTGTGCAGTGTATGTGTCGGCCGCATGTTTATGAAGGTCTTAGCAACCTTAAGTAAATTATTGGAATTACAACTTGGTTATTCTCGTTTTGTGCCTTTAACACTTGAATGTGAGCGTGACTATTTGACACTAGACACTAAATGACGTGCCTGGCTCCTGAAGGACCATCCATTTAGGCACACATGAAGCTAGGGTTAATACTTGAATTAGAACCAAACACTGTCTGCTTTGGAAACACAGACTGCACTAAGTCTGCACAACACGCTCAACCATTTGGCCACAATACGGAAGTTACCAAAACATTGAAAAAGAAACGTGTCATGTTCATCATTGCATTGCGTGAAAAAGCTAGGAAATTGATTTTCCATAAACGTACTGTGTTTCACATAGCATACGACAGTATTTCTCCTTGTAGCAATATATGAAAACGCTGAAGGCTTGACACACTGCCTATAAATGCAAGGTTAGACGCCAAAGTGGGCGGTTCAGTGCAGGAAGAGTCTGGTGCTTCTCATATAATTGTCACGCAGACTGACGAGATTTGGAGACGCCATAATAAATCATCTGACGCATAACAGCGCTTCATGCTAAGATCACTCTTCTACTAACCTTGACATACTTTCAATAAAGTGCTGGTGCAACATTACATTTAGCCCAGACTTTCGCGATCAGCGTACACGTCCCTAGACCAGTGCTGTTGAAGCAACTACTCTGCTCCCGGTCCCCTTCTTCCAAGCCAGGTCTTCCGTGTTCCGCAGCCGCTTGTTTTGTCGATGGAGATGTAAATTTTGAATTGTTGCTGGCTACGCTCTTGTTACTTCGCACACCTCTTTTTATTGTTTTTCGTTTCTCTTACTCCTTTTTGTCACATGCTTTGCTTCCAACCGATAATGCCACTTTTTTGTTGTTTGTTCACTGGCTGAGCATTTTGCTCCTGACAATTATGAAGGCTCAAAGATATGAGCAGGCTGTCAATCATCTAAACGTTCTTTACAGAAATGTCTGTAGACGTGTGTTGCGAGTTAGAACTCAGTGATAAAGCTGCAAACAATATATTTACTTGTGGTATACGTTTTTGCGTTTCTTATGAAAAAAAACGTGCCCAGCTCACACAGATCTCACCTGCCGTCGCATACGTTTCTCGCTTATTGTGGTTTTCATGTTATTTATGAAATGACAACCAGGCCGCACAGAGTGCCAACTGAGTTGTTATTCATGCGTAATATTTACCATTAAACTATCTTGGTATTCATTGGAGATTTCTTTTTCTTCGGATCTCTTTAGACTTCTGCTTTCAAACAGTACGAAGGGTTTTCTAACAGCCTAAATATGAGTTGGGGAATCCAGAGTCAGCTATTACCATTCTGTGTCACTAAGTTAATAAGCGTGCAACTATAACTGATTTACAGCGACGATGAAAAAACGAAAGTGTAAATAGGTGAACTAAAGAAAGACATGATTGAAAGTCAACTTTGTCTTTAAGCCGCATTAGAGCATGACCATTTTTTGCGAAGTTTGCCCAGTATATACTGAGAAAGTCAGTTTGACAAACAGAAGCCGTATACTTACGTGGAACTGCAGCCGAATAGCACCTTTAAAAAGTGGCATTGAATTTATAAAATAGTATAAGGCTTCCATGTTTAGAGCTGCATAGATTTGGTGAAGCCACATTGAGGAAAGAGAAGCCATTTGATGAATAGCAGCAGTGGCGAAATTGATGACCTTGAACATGCATGCTTCCATATCATTGTAATGTGTACTCTATATTTCGAGATTGTATGTGACTTAAGGAAGCCTCATGAGCCAAGAGATCTGGTGTCTACTTCTACTGAAAAGCACGAACGAAGTCTGTGCAAATGAAGAAATTGAATAGAAATGACAGGTCGGCTTGCAACTACATTACACTCGTCAAGTGGTAGCGGTTGTTCAAAGTAGTGAGCAAGCCGACAGCTTCATTGCCTTTTACATGGAGCAGGGTAGCAAACTGCACATGCGTCTGCCTAACATGCTTGTCATTCCCTGGTTCACCACGAGTGGAGAAATGATTTGAGTTAATGCTGCGATTTATATTTCGTATTTGAGCTCTCGTAACAAGGAAATAAACTTGGCACGAAAAAAGATTAACATTAAACTACAGCTTGAGTTTATGAGAGGTCTTTTTTTTTGCTAGATTTCTACAGGTCATTGCGTCTTTCTTCTTGTTCTATTGCGTTGTAATTTTTTTCTCTGAAAAGAAACTAGCTCACAATTCAGGTTTAACTATATTTCATAACTTTGGCTGGTATTTACTTCTAAACTTTCTTTCATTTGATTTCGATCGTACAGAAGCTCGGTTGCACAGTGAAGAGAGTGTCAACCATGCTGTTCAAGAACCACAGAGATCCCTGGCTTCAGTTTGCTCACAAGAAGCATATATCCTTGCTGCGCCTAGTGTCTGATGCCATGGTACGTTAAAAAAATCGGCAAAATATTTTCTTGTGGTCTTTTCAATAATAATCACGTATTTACGCTCAACGTTCTAATGGTGACTGTACATTGATGTGTGATCAAGGATGTAGCGGGGAGAATGAACATTCACTCGAGAAAAGCCAAAAGCCCAAGTGGTCGGTATTATTTCGTTGTGCCAAAAGGACACTGGCTTGATATGCGTATGATATGTGATTATTCTTACGTAGGTAGAATGTGAAAATTCAGACTTCCTCTGCTTTTCTTACACATTAAAACATTACGAGCGCAATCCAACTGGTGTGGTTTTTCTCAGAGTAAGCAAGAATAGTCAATGCTAAATCCCACACAGTGATAGGTAGAAATATTTTCTTATGAAAAATTTTTAGCTTAAGGCGTTTTTGTAAATGCAGCCTCGGAACGTCGAAATCATTTCACAGCCGTACGCAGCACCAATTTCCGACGTTAACTAGTAGCATTTATACTACTAATTACACGTAATTTTTATGCCACGTTGTCTACGAATACCCAGCAGATGTAAGTTTGCCCATGCCTTCATGACCCTAAAAGCATTTTTATACGGTGTAAAAATACAGTTGGAGCGATTTCAAATGTTTATTTCCTTTTTATGTTGGCATGTTTCTTCCATTCACACCGGCTTCAGAACCTACAAAAGAAGGCACAAAACGTCGAAGTCAGAAAAGGCTGAGCGGCATAAACAGGGGTAGAAAGAGATGTCAGACGTGCTGTTGGGCAATGCAACATAACACTTTGTCCAAACTCTACTGTTGTTTTGTACTACTGCTGTACATTCTTCATACTTTAAACTATCTTTACTTGGTTTCTAGATTTCGAGATACTAATCGAGCCATATAAAAACGGTATTGCACAAAAACGAAGCGAAAGTCAACATTAATTGTGCAAAGGTAACTTGAATATGGAATTGCGGAATATTTCTAATTTAATAAGGGCAATTTAACGCGAAAGTAAAGACCTTCCAGAGCTGTTCCTCGTATGCGTGAGATGCTCTTATCTTCATTCTACCTTTCGCATTTTGTGCCGTCATTCTTAATTCAGATATGCGGACTTCACGGTCGCAATGTAAATCTGATTACAAAGATTCAGAGACCCCTGTACATACACGCCACGGATGCAGAACGCCCAAGACAACCAAAACTTAGAGCCAGCCGTCAGTAGACGGTATTTTGTATGCGTCGTCATACTTCTACGCTGTCCGGTTTGATTCAGTTCATCTGGTCGACATGTAATTTCACTATGAGGCTAATATAGGTCTTTAATTCTTCCCATTTTGTGTGCACTTTGATTAAGCAACCTACTATGAGTGCGCATAAAGAACCCAGGTAGTTTTTATAGGGGCAAAGCTCCTCTAATATTGACGTAGCCTTCTCGTCTTTCCAAGATGAGGTTTTCCTCTCTTGTAATTCAAGAAGTGATCATTTTCATCAACAAAATGATAATTGTCCTCTTTTGTTCCAACTGTAGCTTGCTCTGGAGAAGTTGATCTTCGTATCACTTCCATTACCAAATCTCTACGAGTTCTGCCCGACGAAAAAGTTATTCCAGAAATAGAACAAGTAAAAAATTGATGTTAATGAAACTATTGAAAAAAATTACATGACAATGAATAGTTCACTCACACGAGTCCACATTTTTATAGAACGTTGCCAGGGACACATTTCTTCGCAAGTCACAGTGACGTGCTGAGTCACGGTGCATATCAGTAACAGCGAGCACTAATTCAGTGACTGTCAAGTTGCCTGAAGAAGACTCAGCAATGGTCACTATTATTCAATTCCTCCTAGACGCACTTGGCATGTTCGTCGGCAAGCTCAAATCACCGTACGCTCAGCCCATTCCAGATGCTCGATGCTCTGTGCCCAGTACTTGCAAGCCTTCAGTAGGCACCATTACTGGTCTACCCATTCAGAGCAACGTGAAGCACCCTACAGTCTGCGTTCCTTAACATGAAACACAACAGTTTTTCTTTTGCTTCCTTCTTTCAATGTCCCGAATGTTCAGTTCCTCATTCACATTTCCCCAGTGTAGAATAGCAAACTGGAAGCACGTCTCGTTAACCTTCATGCATATCCTTCCCTTAATTTTTCCTTCTTTCTTTCTACCCACAATATACGGGTCAACAAGCAACTTCTACATATGTAAGATACGCCTGACAACATACGATAAATACTGCTGTTTGGCTGGAGAACAATGAGTATTCAGCCTTTCTCATTTGTTTATGTTATCCGAATTTCCCAATTACTGTAATCATAAGGAAACTGAGCTTTACTTTTTACTTTTTATTCACTGAGAAAGTAACTTATATGCCGAAATAAGGATCAGATAATTTGACTGTAGCGGCATCGTTAATATTTTCGCTTGTAGAAGACACAGGGAGTGGTCGAGATGAAATAAACATCAGGTGCCAATATCTTTGCTACGATACTTCTTGTTTACACACTGTTCGATTTTTTTCTTTGTGAAAGAAAGGCAAAATGCTGAGTGTATAATTCGCATGAGAAAAATGATTTACTCTTTTTTCGACCATAATGAAACGTCAGGATGACTGAAACTTTCGAGGATATATAGAATGACTCAACCACTAAATTTTGTTTATATTTCAGCGCAGCGGTATAACCTCATTAGAGTAATCATCTGCACACTCCAAGTTTTCCAATTTATAACAATCTTTTAGCAAGCGCCATATGTTATCACTACATATGTTCGATCTCACTTGTTATTGTAATGTATGTAATACCTTCTTTGGCTTTGACTCGCCAGCAACTCAAGACTGCTGCGCTTTCTCAAACACAAGCCCAATAACCACAGTTTAGAGTGATTCATGCATTAATCATCTTAGCGACGTCTTTAGCTGCGGCTCGTAAGGATGGGGAAATAAATATTGAAGACACGAGTTTCTTAACGAGGTCACTTGTAAAATTAACTAAAAGATCAGTAATCGTTTGAAGTCGGCCGCGGCACTTGCATTGAGTTAGCATATGTGGTGTAATGATTCATCACTGAAGACTCCCCGCTGTTTGAAAAACAGCCCGCGCCGTGAGAGATTGGGACGTTGCGCCCTGCAAGAAACGAGGGTACGTTTTGCAATGTTGGTGTATTACTTCTTCGTAAGCGTTGCTATTTTTCATTTGCGCTTGAAAACTAGCTCCCATGTTTTAGTAAAGCAGTCAAATGCCTAACAGTCAGGTTTTGCAGCGTTGGAAAATAAAACAGTCCTTCTCTTTTGAGGTTATTAGAAAAAAATGGATGCAGTTTAGCTCAGCTAAACCCTGCTAGACCCTAATATGAAAGCGAAAGCTTATTTACTTTGTTATGACTATTTACCCTCATAGCCGAAGCACAGTTTCCCAACCTCACAATGTGGCTAGTCGAACGTTCTGTACTGCGTGCTCTCACTACTGTCGTTTGATCAGTTTTCAGAGCCTTAGGGAAAGCTGATGTGAGAAACGCCAGGTCCCTGAAAACTAACAGACGTTCAGACTCAAGTACTACTCAGCTAGCAGATGCGCGCTTCGTTACTTTTCACCTCAGATGCTAAGGAAGGACGTTGAGAGAAGTAGACAGACAAGCCAATGAACGCGTTCACTGTAAGCTCACACGCAACTCTGAGGTCATAAATGAAGTTCATGTGGTTTCTCACGCCGTATTCGTTCGTTGCTTAAGGCCATGTGAAAATACACAGTGAAACTCGCTCAACTAAGCCCACGGCTTTCGCCTAAACAGTGAGAATATACTTGTTATCTTCAAGTCAAGAAGTAATGATGGGTGAGTATTTTAAGCAAAAGTGAACTGTGCGCTTACGCTTTACCGTACCTTTCAGAAAAATTCAGCATGTCTGGCAATTCAGGTGCGGACACCAATGAATGCAATGGGCATTTTTGCCTGCAGTGTGTGCGTTCGGTAATGTAATGAATACGTCGTGTTGATGGGCATTACTGTACTTATTCATTGACAAATTACGTACTCGTCACGTAGGGTACATATCGAACTCGTCTTGCCTGGGAATTTCCTAGACAGCCACGCTCAACGAATCCAAACATTGTATTTGGAACGTTGCTCGCTTTTCGGTTCGCTGTCTAGAGCATAAAAACGAAGCTGTTCCAAAACTTGTATTGTGCTTTCATCAATAACTCCCCCATCAAGTTAGTTCGAGCTGTTATACCTGGACTTTTAAAACAGTATGTGACCTAAAACCCCAACACGGACATGAAGTTTAATTAGTGAATATTGCACGTAGCTTCCAAATGAAGGCCTCGTGAGTGGTTAGAAGATTTTCATATTGAACTTAAACAGCAGCCCTAATGGTGTTCTAAAGGTTACCGCGTTCGCTTCGGGTGAAATAAATTTGAATGCCACATAGCTGGCGCTTACTCACCGGTAGCCGAAATAAGTACACCCACCCACAACCACCACACTCGACCTTTTCAAGGTCCATTACAAGCAGCCCGCACCAGGCGTATGGCACATCGAAATTCGGCGTATTACTACAGAAAAAGGCAGCGGTCCTTTGGCAATAACGTCCATATTAACTTGTCATGTGAAAACGTATTCGTGAAAACACCTCAGGTGCTTTAATATAGCAAATATTGCTTTGTCTTACAAGCCAGTTTCATGCATACGAGCAGGGTACCTCGAAAAACGTGGTGGTGCAGGTGGCCGGCTGCAACAGAAGCGTGAAATATGCCCTGAGAGACCGCATGTGTAGCAAACAGCGACTTATCGGCTTACATTAGCGGGAGCAGAGGTGGCAGAAGTACGCGGAGACAGGTGGTGCTCTGCAAGAACATTTCGTGGTGACGTATAGTAGTCGTCTGGTAGAGGCCGGGTTGAAGATGGTTGGAGGTCTGCAGCGGCACGCCAAGATGATGACATCCGGTGGTGGCCGTGATCCGTCGGGGAAAACGGAAGCCGTGGGGTGAAATCTGCTGTTTCTGTGCGTGGTCGGTTTTCAACGTGGCGCTCTCGCATCCAGTAGGGAGGTGGTTCGGGGCACGTGGCGAACGAGCATTCATGGTGAGCGTCACCTGCTTGAAGCCGTACGAGCTGTTCTCTAACTACCCGACATACGAGGAATTGAATGTCTTCGCAGGCGGGGACGTCCAAACTTGCAACAGTGGGAACATTGTCCAAGTGCCTGAACTTGGGTAAACTTCTCCGGGTCTTCGACGCCTCGAATGCGTGACACTGCTGCCTGAAAATAGAAGGAGTGCTCAAGTTTTCTTTCATCATGGGAAAATCGTACACATCCTCAGCGATGGCTTTTAACAAATTATCGACTTTGTCTTCGCCAGACATATTTGCGTTGACAATCACGTCAAGCTTCAATACTTTTTCAATGTAGGTTGTGCACGTCTCGCCGGGCGACTGAGCCCTACGTGACAGCGTTTGCTCAGCTTTCTTTTCCATAGAACTCGTGTAACCAATGCCGACCTTCAGTTCCTCAATAAATACATCCCAAGTGGTTAGGACATGTTCGTGGTTTTTAAACCAAAGCAAAGTGCTCTCGGCAAGTAAGAATACTACGTTCACGAGCTTTTCCGGCGCGCCCAAATCGTAATAACGGCCCAATCTGTCGTAGTGTTTTAGCCAAGCATCCACGTCTTCGTCAGTTTCACCTGAGAGTATCCGTGGTTCTCGCGCCTAGTAGTCTGGTTGTCAAGGTCGACGGCCACCTTGTGTCATGTCGGTGGCAATGGTGGATGCAGCAGCGTAGTACGACAACGGGATTGCTGTGTCGTCGTTCATGCTAATGTTGTCCAGGGGTAGGCCAGCTAAGCGTCTCTTTCTTCGAAGAACTTCTCCGGGATCCAGGAGGGCGAATTACCCAGCACCGCTCCACCAAAGCTGTTGCGGATGCGATGGGTTTATTTACACTGAAAATGGCAGCGCTCAACCGTCACTGCCGAATCATCATCGCTCGAGAGCGTCCTACCTCCTCTTCTTTCTTGCTCTTTCAGTTCGCGTTACAATATATATATATATATATATATATATATATATATATATATATATATATATATATATATATATATATATATATATATATATTATATATATATATATATATATATATATATATATATATATATATATATATATATAAGCGAGCTTTTAATGGACACAGTGTTGAATATCATGAAGGCACTCAAAAATAACCATTTCATATGACGTTTACGTTGCACATAATGCTAAATATTACAGCATTTAGTTTAACAGCTTCACAATAATTTTGTTAAACGTAGTGTGTAACGAACATTGCTAGATGTGCATGCAATGTGCAGGATACGTTAATATTCCTTGTATATTCTAGCACATTCCGTGTCACGCAAATTTCTTTTCTGGATCACTCATGCGGTTTCTTTGTAACTTTTGACGTAGTGTTTTCGTGTATGGAACACATAGTCCTAAAATCTATGTGAAAAACTTTGTTTCACTGTATGATGTGCTGCCCTTTTAAATTCCTAATTCTCTTCCTGAAGTTTTCTTGAAAATTACAACCATAGCCCGTGTCGAAGTGAGCTGCTTTTCTATCAGTTTCACACTGAACAATTAAGATAGCAAAATAAAGGAAGACATTTTAATGAACTTGAGTTTTCAGAACTTTTTTAGCTTCTTGTGTTCTGTGGCATGTCTAGCAAAAATAAGATAGACATGCCAGGCTGCTTTTTAATGTTTAATGTCTTTCATGTTGTTTTAATGTTTTTATATATTTTATCCGCCATCAAAGTTTATAGTCAAATCACAATGTGTTTCACCGCGTTTTTTTATTTATTTACAAAAGCCGTATTGTCAGTGTGACTTATAATACCTTCTGTTACACAAGCAAGTTTACTCATACAAATGATTCAGATAATCACCGCATGCCCTAACGCAGCCCTTCGACCGCTGCCGACTTAAACTTTTCTCAATTACTCTCTGTTTCTTGCCCCGAACACACAGGAGCACAGCTACGTGCTTGTTGGAGATGTTCACACATTTCATCTCAACCGCAATCCAAAAGGTTGCGCAGTCGCGCACATGGGCAGATTTAGGTGGGCGGCATCGGAAGATGTACTTTAAAAACTTTGTGAGAAAAGGTAAGATAACGAGAACTTGCAGCAGCCAGTCCAGTGAAAAATCGGCACTGAGCGACGCTATTCAACCAATGCAGTTGGCAAGAAGACAAGGGCTCATTCTGATTGATTGATATGTGGGGTTTAAGGTCCCAAAACCACTGATGATTATGAGAGACGCCGTAGTGGAGGGCTCCGGAAATTTCGACCACCTGAGGTTCTTTAACGTGCACCCAAATCTGAGTACACGGGCCTACAACATTTTCGCCTCCATCGGAAATGCAGCCGCCGCAGCCGGGATTCGAGCCCGCGACCTGCGGGTCAGTAGCCGAGTACCTTAGCCACTAGACCACCGCGGCGGGGCAGGGTTCATTCTGAACGAAGGATGATTAGCAGAGATATGTAACACAGAAAAAAGTGGGATGACAGGCATACCAGCCTCTGGACGATCTCGTGTTGAAGGGAACATTATGTTTCATTTCAGTATGAATGCTCTATTTTCCCTGCTTAGATTGACTTGGGAGAAATGGGATGTGGATCCCGGTTAACAAGCGAGACTGATTCATATTAGTTCCCTGGACCATAATTCGATACTCTGTCTAGCAGAAACATATTCCTTTCTAGAAAGTCATTCGAGCGTTTCGATACAATCAGAGGGCGCTTCTGCACCAGGACCTTGTATTTTTCTAAGATACGGTTCCGTAGCGGAACGATTTGCACGGACTATTTCTTTTTAGGGGCGAAGCTCCTTATACCAGCACCCGTTCGTCCCTCGTAGCCGTTGTAGTGTGTAACAAGTATAACAATTTGACCTCCAAGGTGGTGCCGGTGAGAAATTTCTTCTGTGCGTTGTTGAACAATAAAAAATAGGGCTCAATGCACATTTCATTGGCTGCTAATGGAAAATGAAAGACAGGAGCATTCGGCTTTTAGTTAACGCACACGCTGCGATCCCCATTAGCAGCCATTGGCATGTACATTGAGCACTATCTGACAAGAAAGTGTTGCTACATTATACTCGCTGGGTGTAACCTCCTTAGTTTTAGAAAGGTTTAGCGAGCGTTGAGCCACAGTACCATGAATACAATGAACTAGTATATACCATGAACTCGAGGTGGTTAAGTGTGGGAAGTAGATACGAAGCGCAAGCCGTAAGAAAGTAAAAGCCGAATTCTCCTGTCTCTCGTTTCCCATTAGCAGCCATTGGCATGTACAATGAGCACTATCTGACAGGAAAAGGTAGCTACGTTATACCTGCTGGGCGTAAGCGCCTTGGTTTTAGAAATATTTAGCGAGCGTTGGGCCGCAGTGCCATGAATACAGTGAACTAGTATATACCATGAACTCGAGGTGGTTAAAGGTGGGAAGTAGACCCGAAGCGCAAGCCGTAAGAAAGTGTGCGTGTGCCACCTCTCGTTTAGTCCTTCGAATGTCCGCTGGAATGTGGTGCTTCTATATGGGGAATATATGATGAAAAGATGCGAGATGGTGGTACTTGGAGTGTTGAATAGATGGAGGAAAGGACACACAGACAGATGCATGGATGGACGCATGAACGGACGCATGAACGGACGGAGGGGCGGATGCATCGACGAACGCCGGGACGGACGCACGAACAGACGCACGCACGGACGGGCGGATGGATGCATGTACGGTCACACAGACGTACGCATGGATGGACAGAAGCAAGAACGAATGGACGGATGAATGCTTCACCCCACTCTCCATCATTCACTCCGTGGATATGCTTCCAATTTTTATTTTTTGTTTCGCTTTATTCATGTCTACTTTCGGTCGACGCAGTGAGTGCACGTCAGCATGAAAACTGAAGTAGTGAAGGTGTGAAGGTGGTTTCATAAATTGGGACCTCGTAGCAGAAAGTAGAAAGAAAACGAAGTTACATGATCAACAGAGAAAATGCTACCAAATCGTTACTGTGCTTGTAGGTGCAAGGGTCTTCTTTGTGGTGTATTATACACTCAGTTGACCATGTTACTTTGATTTGATTGCTGAATTGTACCATTGCCTGTTTTAGGCCTTATCAAAACTACATTATTAAGAGAAAATTGACGCTATGCCCATAAACACAATAACGCTAACTGGCGAAATCATCCAGAAAACCTCGATGATTTGGCCGGGCAGTTATTATCCAGAATACTAAGTTACGCTGTTCCATTTCTCCTGTCTTCACCATATGAGAAATCGTGCACGTGGCCTGTCAGAGGAAATTGTATTGCCGCTCTCTGCAATGTGTTCATAAAAAGTAAGTAGCGTATTGAAAAGAATCAGATTTCACCAACACCGAGTAGGCCGCCCAACTGTGACTGTCAGCCAAGAAGCGCGTAGTAGAGAGAGGTGATTTGTAGGCTATTTACTAAAGCATAGAAGACGAGTATGCTGTCTCTGAAGGTATTCTAAGGTGTATAGTGCTACGGACACTGAATGTCAAATTCGCTGATTTCAAAAGTTCTGCAATAATGCAGAGCCCACGACTGTACACACCTGGCACATGATTTAGCATTAACTACCACCGCATGCACCTTCAAAAAATCAATACGAATGCTTTGTATTCTCTTATAGGAGTGTGATGCCCAATATGTTTAGAAAAAAATCACGCCATATCCACGAAATGAATGATCATAAGTGGGGGAAGTTCAAGAGGGGTACATCATCAGTAAACGATATCCCGTGAAAAGTTAGCCAATTACATGATTAGAAAGACGTAAAACTGAGAAATCATAGAAATAAATCTTTATTTTGGTCTTCTTCGTTTGTGTCTACGTTTGTGCTTTTCATTTCATTGTTGTCATGGTGGTTATATTATGAAATCCATTCATTATTGTGGCAATAGGGTCCTTGAAAAAAAGCGAGAGAGGTTCTTGTACTGGCTACAATGGGAAGTTTGCAAAAACTAAGTTTATGCACGTCTCTCAATCGTGGTAGGTTGCATGTAGATGCATCATAGTGCGTGTTTGAAAAGCACGTGCTGCACGATGCAGTCATTGGAAATCAGGTTCATTCATCTATCTGTGAATCCGTACATGTGTTTATGCGTCCGTTCGTGCGCCTGTCTGTCCATTTGTGCGTTCGTCCGTGCAACCACCCGTACATCCATCTGTCCGTCTCCGTCTGCTCATACATCTGTTTGTCCCTCACAGTAGTGCCATTGTTGAGCGCATCATACAACTGAGTGGTTGTGAACCAGTCACAGAAAGCATACGTGGACAGCCGATGGCTTTTGTAGCTTCGCTCCTTAAAGTAGTTAACAAGTTAGAGTACTTGGTACTGTTCTATGGGAGAGCATAAAGCCGTTCTTTGTGGCTCAAGCCATAAGTAGATGTGTTTAGAGACATTTACTCTTACAAAAAGTGAACATCAATTATTCAAGAGACTCGAAATAAGATAGAACTAGTAGTATTAAGCAACAGCTAACATTCTTCACAATGTCGGCTTTCAGTCGAGCGAACTTACCATATTTTGCAAGTTTTAACAACCCTGTGCACAATGCCTTAGGCTACAGATTCTTACCGTTAGGACTTTTCAACCGTCGAAAGGAATGTTATTGGATTTCCCATCCACCATTTATTCGAGAAGTTGCGGCAAGTACACAAAGAAAGAAGCCAATCAGTAAGGACACACACACAGGACAAACAACTTTATTTGGTCCTGAGAGGCAAGGCAGCGGGCCAACTATGTAGGTCCCCACCCAGCGGTTGGCTAGTCCCATGTCGGAACAGAGAGGCCATGCCTCTCCGCTCGTTCACGGGCCCTCTGGACAGCCTGAAGCTGGACGTCTTGTCTGGGGTCTGTGATTGCCGTCGTCCAGTCTTCTTCTGTTTTAAAATCCTGTAACGCAGGGCACTGCCAGAGCATGTCACTCAAAGAGCAAAATTCACCACAATCTGGGCAAAGTGGATCAATATCCGGATGAAGCATGCTCAGAAAGCCCCTAGAGGGGTAAGACCCCGTCTGGAGCATGCGGAGCGTGCTTGCTTGTGATCTGTGGAGCTTATGATGGGGAAAGGGAAAAGTCTGTCGCTCTCCTCTGTAATGAGATGTTATCTCGTGAAAAGTAACGAGAGGATCACTGTGGACGAGCTCTCCCGAACCCACCCGAGAGACCACCCCGTCGCGGCTTGTGAAACCTCGCGCACAGTCGTGGGCTATCTCGTTTGGGTTCAGGTGACACGGCAGTACGTCTGGTCCCATGTGAGCGGGAAACCAGACTACGTGATGAATAACGTCTGAGGGGGGTTTGCTGTGGAGAATTCTGGCTGCCTCTGTGGCTATCAATCCCGCTGCGAACGCCCTAACGGCCGCTCGGGAATCGGTGTACACCGTGGTGCGTTTCGTGTCCAGTAATGCCAGCGCTACAGCAGCCTGTTCTGCTACATCAACCAAGGAGGTCTTCACTGAAGCTGCCGAGACAAGTTCGCCCCTGTCATTGACTACTGCCACGGAAAACCCGCTGCCGCCGGCGTGGCGCGCCGCGTCCACAAATGTCTCTGTTCCGGAGAGGTTCTTTATGAAAGCCCTAGCCCTCGCCAACCTACGACCTTTATTGTGTTGGGGATGAATGTTTCGTGGAAGAGGGTCAACAATAAAGGAATTCCTTGTTTGATAATCAAGCTGCGTAGTTTCTCCCTGATTGAAGATAGGACGGAGGCCTGCCGCATCGAGCAGTTTTCTTCCTGTTTTGAAACTCGATAACCGAATTATTTGTGCTGACCTTTGCGCTTCAATTAATTCCGAAGTGGTGTTGTGCACTCCCAACTTCATGAGTTTTTCTGTGCTAGTCGTGATTGGGACGCCGAGCACCTTTTTGACAATTTTGCGCATGAGCGTGTCCAATTTATCCCTTTCCGTTTTGGTCCAATTGAGAGCCGCCACTATGTATATGATGTGGCTCATGAAGAAAGCGTGGTGGGCCCTAAGGAGGATATCCTCGCCTATGCCGCCCTTCTTGTTGGACACCCGCATAATTAATCTCAGAATGTTCTCTGTTTTTGTGGTGAGATGGGCTATAGTCTTTGCGTTGCATCCCTTAGAGTCTAATAAAAGCCCCAGAATTTTCATAGAATTGACTCTAGGAATTGTGCGACCATCCTTGGTGCAAACGCTAATGGGCACCTGATCGAGAGGGGTGAGTCCCCTAACACCTCGTCTAGCCTGTCTGTACAGCAGGAGTTCCGACTTTTCCGGCGAAAGCGCCAGTCCCGTACCTTCCAGGAAAGACTCTGTAACGTCCAGAGCATCCTGTAGAGCTTGTTCAACCGCCGCCTCCGATCCTCCGGGACACCAGATTGTAATGTCGTCAGCATATAAAGCGTGTCCGACATTAGGAACTTTAGAAAGGCTTGCCGACAGCTTGCGCATGGCTATGTTGAATAGAAGGGGGGAGATAACTGCCCCTTGGGGTGTACCCCTTCGTCCGAGTTTGAAAGGCTCCGAGACTGATTGTCCCAGTTTTATTGCCGCCGTCCGACTCTCGAGAAAAGATTCAACGAAGGAGAAGTATTTAACTCCCAGGTTCAAAGCCGATATCTCCTTAAGAATATAGTCGTGTTTGACAGTATCGAATGCTTTAGTGAGGTCCAGTGCGAGGACCCCTTTTACATCTTTGCTTGGAAAGTCAATTATTTGTGTTTTGAGGAGGAGCATGACATCTTGCGTGGAAAGTGAGGGCCTGAAACCTACCATATTATATGGGAATAGGTCATTCCTCTCGATGTAGCGCGATATCCTGTTGTGTACTGCATGTTCTGCTACTTTGCTAAGGCAAGAAGTAAGGGAGATCAGGCGGAGGTGATCTAAGCTGGGTGATTTACCTGGCTTGGCGATTAAGACCACTGTGGCCCTCTTCCAAGTTTCTGGTACGACGCCCTCCTCCCATACCCTGTTTATCTCCTTCACTAAGGCCTGAATGGCTTTATCATCCAAATTTCTTAAGAGCCGATTCGTAACTCCATCGGGACCTGGGGCAGACCTTCCGTTTAGGCTATGGAGCACTTCCCTGATCTCAGCTTCCGAGAAGGGAGCGTCCAACTCTGGGGAAGGCACACCCTCATACCGGTGGGGGACAGAAGTTGAGCTCTGGCTAAGCGGGAGGTACTTGTTGGCAAGTATCTGAAATTGGGAAGCTTCTGAGATGCCTGCCATTTTTTCCTTATTAATAAGTCGGTCTATGGCTAGTTTGCGAGCCAGTATAGACTTAAACCTAACGCTTATCTCCCACGAGGCTGGGAAACTCGGTCCAATCCAATCAGTAAGTAACGTGTTATGGTGCGCTGGAATTACAAACTCGGGGGATGTAAAATCATGGCGCATTGATTAAACAACCGATGCTTTCTTACCTAGACATGGTAAGGAAATAACACACTATAGACGGTTTCAAGATTTGAAATGTTGTGCCCAAAAAACTTCTGGTCACCTCATTTACCAGCTCGAACCGTCGAAACGGAAAGGACGTTTTCACGTTTTTTGAAGGGTAAGGAAAGTATCTTATTAGTTTTTTTCAGATAAAGAGAACGTGCGTAACGCTCAAGACAATCTCTGGTAGTTCTTATGTAGCTCTAAAGAACATTTATTTAAACATATTTTGCCCAATGTTGGAAGGAAACTGTAGAAAATCAGTGGCCTATTTTATAACGCTCTTGTTGCGCGCCTATGCTATTCAGAGACATCGTTGGACGATACCGGAAGTCAACAAAGGTCTGTGTTATAGTGAAAGGGTCTATACGTCTTGCACAATTTACACAAATGGGAAAATCTACACCAAGCGCATGAAAAAAGTTTGCGCTGTTGTGAGAGTAGCGATTCACCTTTTCTTTGACACAATCTAAATGGAGAACTGTCAGAAGCAAGAAGCCTCTTTGTAACATGTGGCAGTTTGTGATGCGTGTCAGTGATAAAAAATAGCCTCCTGTAGAAATCCTTCCGGATTGAAAGGGGTGGCCACGTTCGGCTTAGAAAGTAGGAAATACATATTAGTAAACATGATGCGGTGACAGACAATAAAGCTGCCCAAGTGGCATAAGCATTGTTCGTCCTAATTAGATGCACTCGCGTGAGTTAAATAGGCTAATTGCTTGGTCGTTAAGATGTTCGTGGGACCGTTTCAGTTCTGGCCTTCCATATTGCAAATCTTCTAGTTCTTCTATATTCTAGCCATGACCAATTCAAGTGTATTCTTTTTTGGTGCAAAAAGTGCAAACACGCCAACTGCGCAAATAGAAGAAGCGTTGGCGTTTGCATCAAAATACCATGACTTCAGCCTTAGGACTGGCTGATCGCTTCCGCCTTACAATGGGACGAGCACCATGACTCTTTTGTTAGTTCGTAAGGAAAACGATTTTAAGCAAAACTGGCTGAACGTACTGCGCACAATGGCATTCAATAAAAAACATCATAATGAAGTGGCTCTTTCAGTGAAAGTAGAGCCGGTTTTTTTGCGTTGACTTCGCCTGTGTACATAAATCACTCACTTCCCACGAGTGATTGCACGTAACTTTCTTGGGCTTGCTGATTATACAAGTGATAGCACTCTTTTTCATGTATGTGTATTATATCCGCAGTCTCTACGTGCTACCAAGGAGTTGATAATCAGCTAAGAGAGGAGCGTTTTTGTCACCGAGCAGTGAAATACTAGTTTATTATTGGCCAAAAGTGATGCAAGGAGCATATCTCAAATAGGTGCTTCTACATGAACCCTGAGTTCCGCTGTAGCAGTGCGTGAAACACAAAGTTAAAGCAGCAGCGGTTGCGTTGCTGTCCTTCAGGACTTCAGGACACACAAGGATCTGTGCCTCCTCCCAGAGCTCTTCGCAGCCAATCACTTTGAGAATTCGCACATATGGGTGAACTTCGACGAAATGACTAACAAGTGACACTTGGGGCCATAAAGGAGCGTCTCAAGATGTCACTTTGGTACTACCATCAAAGGGGTTTGGCAAATATTCGATAGTAAGCGATTTTATGCAACGATAGCAGCAATTCAGTTGTTAACAGCAGCCACTTTTCCACGTTCTCAGAAAAGCTCTTCAGATTGATTTGCACAATGGAACCCGGTGAACAAGCTCTCTCAGGCCAGGGTGTTTGAAACGCGTTTCAGCAGCCTTGATGGCTTCGATTGTTGTCCAGCTCCAAATGGAGGTTACAAAAAAGTTTAAAATGCTCATGCGTCAAACAGTAAATGATTCAACACTCTTTTAAAACAGAATTTCCTATCTCGCTGCGGGGTGACAATAATTTTTATTTTTTGCCCCTTACAACTTTATGCGCCGGTTGCGTCGTGATTGCGTTGACCGAACGACGCTTGGCTAAAACCCTAAACGCGTGTTCTGCTCCGGTAACATTGAGCGTTTGAGTGAAACGGGGAATGGAGTGCAAAATTGGTCAGCAAAAATTTCGTCTAATCGCAACAGCATCCCGGCTATTTTCAATGCCACCCAGACTGTAAGGCCTGCTCACAGCCGCCATGACGTCACTCGCTTTGCCCGGGTAACCGCTCGTACGGGAGGCTGTGAATCCACTGCCACCATCGTTTCCCAGTAGAAGATTAAGCGTTGGCGGCAAAATCTACACAAATAAATGCGTTATTTTGCCTTTTGGGTAAAAAAGAGTGCTAGCTTGGGGAGTGTATTGCGCTTCAAAGCATGGACACATAAGTCAAAATATGTAAGCTATCGAACGTGTGGACCTATACAAGAGCAAAGTTTCATGAACCAACAAAGTGAGGAAATAAGTAATTTGAATTGTATTGATTTATTATTTATTTACACACACACACTCACACACACACACACACACTACGTAGAGCTCAGAGAGGAAATCCCAAGCATTTCCCCGAGGGTGAACATGGTTAAGAGCGAATGCACGGGGTGATGCTATGAGGGGTATTTATTAATTCGCACTATTATATTTATTAATCACACTATGGTGCCTTTATGGTGTATTGGTTCCTGGGAATCGCAATTTGATCCCACGGGGGAGTTTACGTTAACTCACTGGCGAATGCCAACGGATTTTAACTTTACTCCCCCTCATAGCATGCGAGCCCCGGACGAGCAAAGTCCAGGGCTCGCACCCTCTCCCGCGCGGCACGTTCGCTGGCTCTAACGGCTTCGGGAACGTCCACTCGCCGTTGACGATTGCGAGCGGCGTCTGGACGCCGGCCTTCATCGCACTTCTCCGCCTGACGCTTGCGTTGTCGTTCCGCTTCTTGGGCCGCGTTCGCGGCTCGATGCTGACGCCTCATCTCGGCCTCGCGAGCGCGCAGTTCACCATCCGCTGCACGTTTCGCGCGCTTGTCCTCGGCCTCGCGAGCGCGAAGTTCGGCATCCTCTGCACGCTTCGCCCGCTTGTCCTTGGCCTCGCTAGCGCGCAGTTCGGCATCCGCTGCACGCTTCGCCCGCTTACGTTCGGTCTCGCGACCACGCAGTCGGCATCCGCTGCACGCTTTGCCCACTTACGTTTGGTCTCACGAGCCCTTCGCAGCGCCGCCTTGTCTTCCAACGACGGCGAAACCACCGCCGTACCGTCACCTCCAACGACGGGTGCAGTGATGGCATTCGGTTGTACTGCATTCGTTGTTGATGGTAGCGTTGCCTCCGGGGATCCATCGCACGACCCGCTCTCGACGCGAGACTGAGAGAGAAGGCGGGCGCACGAAAGAGAGGGGTGCGCGCGCAGCTGCAGCGAGCGAGGAGAGCGGAGGAGCGAGCAAAGGGGATATCAGCGTCGCGTCCGTGGCTTATTCGGTAGAGCGTCGCGCTGCGGCCCGCCAAGTCCTCTTTCTTTTAAAGATAGAGAGAAGACTGCGGACGCCGCCGACGGCGGTGGATGGTTTGGGATCGCTTATAAAGTGTATTCACACTTAAAACTGTTTCTACTCATTTGAAAAATTTCTATTTGTACTCTTTCGAACATCTGTCTTCATAGACACGTAGTTATTGAGGAGAGTTCATGCTGGTGCCACAAGTATGTTGTTCAGCAGATTATCAGTGTCAAGACTATTGCAAAAGAAAAGAAAATCTTTCGTTTCACAAAAAGATCTTGTAACCGACACAAGCGGCGGCGTTCCCTCCTTTGCTCCGGGCACTATCAAAGTGGTGCGTAATCGTTCATGCAACTTAGGCGCTGAGAAAAAAGCTGGTACTGAATCTACATTAAACCGTGTAGCCCTCGTGGGTGCTTCTACTTCACTGCCGGTTCTTGGATCAGTATATTTAGGTAGTGGTTCCTAAATATTCTAGCTTGAAGAAGCTATCACATCTGAAAACACATTAAGCAAACGCTTTATCATAAGTGTCTACACGCACGTAAATTTTAAGAAAACTTATGGTGCTAAGGTATGACCGCCATAAAGTGATTTGAATACCGGCAAAAAATATTATGCACAAAAACGATGCATTAGGTCATGCGATCCTTCCATTTTTATCAACGAAGTGAACAGAAGTAATACAAGTCGGCTGTGCTAATCACCAATAGGAAATTGTTTATCAACCCTGAAGAAAAAACGCCTATTCTGGAGACGTACGGCCACGCGCGTTTATTAATTTAGTGCCAGGGCTTACGCCAAAAAATCAGAAACACACATGACACTTTTATCTCAGAGTAAAAACGGAACATGATGGATGTGGGGTTATCTGGAGTAATAAGAAATTCATGGTACGGACACACGTACCTTCATGTGACGAAGAAAACGAATGTCGACATCAGCTTGACGAACGACACACTTCCAGTTTGTTTTTCGGTTGTCCTTAGGAAACGAGAACACTCGCAACTTCGGTCCCTCTGCCGCGACAGTCGCAACGCAGCACCGCCAGTAGCTAAGATTTCCAGCCTTACAGATTTAGAATATCCAGTACACAAAACACCTCACATATTCACACTGCAGTTCACGGACACAGAAAAAAACGGCCGTTTCAATCTGCCAACAAGAACATCAGCAGTTCGTCGGGCTTGGAAATCCATGCCTTTAGAGTGACGAGAGCAAGCGTAGGCACGCCTGTGCAGCAAAACACGCTTGTCACAACTGAGTTACGTCAGAGGCCGAGTCAGACACAGTGAGCAGACCTTCAGTTATCTAGATGGCGTTGCCATTGTACGGTTAAGAATCCATTCGAGCAGCCAAAAGATTTCCTATCAGATATAGTTCCTTGCTCCCCGGCTGAAACTGGTTATTCATTTTCTACGCACTGCCAAAACTAGCGTCTTCTGGAGTCAGGGCGGACAGAGGGCGAAATAATTTAAACAACCAAAACACGTTCTTTTAATACAAACCGAACAGTTTTGTGTAACCACGTGGACTCAAACAAGCAGTTAACTGGGACTGCCGAAGAGAATAATCAAAATTTGCTGTTTACGAGCACATGGCAAGAACAATTTTAAAGCGGTTGCCTTGTACAGCCGGGATATATTACATGCATGCAGAGAAAATGTTCTCTTCTAGAAAGGCTTAAGAAGACAACTTAAATGAAGGAGAAAATATGAGCCGGAGGTGGAGTCAAAAAGGCGTGGAGGTTCACGAAAACTGTGAAGAAAGTAGGGTTATTTGGCCTAGCATGAAGACAAAAAGTCAATCAGCTCCAACTTGATTTTGTTACGTTTCATAAAAGTGATCAGGAGAGACGCGGTTTCATACATATGGGATTTATAACTTATTAAAAAAGGGTCCTGAACCTGGATCTTCCTGCATCTTTTTGGCATATAGGACACATTTTCCGCAAGGTGAACATTAGTATTGGCTCGCTAAGGAAACCACTCGGAGAAAGCGGTGACCCCAATATTTTCTTTTTAATGCTGCGTGTCTGTAGTAATCGCCCGGAGCATACGCCTTCTTCACACTTTTCTTGTTCGACTGACTTCACATGCTTATTAATGTCTTCGCTATTAGCTCTTTTACACACGCGTAGCCAGTTGTTCAATTGTGAAAATATTATAAGAGAAATACCTACTTTATTCAGAAAAAGCGTTTCTATCGCTTTATAGGCCCGAAATATAGGGCTTATTATTAGGGTTGAAAAAAATTGGCAGATCCCTCGCACAGTGGGAATCGATGATATGCGAAGCACGATTGAGAACGGTTGATATGTCAATTGAAAATCACCACAACGTTATGAGGTGGAGGTAACTGATGGCGTACATGACTTCCGTATCATGATTATCATGTTTTAATGTCTCGTTTACCTGATTCATCCATCCACCTCACGTGATACCAAACTTAGTATTATGGAGCTAGCGAAACGGTCGCGAGCAAGCTATGAGCGTGGTACGTTGTCATGTTCTTACATTACACGCGTCTCAGGATTATCATGTTTGCACCAGTTATACATTTCGTCATCCACTGACGTCACAAAACACGAAATTCGGTATATGTGGAGCAAGCAAAACGGAAGCGCGCGCATCATGAAGGGCCCAATATACTCCGACGTAGCGTTGAAGCGCGCACACGCTGGGCACAGCGACGCTACGTTAGCAAAACGCGTGCGCTTTATTGTCTGACGCCAGGCGCGACCGGCTCGACCAGCCTCCGTTGGCACGGCCCGACGGCCACCTACGCGAAATGCGACATGCTGCATTTCGCGCCACTGCGTCACCCAGGCTACACTGCGTCTCCCTCTTTTCGTGATGGAAGTACGCCGGACGCGCTGAAACGCGAATGCATCAAAGAAACGCAGCGCGACGCGCGCCTGCGAGAATATGGCAGGTCCGGTGCCTTGCGTGTGAACGCTGGCATGACCCGACGAAATTAACACCGGTGAGCAAGCGCACCGCGTCACTTCCAAATGTATTGACGCCTTGACTGTGGCATGTAGTAATGTTCTCACATCACACACATCTCATGATTATCATGCTTGCACCTGTCACATACTTTCGTCACCCATTGACGTCACGTAATACTGAATTTGCTATATGCAAAGCTAGCGAAACAGCTGCGAGTGCATCATGAATGTGGCATGTAGTCATCCTGTTACATGGCACACATGTCGTGATTATCATGTTTGTATGTGTCGTTTACCTATGCCGTCCGTTCGCGTCGGGTAATACCGAGTTTGGTACATGTGAAGCTATCGAAACTGCCGCGAGCACATCATGAGCGTAGCATGTAGTCATGTTGTTACATGACACGTATCTCATGTTTGTCATGTTTGCACCAGTATCATGCCATCATCATCCATTCACGTCCCGTAATACCAAATTTGGTATAAGTGAAGCTAGCAAAACGGCCGCCAGCGCATCATGAGCGTGGTATGTAGTGATGTTGTCACATGACATGCATCTCATGATTATCATGTTCGCATCAGTCACATACCTTCGTCATCCATTCACGTACCGTAATATCAAATTTGGTGTATGTGACGCTAGCGAAACGCCCGCGAGCGCATCATTAGCTTTGCATGTAGTCATGTTGTTATGTGCCACGCATGTCATGATTTTCATGTTAGGGTCTGTCGCTTGAGTTCATAATGCAATCATGTCATACTATACCAGTTTTGCAATAGGCCATGTTACCGAAACCATGGCACGTTTCCCGGGGTGGCTCAGTGGTTAACGCCGCGCGTTCACGACGCAGAGGTCCCACGTTCAAATATGCGCGCTGGAGTGCATTTTTTATTTTTAGCGGATTTTTATGTTATAAATAGTCAAATATGTTCCTCCTACAGCCATGTTATGCCATACCAAGTTTGGTATCGATACTATTATCGAAACGGCCAGGAGAGGTAAAAATTGTAGGCGGTTGGATAGATATTTAGATAGATACGCGCAAAGTCAGTGAAGTTCGCTAAGAAATGCTTCGCATTTAAAATTTGGCAGATCCCACGTACTTAAGAATCGACGTTATGCGAAACATGCGGAGGAAACGGGACCGAGTTGCAATTTTTTATTGAGCGACACGTCAGAAGGGGCGCTAAAATATATGTATAAATTTTCCACACACAGACAAATGTTGAAGAGTTGCAGATGTTTATATAACCAGTTCTTTCACTTGCGCAACAATGCCAACTGTAACATGCGTATTAGCAACACCAGAAGTTGATATTAAACGTGGATGCTCGCGAGGACGCTGACCCTTGGACACTGCTACATAAATCAACTTCAGCGCATGGCCATGAACCACTATTGACGTTAACCCGACGTGACGGTTGTATCAAATGAGTACATGTGCATGGTTTAAAAAATTGGGTAGGCAGAACTGCAACCATTATTGACCTTTCACGAAAATTAGCGTCTCTTTGAAGAATAGTTCTGAGACCTGGCGCAGCTGTGTGGTAAAATGCTTTATTGCCACGCAGAATGATTGAGTTTGATTCCAGCTGCGACTCTGACATTTATTCTTTGCATTCGTCGGGTTGATGCTACCGATGTCAGGAGTTACTTTACGCTCGCACGTTAAAATTGCCAATGTATGTTCTCTTCGTTCCTCAGTAGATACTAAGTGTCAATCACATGTGGCACAATCCCACATACAATAGGCACATACCTGCCCATGGGTACGTGCCACTGTCTGGTGGAAAGTGTTTGACGACGTACGCGACGGGATCGTGACACTATTCATGTCTTGACCAGGGCGTGATATTCTTCAAGCTATCTTATGCTCCTATGCCAAGTTTGGTTCACGCCAGGTCAAGGAGGTGACCCCGAGAGCACTCAAGCATAAGCGGCTAAATTGAAGATACATACACTCAAATTCGCCGATGTTCACAAAAAAATGCATTGCATTTAAAACTAGCTGAACTGGTGACCTTTCTGTTTTAACTTTCCCGAATTATTGCAATATTACGGACACAGGATTCTGCAATGAAAGCATGACCAACAAAGTACACAAGAATATTAGGTTCTTTTAAATGCGAATAGTTTTTGCACTTCATCTATCTATCTATCTATCTATCTATCTATCTATCTATCTATCTATCTATCTATCTATCTATCTATCTATCTATCTATCTATCTATCTATCTATCTATCTATCTATCTATCTATCTATCTATCCGACAACGTTGGGGTGTCCTTGTGATCACCCTCTTGACTTGGAGTCAATCAAAATTAGTTTGGGGGGGATGGGATGATTTGGCGAATATGACTTGTTGTTAATGACATGATTCATATCAAAATCCCGTCGTTTATGTCATCAAACACTTAGCGCCACACATTGGCATTTACCCTCGGCCAGGTATGTGCCACTGGTATTCGGGTATGCGTAGTGTTAACAGGTGACTGTTAGGAAGAGCAGACACCGGCAGTGCTGACCCGATGAATGCAAAGCATAAATGTCAGGGTCCCAACAGGAATCCCACCCCAGCATTCTGCTTGGCAATCAAGTATTCTACCACCAACGAATGCCAGCTCTCCGAACTATTTTAATGCAATAGACCGTAATTTTTGTGAAACTAATTTTGGTAGCAATATTGGCTATTCAGTTTTATAAAGATTACAATTGTACCATCATGCGTGATATGAAGGTTATCGCTAGAGCTTCGACCAACCTAACGTCTTGTCTCTATCGTTGGCTGTTGAATGCTGCAACAATCAGCACTCAGTCTAACTGATTATTTCTCTCCATTTTGAGCACCCTTGATCAGTGTTCAAGGAACAGCAAAAAGAGTGAGTGCAGCTTGCATGATACCACGCTCTCCTCGAAAGTGTATTCCGGGACATGGCGCTTTTGCAGTTTTTGTTCGACGCTCGCACGATAAGCTTCAAAATGCGATCGACTGTACTCCTTCGATAGAGCCATCACGTAGAGTTAACGTAAATTGTAGTAAGGCACAGTCCGCGAAAATTACTTGATCCAGCAGTGTCCAGTGCTACAATCCTCGTGAGCGCGACCACATTACATCAGCTTTGACCTTCTAGTGTGGCCAATATGCATGCATATATCTTTGCATCGTTACGATACTGTAAACAACCGGCTATAAGAAACATATCGAATGGTTCAAGATATGTCTGAGCATACTACACTGGTGCGTATCTTTAACGCCATTTCGTAACACGTCGCTCAAGCAAAAAATTTCAGCATGTCCACGAAATGAATGATGACGAGTAGGGTGAAGCGGACGGATGGCTGGACACTCGGACGAACAGTCAGATGGACGGACGCATGGAAGCACGGACGCACTGATACACGCTTCGCCCCACTCATCATCATTCACCCCATGGATATGCTGTGACACTGTTTTTATTGCCATGCAGTGCACTGCAACTGGCTACTACGACTACGACTACGACAACACGGGACAACACGGCGTAAGCGGCTCCGCCTCAAAGAAATACAACATGGTCACATTCCCACCGTATTCTTCGCATAACTTTCATTCCCAAGGTACGAAGGATCTACCTTCTTTTGCTTTGTTATTGTACTTTCTAGCTTGTACTTACAGCTTATAGCACTTTCTTGCTTTGTTATCATGCTTTCATTTTCATTTGAAGCATCGGGACACTAACTTTTCTGAGTCGGGTAATGCAACACACGTTCTTTTTGTTGTATGTATTATGTTTGCAGCTGATTGCTCATCTGGATAATGCTTTGCGCAAACCGCACCAGAATTTCTGCGAGAATTCCAAGGTATTTTCGGATCATTTGGTTGGCTTGGGCACCCTAACACAACCAGCTGATCATATTCCTTAAGAAAGGCAGCCACCAGCACTTATGCTTGACTTTTGGACGGTCCATGTATAAATGACAAGGTAAATGTAACTAATAGCGAAGCTTCCATAGATGCCAATATGTTGAGAAAATGGCAGCCGGTTAGCTGCTCATGGGGCTTAGTGCCGTCTCGGTGAGAAGGAAACACTTCAATCGGAACAAAAATTAAGGAGATGTGACGCAGTAGCAGGTAAACAATAGACGTCGAATTGATCGTACTAGCGCAAAATTTGATCTCAAATCATATTTTAGGCTCCTGATCACTAACGACTGGTTCTAAGGTTACCGCCTGTCAGTCCTCCAGTAGTGTGTTTCTAGACATCAGAAAAGCTAATGCTGCCCCATGATTCACTGGATCATAAATTCTACTTCTGTTACATTTGCCTGAATTTCGCGAAGATGCTTATTGTTGTGACATTATTCGGCGTTCGGGGCATATTTCTCCGATAGATTAAATGAAGTAGCAGCGTATCTTTCGTACTTGCAGCGTTACTCATTTCATTGGCACAAAAGCAAAATTTTAGCGTGCACATTGTTCATGTTCTTCAGTTATAACAAGAGAAGATTGCGTCTATTCACGCCAAAATCATGACACTTCAGTTTTTTTAAAGACGATAGTCTTTATTGGGGACCTTCAACGCAAAAATTTTGGTCTGTCTGTCTGTCTGTCTGTCTGTCTGTCCATTCGTCTGTTTGTCTACCCTTAACGGTACTGGGCATTTTAAGCGGCATCATGTTCTAGACGGCCTACCTCATCCTCAGCACCTAACAATGTTGCTCAAGGTTCCGCTTTCATATTTGTGCGATTGTCCATTAAAAATCAATTATCGCACATATCTGAAGTACCAAACAACACGTATATGTTCTGTATGTGTTGCTTTTACTAGAAAAGGCACCCATAATGGACTGAGACTAAGGACTGAGACTTCTAAGGACTGAGACTCTGAGAATGGCACGCACGCTCGTCTCAGAGCCACGTTTCGTTTTTCTAGGTAAACTGCCACATAGCGCTCATGTCTCACGTGTGACGGGACTTGGTGGGATCGTTCGCCTCCGCAGCAAGCTCGAGGCACTCCAATGAAGCGCCTCTAGAATACCATTCACCGATTTTCTCGCGCAGAACATCATATAAACGTTTTGTTCAATCTCTCCGGACGCAAGACTATCGTCTTTCGATGTTATTTGCAGATTGGCATGCAGATACGGGACCAACTTTTTTAAATGCGAAGCATTTCGTGGTGAACTTCAACGACTTTGATCTATCTATCTATCTATCTATCTATCTATCTATCTATCTATCTATCTATCTATCTATCTATCTATCTATCTATCTATCTATCTATCTATCTATCTATCTATCTATCTATCTATCTATCTATCTATCTATATATCTATCTATCTAGCTAGCTAGCTAGCTAGCAAGCGGCCTACTACATTTAGCTCTCCTGTCCATGGAGTATGACCTATGCACATGTTGAACTCACGGTTCCAGGCATAGGGTCAAAAGCCCGGCTCTCGTCTCCAGCGCTAAAGCAGCTATCTCTTCTCTTGTTATATCAGAAATACAGTGAGCATACTCATCTATATACTGACGCTTCAACTAAAGTGGATGGGTCTGCAGGGTCGGTGATCTTTTCCGCAACAGCGAAAACGGTGAAGTTTCGTTCATCCCACCAGAAATCATCGACAGCTGCGGAACTTGCTGCTCTACGTAGCGCGATTCAAGCCATTAAACACCAAGAAGCCAAGAAATGGAGCGTGTTCACGACATTTAGCTCTCCTGCCCATGGAGTATGGCCTATGCACATGTTGAACTCACGAATCCAGGCATAGGGTCAAAAGCCCGGCTCTCGTCTCCAGCGCTAAAGCAGCTTTCTCTTCTCTTGTTATATGAGAAATACAGTGAGCATACTCATCTATATACTGACGCTTCAACTAAAGTGGATGGGTCTGCAGGGTCGGTGATCTTTCCTGCAACAGCGACAACGGTGAAGTTTCGTTTATCCCACCAGACATCATCGACAGCTGCGGAACTTGCTGCTCTACGTAGCGCAATTCAAGTCATTAAACACGAAGAAGCCAAGAAGTGGAGCGTGTTCACGGACTCTAAGGCAGCACTACAGTGTTTGATATTCTCCTTACGCCGGGGACCTTATGAACAACTAGTGCTGGAAATTAGATAGCTGCTTCACCACCTCTTCGACGAAAGATACAGAATCACGTTTCAGTGGCTTCCAAGTCACTGCGGCATATTACGCAACGAACATGCCGATGCAGCTGCCCGAGCAGCACCCGAAGATGGTGAAGAAGAATCTATACCATTTTCAAGGACTGATGCTGCAATGACCATCCGAAAAATCGCTAATGCACACTTAAAATCTCTGTGGAACGCCGAGTGCTTACGGCACACGCGACTGCATAGACTGGACGCGTTTGTCGACTCCGGCCTCCGTCTGGACTCTCTCGACTCGAGACAACGGTGCTTTGCCGACTATGGCTTGGTGTCGCCTTCACCAAAGCTTTCGCCTTCCGAATCGGCATGAAAGACAGTGCTGCTTGCGGTCATTGCGGCAGCGATGAAACTATAGAGCACGTTCTCTGTCACTGCCCTCGTTACAGCGTGCAAAGACAGCAACTAGCTGCTGCGTTAGCTCGCCTTGACGACAGACCTTTGTCTGAACAATCAGTGTTGGAAAGACGACATGATTTGTGGGCTCACAGAAAATTAATGAAGGCCTTACTCAACTTTTTGCGTGGCAGCGGCCTATTGTATAGACTGTAGCACCCCAGCTCCCCTCCCCCTTTTTTTTGCACGCGTCTATTTTCCTCTTTGCTTTCTTTCCAATCTTTCTTCCCCATTCCCCTTTTCCCTAGTGCAGGGTAGCAAACCGGATGCTCCATTTTCTGGTTAACCTCCCAGCCTTTCCCTCATTTTATTCTCTCTCTCTTAGCTCTCCTGGCCGTTTCGATAATGGTATCGATACCAAACTTGGTATGATATAACATGACTGCATTACGAACATGACTGATGAGCTATAACATGAAAAGCATGATATGTATGTTATAAATGTCATGATTTACATTCATGGCCTTGCTGCTCTTGCTGTGATTTCATTCACATGTTATGTTGCAACATAACCGGTATGGTATGACATGACTGCATGGCGAACACAAGCAACAGGCCCGAACATAAAAATAATGACATGCTTGTTACGTAACAACATGACTACGTGTGCACTCATGATTTGCTCGCGGCCGTTGTGCTAGTTTTGCATATACGAAATTTAGTATTACGGGACGCGAATGGATGACGAAGGTATAGGACTGGTGGAAACATGATAATCATGAGATGCGTGTCATGTAACAGCATGACTACATGCCATGCTCATGATACGCTCGCGGCCGTTTCGCTAGCTCCACATGTACCAAAATCGGTATTACGTGACTCGAACGGACGACATAGGTAAATGACACGTCTAAACATGATGATCATGACATGCGTGTCATGTAACAACAAGATTACGTCTAACACTCATGATGCGCTCGTGGTCGTTTGGTACCTCCACATATGCCAAAATTCGGTATTACGTCACGTGAATGGATGAAAAATTATGTGACTAGTGCAAACATGATAGTCATGAGATGCGTGTGATGTAAGAACATTAATACACGCCGCACTCGAGGCACCAATACAATTCGATGTGAGCCGGCGCAACAAGAACGCAAGCAAGTGCGTAAAACTAAAGCATTTAAGTGGGTGTATCAAAGTATAAGTAAACTGATCGCGTATCTTTAATAGAAGCCTTTGTATCCAGTAGTCGGTGGCTCGTCACCACCGTCGCCATCTACGTAAGAGGGGGACAACTATATCGGGGTCAGTTATATTGCTTGGTTGGCCTGCCAACTACGGGAAACATAAGGAAAACTTACGGCGCGCATAGAATGGAAGCCGCAGTGCACTATGCAGAGCAAGTAAAGCAGGCATTTCATGAAGGTGTCTAAATGGGGCACCACATGCTTTTCGAGGCTCTGCGGTGTGTTAATCTGGCATTTTCGATTCCGCGAAGAATTTCGGGGTTCTATAGCTGCAACGGGAGAGCATAAAATTTTCAACCCGTTATTCTACCGGTTTTTTCTTCACGCGAGTACATGAGTAAACTCATTTTCAGTAAACCAGAGTAGAGTGACAGAAGTGCAATGAATTGGTTAAGACCACAGTGAAGCTTCTGTTAGCAAAGTGCGTTTAGTGACAGGCTTCAATTTGTGTTCACTTAGCCGCTGATTTCGTGCTTCTTTGAGTTTTTGCATGAACTTCAAAAGATGTCAAGTAAGTATAGGCGCTTTCCGGTTCGGGAAACTCATGTAGCCACGATTTGAAACTTAGTAAGTCTTTACTTCTAATATAATAAGTCAAATCCTTCTATAAACTATTACAAAGAATGTTGCTGGAGCCAAAAATTTGAAAAGTAAGCTTATCTTCTTTAAGGCAGCGCTGTCGCTGTGACGATTATATGCCGAAACTTTCCGAAACACAGTGTCCAGCGACGTTCTCTTTTGAAAAAGTTCTGATCGCTTGAAGCGTTTGCGTGTCTCTGAACTGCACTCTCGTTTTGCACTGAAGTTCTGTAAAAAACTTACTTACGCACACCTAACAAACATAATTGAGGTAAATACGATGCGTCCTACTCGTGATTGTTGATAATTTTTGCATTGGTTTACACAATTTGGGTTCAAAGTCTGCTGATGTTGCCGATATCTCAGTTGTATATTAAAGCTGATTTTACAGCTTGACATTTTCGCACCACGTGCATGTCTTTGTTAGTAACTCATTTCATGTTGGTCGAGTTTTGTCTTACTGAAAAATCGATCAGCTTAACTCTCGAAACTTCAGAACACGCGAACAAAATAACAAAACAGTTAAAAAATACGAATGGCTGCATCACCCAGCGGCCAGCGGACCTACAAGAAGGCACGAACGAATTCCGCTTCCATGCGAAGTAGGAAAGTGGAGTTTCCACGCGAACCAAACTCCTCTGAGCTTTTGTCCTTCCCTTCTATTCGGTGACCTCACCAGTTACGTCATCAAAGAAATATTGCATTTGTAATTTACTTCTAGTTATATGCCAAGCAGTCGCCAGTGGTAAAAACGGTAGTGCCGCTGCTTATCAGCATGCAAGAACTTGTTAATGAAAGAAATAGGGAGTTAGCACCGCCTGGGTAGGCTATATTCCTGCTAAGACCCTGACAATTTTTCTTTGCATTCGTCGAGTCACCGCAGTATATCTCCGCTTTTTCTGAATGGCATTGCAATCAAATTAAATATGTCTGTTTTCGGTGCTCTTGAGTAGACAAACTGTCAATCCCCTGTGGCACATATTTGCCTATGGTGTGCAGATATGTGCCACACGTGTCTGGCGGAAGGATTCGACGAAGCACGGGACGCAATTGTCACCTTATTCATGTCATAAGTAGCCAGTCATATTCATCGACCATTTTGCCCTCCCATACTAATTTTGGCTTACTCCAAGTTAAGGGGGTGATCACAAGAGACCACCGACACGTAGGTGGCTAGAGATAGATAGATAGATAAATAGATAGATAGATAGATAGATAGAGAGATAGATAGATATATATATATAGATAGATAGATAGATAGATAGATAGATAGATAGATAGATAGATAGATAGATAGATAGATAGATAGATGCACGTGCTCATGTACCAGCGGTACGCAAAGCCATGCTTCGCACATAAGAACAAGCACGGCCGCCCAACTTTGCTCTTCCTCCAGGCTTGAAACCAACCACCAGTGTGACGCTGCCATAACGTTTGCATGCAAACTGTTTTTCTTGAGTATTCCTACCCTTCCATCCTTAGATCCATTTTTGCCAGCGTAGAGTAGAGTATCATTCACGTGGCTTGTTGGACTTAATGTCTTTCTATTCGCTTTTTTCTCCCTTAAATATCCTCATCTGGCTGCTGCTTTTCTTACAGGGATGCGTAAAAAAAACAAAGCATAATGTGTTAATCCCAGCTTATTTGACCATGCCCGACAAATACCTGTTTTGATAGCAATAACGCTATTTTTTAAGCATCCATCGGCCTAATAGTGAACACCAGAGCTGCACGCGGTACACAAGTGCCGCGAATGGCCATGGTCAAGACTGCTGGAAACTCCGACTGGTATTCACACGAATCCCCGCATTTAGTCGTTTCTGACAGCCACTATTTCTAGCCTGCGTGTTTCATAATGGTGCACTGCGAAGACCCCTGCGAGACGCCAGAACAACCGGGAGGGGGGAAGAACTTCGAAATTCGATTAACGAACTACGCGATAGTAATTGCCTATGATATTGTTACGTGAGTAACGAGACAAAGTATTGCGAATATATTCGAAAAATATATTTGCAAGAGCGGTTGCAGCACTGGCCAGTCTGGCTCCGAGCTCGAGCAGCCAGCGAGCCTCATCTTCCTCGTCGGGCGCACACGCGCATTCGCACTATGGTTTGTGGCAGCCTACAGGTAGCATAACCCCCGTCGGCAAAGGCGCCGTCTCGGCGCATCTAGATGTCAAGATCATTGGGCGAGTGGTACTGCTTCAGGCGTGCGACGTGTACGATGTCGGTGGCCCTAGGGGTGGATGAAGACGGCGAGGCAGCAGGAGTGATTTCATAAGTGACGGGAGTCACCTCACGAAGCACTCTGTAGGGCCCTGTGTACCGAGAGAGCAGCTTGTCAGACAGGCCAACGTGCCTGGTCGGAGACCACAGCAGAACCAACGAACCGGGCGAAAAGTGCACATCGCGGTGTCGTTGGTCGTACCGACGCCGTTGGTTTGCTTGGGAGGTCAGAAGGCGAGCACGAGCGGTTTCGCGTGCGTGGGCGGCCCGGCTGATGGCGTCCAGAGCATATTGTGAAGTTGGAGCTGCTGGTAACGGAATCGTCGTATCGAGGGGTAATGTGGGTTCGCGGCCGAACAGCAAGAAAAAAGGGGAGTAACCAGCCGTGTCGTGGCGCGAAGAATTGTAGGCAAATGTCACGTATGGTAAAGCGATGTCCCAGTCAGAGTGATCTGAGGAAACGTACTTTGCAAGCATGTCAGTTAGGGTTCGGTTCAGGCGTTCTGTGAGGCCATTTGTTTGCGGATGGTACGACGTAGTGAGCTTGTGGCGTGTTGCACAAGAGCGTAGGATGTCCGCTATGACTTTCGATAGAAATGTGCGGCCTCGGTCCGTGAGCAGCTGGCGTGGAGCACCATGTTGCAAGATCACGTCGTGTAGAAGAAAATCGGCGACGTCAGTGGCGCAACTTGTTGGAAGGGCGCGTGTGATTGCGTAGCGTGTGGCGTAGTCTGTGGCCACAGCTATCCACCTGTTGCCAGTAGAAGACAGAGGAAAAGGGCCGAGTAAGTCCAAGCCGACGCGAAAGAAAGGTTCCGTAGAAATATCGAGTGGTTGAAGGCGCCCAGCCGGAAGCGTCGATGGTGTTTTGCGGCGCTGACATTCCTCACACGCCGCGACGTATCTTCTGACGGACCGTGCCAGACCTGGCCAATAGAAGCGACGGCGAATCCGGTCGTATGTGCGGGACACACCCAGGTGACCGGCAGTAGGAACGTCATGAAGTTCGTGGAGTACAGCCAAGCGGAGGTGTTTGGGTATGGCAAGCAGCAGAGATGGGCCGTCTGGATGGAAGTTATGCCGGTATAATGTGCCATTCTGGAGTACGAACGAGCGATAGGATCGGTTCGATGGGGAGGAGTCGAGGCGCTCAATGATAGCTCGTAGGGCTGCATCACGGCGTTGCTCGTCGGCTATGTGGTTCAGTTGAGAAACGGAGCACACGCAGGCGTCGTTGTCAGGTATGGTGGCCGATGGGTCAACTGGATAGCGAGAAAGGCAATCGGCGTCCTGGTGCAGGCGTCCAGACTTGTATATCACAGAAAAGGTGTATTCTTGCAGTCGCAGAGCCCAGCGACCAAGTCGACCTGTAGGATCTCTTAAGGATGAAAGCCAGCAGAGCGCGTGGTGGTCGGTGACGACGGAAAAGTGAGTGCCATATAAATATGGACGGAATTTTGAGACCGCCCAGACAAGAGCAAGGCATTCTCGCTCCGTGATCGAATAGTTACGCTCTGCAGGTGTAAGGAGGCGGCTAGCATACGCGATAACGCGGTCGTGTCCCTGTTGGCATTGGGCGAGAACGGCTCCGATACCGTGACCACTGGCATCAGTTCGGACCTCAGTTCGGGCAGATGGGTCAAAGTGGGCGAGGATAGGGGGCGTCGTCAAAAGTGTTATGAGGTGAGAGAAGGCGGCAGCTTGAGTGGACCCCCACGAAAATGGAACGCCTTTCTTCAAAAGATCGGTAAGTGGTTGGGCGATTGCCGCAAAATCTTTCACGAACCGCCTAAAGTAGGAGCAAAGTCCCACAAAGCTCCGGACATCTTTGGCGGATTGGGGTACTGGGAAACTCGTGACGGCACGAATTTTCTCAGGGTCCGGTCTCACACCAGAAGCATCGACAAGGTGGCCCAGCACGGTAATCTGTCGGCGGCCGAAGTGACACTTCGAGGAGTTCAACTGGAGGCCAGCTTTGCGGAAGACGTCGAGAATGGCCGACAGACGCTCAAGGTGGGTCTCAAACGTAGGTGCAAATACGAGGACGTCGTCTAGGTAACACAGGCATGTTGACCATTTGAACCCGTGTAGCAGAGAGTCCATCATACGTTCGAACGTGGCGGGGGCATTGCATAGACCGAAGGGCATAACCTTGAATTGGTATAGGCCATCTGGAGTGATGAAGGCGGTCTTTTCTTGGTCTTTCTCGTCTACGGCAATCTGCCAATAACCAGAACGAAGGTCGATGGATGAAAAGTAGCGTGCGCCGTGGAGACAATCGAGGGCGTCATCAATACGTGGTAAAGGATACACGTCCTTTTTGGTGATTCGATTTAGATGCCGGTAATCGATGCAAAAACGCCATGTGTTGTCCTTCTTTTTAACCAGGACGACGGGTGACGCCCATGGGCTTGATGAGGGCTCAATAATGCCTTTAGTTAACATCTTATTCACTTCAGCTTGAATAATCTGGCGCTCCGACGCGGACACGCGATACGGTCGACGGTGAATGGGAGCAGCATCACCGGTGTTGATGCGGTGCTTTACAAGAGAAGTTTGGCCGAGTGGGCGGTCGTCAAGGTCGAAGATGTCACGGTAGGAAGCTAGAAGGCGTGCGAGAGCGGCTGATTGCGCTGGGGGAAGGTCAGGGTCGATCATGGGACGTATTGACATGTCGAGGCATGTGGCATCGAGTGGGCGACAAGGAAAATTGGGGCATGCGTCGGCTGCGAAAGTGGTGACGTGATCATCGGCTAAGGACCGCAACGTGGCAATTAGGATGCCTTCAGGGAGGACTTGCTTTGTGAAGCCGAAATTTATGACGGGTAGACGGGTCCGGTTGGAGGCTACAGTTACGATGCAGTGAGGGACGGTGACGTCACGTGCCAGTAGGACATCAGGAATCGGCGTGACGATGTAATTCCCATCCAATACGGGTGAGGTCGTGGCAAATTCGGTGAATGTGAGGGCTTTAGGCGGTAAGCGGAGGAAGTCTGTGGCAGAAAGGCCGTGTTGAGGTTCAGGGTGAATATCCGGCTGAAGAGGAAGGTCTAAGCAAAGAGTACCAGCGGAACAGTCGATGAGAGCAGAATGGGTCGACAGGAAGTCCATCCCTAAGATGAGGTCATGAGGACAGTTCTGGAGCACCGTGAATAGAACAGGGATGTAACGGTCGGCGATGCGTATGCGAGCCGTACACATGCCAATGACAGGAACAGTGCCGCCATCGGCCACACGTACAGCTTCGGTAGCAGGGGGCGTGAGTACTTTTCTTAAGCGGCGACAAAGATGAACGCTGATTATGGACACATGAGCGCCAGTATCGACTAGTGCCGACAGAGAAATACCGTCCACGTGTACATCGACAAGATTTTTGTTCGTATGAAGCGTCAATGGAGGGTTTGGTTCAGACAGGGATGATGCAGCACTACCTCCAGGGGCTGCACTGTCTAGTTTTCCGTCGGGTACGATGAAAAGTTAGGCGGCGAGTGATGGCGGCGTGGCTGGGGCGACGGGGAACGACGGCGTTGAGGGGACGGAGAACGAGCAGGAAGGCGGCTGTTAGACGTGTCGAAAGCAGGGGCGGTACGGCTGGACGAATACCGGCGAAGATCTTCATATGGGCTATAAGGTGCGAAAAACTGGCTCCTATGTGGCGGCGTCCAGGAGGCACGGCAGTAGCGGGAGACATGTCCAACGCGGTGGCACCGGAAGCAGATCGGTTTGTCGTCAGGAGTTCGCCATTCTGCCGGGTTGCGAGATCGTGGAGCAACAAATGGGTCACGTCGAGGTGCATTAGTGGGAATTGGTCTGGAGGAGGGGCAAGAGATGGGGCAAGCATCAGGGAACCCGCGGTTGGCGAATTCTTGTCGTACGACCGCCTGAATAACGGAGATCGCGGGGGTTGTCGGTATCGTATGTTCGAAAGAAGTGGGCTGAAGCGGCGCTGGACTTGCTGCTTCAAGTTCCCGTCGAACGATACGCGTTACACTCTGCTCAAAGGGCGGTGTGACGGTAGAATCGGAGCAGGTGGACGTAGCCGCCGTGTTTGGCAACCGAGAAAAAGGAGGGCGCACCCGACGGCTTTTTGCTGTTTCGAAACGGCGGCATTCTTGAATTACACGGTCGATGGTCGAGACGTTAGTGTACACCAGCAAATTGAAGGCGTCGTCCGCGATCCCCTTCAAAACGTGTCCAACCTTTTCAGCCTCAGACATCGCCTCGTCCACTTTTCGGCAAAGAGCGAGAACTTCTTGGATGTATGACACATACGATTCAGTTGGCGACTGGACACGGGTAGCCAGCTCCTGTCGTGCAGCTGCGTGGCGACCGGTCGGGTCCCCAAAGATGTCACGTAGCTTCTCCTTGAACGTGTCCCAGCTGGTGAGTTCGGACTCATTTGTCTCGTACCAGACACGCGGGGTTCCGTCCAAGTAGAAGAGAACATTAGCGAGCATCATGGTAGGGTCCCAACGGTGAGTTTGACTGACCCGTTCATAAAGGCGAAGCCATTTGTCGACGTCGAGGCCAGGTTGCGCAGAAAATGTCCCGGGATCACGTGGTGTTTGGACGGCGACAAAGGTTGTCGGAGAAGCCGCAGATGATGAAGCGGACGCGTTGTCACTGGAAGCCATGGCGGAAAGCTGGAGGATGCGGCCACTGCGGAGCTGCGTGGTGAGGACGGGGATCGTTCCACCTCCACCAAATATGTTACGTGAGTAACGAGACAAAGTATTGCGAATATATTCGAAAAATATATTTGCAAGAGCGGTTGCAGCACTGGCCAGTCTGGCTCCGAGCTCGAGCAGCCAGCGAGCCTCATCTTCCTCGTCGGGCGCACACGCGCATTCGCACTATGGTTTGTGGCAGCCTACAGGTAGCAATATTATGCCGAACACACAGCAGGCGGAGAATTTGAAGCACCCCCTTATACTTCCCAATTCCACTCTACCAACCTCACTTTGATCCAGCCTTGACGCTTCTCGAAAGCATACCGCGTGGCTTCGGTTTTTCATACGCACACCAGAGAATGAGGGCCCAGATTGTCTTTAGAGTCTTACAAGTATTGAACAGTCCAAAGTACGGGAACCAGTTGGATCGTAATGCGACTTCAAGCAGTAAAGCAGCTGGTTATTACTATACAGTTTGGTGAGGTCACTAAGCACTGTTGATTAAATCATAACATAATTTCGCAAGAAGACCCGTGCCAATCACCATATTCACAAGAATTTTTCGCTATGACTCTGTCTAGACTGAACTTTCTTACGATAGCTGAGCAAAGTTTGGAAGGAGCGAAATTATTATAAGGTAATCAGACCTCATCAAAATTTTAGTGATATTATTAACTGTTGTTCTTGGCCACAAGTTTCTAGAAATTTAGGGTGCCCCGACTCGGCACTTTCTGTATTTCATTCTTATATTCCCCTTCCATAATCCCCCATTGTAGGGTGACCAACCGGAACCTTTTCTGGTTAACCCCCGCCCCCCTTAATTCTGCCTTCACGCGTACTTCCTCAATGTATGTGCACATTAAAAAAATATTTTTACCACTTAAAGTGTGGTAGTAAAGGGGAAATATGCAAATGACTTATGGCTGGTTGTGACATCTAAGCCAACTTTTAAGTTACGCCAGAATACTTATTTTGTGTCCCTATTTGTGTTTTGTAAACCTTTGTGTTGCAAGAACATTTTTTTGTGTGCAAGATGTGTGATGGACTATTTGAGTGTTCTACTATGTGCATTTGTATAGATTCGTGTTTATTCTTTACATCACGACGGCAGCGATTGTGCAAATGAAAAGGTGTAGCCTGTGCCGGAAATTCCCACCGACTTCTTAATACTCAAATTGCCCAATAAAAAAAGTGTGAATGAGTAACCAGAAAATAAGTTGGTCGTTGCTGCCTATAAGTGAGTTAAAGGTCTTCCCTTTCACCCAAACCGATACGCAGTCTCTGACCGACATTTTACACTTAGGCTTCAGCTTTAGGAGTTGAACGCGATAGCAGAAATGAAAGAGAAACTTTCGCATATGGCTGCATTTTGTTCAATGAATAGGATGGTTTAAATCACGACTAGTGATGCACGTGAAATGTTTTAGAACTCGTGCACCGACTACGTAATCTTGTGCCTGTGTTACATTGGCATGTCAACCCCAATTGCTTCCGGCCTCTGTCAACGTCAGCATTTATACGACAAAACTGAGGGTCACGTTATTTGCTTCACGAACAAACTAAGGATAACTTTTCACGTGAATCAAGTCACGTGACACTTAGTCTCGTGACTGAAAATGGAGGTCTATCGTAACTGAGGTTAGAGTGCCCGTGTAACAAGACTGTTAATGGAATACGTGCATTAACGTGTCTGCTTTTTGCAGTGGGTGGCTGCCATTTTGATCACGAAGCCTTTATGATAATCATACGCTGTGACACCAGATTGCAATTTACGCTTTTGCCATACAAATTTACTGCAATATTACACGTCGTATTATGAAGCCTGTGTACAATGTGCGTGTGTTTATTAAGCAATAATTACTTTAACTGTAGTTGTTATACGCACAGGAATTTTTTTTAACAAAATTGCAAAGAAGAACGCCTGGTTGCCTCCCGAACAGCCTGTTTTACATCTTCGCTCCAAACTGCAATTTTTAATAATAATTTATTTGCAAACATCTCAATTTATGAGTCACGCACAAGGCAAAAATTTTTCGCTCACAAGCAATGACTTGCGGTCTTGTGGCCAACGTCCATCCCGGCACCGCAAGTCCTACAAAACAAGCTCTTCAAAGCTTTCACGTTATTACAAACATAATTGAAGTTTTATATATCGATTCAAGTCACCGTCTGGTAGTTAAGGCAACCCCTACTTGCGCGTCATGGTTTGCGTTCCACGTAGCCCTCTTAGCAGTCAAATAAATTACACTTTATTACTATTACCAGCCATTACCATTTATAGCTGATGGCTGCACAGAAAAACACGCAGGTCGTCAGCAACAGGGCCCATGTTCTTTGCTTTATGCAGGCTGTTCCACAGATTTTCTCTGACTTGATTAACCTCAGAGCGAAGTGAAACAACAAACAAAAACTAGATTATGTCAACTATGTTGCTTGTAGAAACTGTGAGGCAAAATTCGTCCCCTTTGACTATTTCCAGGGATCGGCTATATGTCACTTACGTTTTAGTGAGTGAATTTGCTAGTGTCGGGCTAGCTTTGTGCTTTTTTAGTGAATGAGAGGTACGTATTGCATAGATGCAATTCGTGTACCGCATACATGTTTATTTTGATATACTGATAATGGGCTACTCAAATTTTTGTGGCACATACATGTTTCCTAATGTTGAGCTAGTTGTCGCCCTTGCTTATATTGAACGAGAAGTGGGTATTAAGATTTAGTCAATTTTTATATCTCTCTATCTCTATCCTCTTCCTGACCCCTATTTTCCCTCTCCTGTACATTGTAGCAAACCACTTCTTCTACGTTACCCTTTCTAAATTTTTCTTTTATTTAATTCTCTCTCTTTATGGCACTGTCCTTTTAAGATACTTATAGTATATCATTATAGGAATTACAAGGAATGATTTGAGCAATAATTTCACGGTTACATACATGTTAACACAATGTTTTGCATTAAGAACTGTCATTGTTGAAACATTTATATCGAAGCCCAAGCAGGAATACTGTAGACACACGACGAATGTGATCGCCTAAGGATCAGTCACGTGATGTGTTATTTAGGTCAGATCCACCCGCAACCAGCATTCACACGACTGGGGAAAATTCATGTTACCAGCGAGGATTTCAGCGCTGCTCCCCAAGGATCCCGGCAGTGATATGGATTTCTGTCGTTACACAAATAGCTCAGCGCGGACCAAAGCGGGGAAGCGAGAACAGTGACGTATAGTGACGTGCACAATTCCTTGGGTCGTATCGTGACTTCGTAGGTCGTGTGAATACAGCTTACGATGGGCTGGAAAAGGTTAGCTGAAAATGTTCGATGAAATTTATTCTTGAACGATGCCGTGCTTGTTGCTAAAAGTAGATAACACATTTATAAATATATTGGTACCCAGTGTGTGACAGTTGGTTCGATACGCTTGAACCTGCATCCGCAAAAGCGTAGGCAAAGACCAAAAGTATGAAGCCTTTACCCACAATATAGTGTGCGAGCTATTTATTATTCTCATGATTCACCACTACGAGGTGGCTTAGCCTTGAGCTTTGAATAAATGCGTTTACTTGAAGGATAATATTTTCAACGCAAAACCTTCTCTTAGAGTTGTCACGCACAGATGGTCGATTGTTCTGCTATTGGAATAATGTTCATTTATTTACAAACTTAGCTATGAATTGATGAATATCTATTAATAAGAGTTGTTTTCTCGATCATTCGTTTCAACGAGAGTCTTCACAGGTGCATTTAAAAATGCTGAAACAGATTACACTCACATAAACAAGTTTAAAAGTCGTAGCATGATGATTTCGCACTATGCTACTCCGAACTCGATGGACAAGTCTACTGGTAAAAAAAAAAACGTGGGAATGACTTCCTTCTTTATGTCGTTTTAGGCAAATGTATATGAAACATTGTAATTTTACTGGTTCCCGTCAAGGGGGCGTGATACAGTGCCCTTAGAGAAAGGGAAGTGGGCATTAACAATGATATAACCAGCAAATACTTTGAGAAGAGCGTCTTTTATCAGCGCAGGTGGGCGTAGGAAGCCCAAGTGTCCATCCGCAGTGCGCTGGGGTCCGAAAAAAACCCCCTACTTGAGAGTCCTTTTGCAAATGAAAGTAATGAAGTGCCTTTGTACCTTAAAATAATTCCTTTTGAACATATCAAATTACTTATATGAAAGCGCTATTAAGAAGCGCTTGTTGTTGCTTTCCAAGTTCGAAGCGCCAAACAGCAGTCCCCACTACTTGAAGTCAATGATATGATGCTCTTGCGCTAGGACGAATTGTGCCTTGTCTTGTCGATGCTGGCTAGCATGATTAACTCTTTGCTGTCTGGTGGTGAGAATGTCACTCGAAACTCTGACCACTTTTTCTTATTTGTTCATGACGTCTTGAGAACTGGAAATAGGGTGTGCCTCAGTATGGCCGCTGGTGTATGCGTCATCCGACACAGGGGCTTCAATTGGGCCAAATTTACATTTTAGCGTCATGCGACATTATTCGGTCACTGAAACACCACTCCTTGTTGTCTCAAGACCAATAGCGGCATGGCTGCACTAACCGAAAAAAAAACCCTTTGTGATGTTCTTTCTGTTAAAACTGCATCTTCTCGTTGACTGAAACACTATTCTATCGAGACTCCCGCACGGTGCCTCTCAAAAAGGCGTAGCTTTTGCTGAACCGCAATGACCCGTTGCTAATTAGTAGAAAGAACACGTACAAAGTAAAACATCACCCAAGGTTACTGCGATTTCTTCGATACAGGCTGACGCCCGGGTCTGGGTCTGTTCCCGGACTGTCGGAACAAAATACTCGTAGGACTGGTATCGGTGAGCTTCAGAGAGCACGAAGTCCATCATGGTTGTTGCAGGTAGAAATGGCGGATGGATGTGGTTTACTATTCTGCATCGGTCGTTGGAAAGAGCAAAACAGGCGCTTCTGAATCACATAAAATTTTAGCCTACGAGCGATGGATTACATCGATTACATGTGTGCCCACAGACTAGGCACCGCCGGCCAGCAGGTGAACAGCCGACACTGCAAGTGTCCCTAATGTTAGACTCCAGCAGAGCTCAGAACATGTCATGTGGTCTGAAAGGACGACATGGCGTGGTCCTTGAAGCAAATGTAGGCGCCGACGTACAAAGCCAGGTTAATAACAACAGGCATCTAGTCTGGCATGCAGCAGCGCCGCAGTGATAAAGGCTGTTCTAGTTGCAGCTGTGCTTGGAGAACTTGCGTGTAGAGCTGCGCTTTCGTAACAGCGAAATGGGCAGCTTCCAAGTTAATGAGATGTAGTTCTATTGTAGTGGAGCTCGCGTGGAAAGGAAGGTGGCACGGTACGTTACTTCCAGTCGTTCGGGTGACGCGGACTGCCGTAAACAACTAGGGCGAATCTACATGAATGAACACTTATAAGGGGCAAATAGACAAGAGTGTGGAAGTGCTGGTTGCTTGGGCGTAGTGTAATGGCGCTGCTGAAGTATAAGGGGGAGCACTACGAGCATCCGAATATTGTGAGGCAGCACAGTCCTCTCTTGTTGAAACAAGCGGAGAAACATCGATCGCAACAACGCTAATACAACAAGCCCCGGCAGACAAGACGACTAACATGCGGAAAATGCGTCACCACCTGTAGGCGCTCACGCCAAAAGAACAAGTGAAGAGGTCTCTCTAGCATAAAAGCCAGTACAAACGTCAATACAAATTAGCTGGTTTCACGTCACGCGCGTAACTGTTTCAGTTGCTGGATTTTTTGCCCAATATTTTTGTTCCACCTTCCTTTTTTCACACAAAAGCGCTTTATGCTGGAGCTTACCACGGCTATGTTGACACATTTGCATCACAAAACATTATTGTAAAATATGCACTAAGAGATGACAAAGAAAAGAACTGAAAAAGAAACTGAAGGCAAGTTTGAGGTTGAGCTGGTTCGTAATCGATCTTCAGCAATAAGCGCAGACGCGAAGAAGGGACAAGAGATGGCAGCTAAAGCTCTTGCCTCTGTTTCACTTCTTGTGTCTTTTCCTTTTTCGCACTAATTGTTGGAGTTTGAAGAAAAAGCACCACCTCCCGGAAGTAGAGGCTAAGATGCTTCACTCAGAACGCACGACAAAAAAATATGCTGCCCTAGATTGTCCGTTCTTCAGTGCTTTAAGAGTAGCTCTTGATATAAGGGATTTATCGTTGGTGGTACGCAGTGCTCGGTGGCACTTCAGGGTGTATTCGTTATGAGCTACGACTAGCGGGTGGCGCAAAAAGCCCTTTTAAACGCCATCGCCACACACATTCAGATGCGCACGTGCATCTTCACGGCGTGGTCACTCATGGGATCACGCTTATCTTGTAATTATAGTACGTCTTCTCCTTTAACCGCAAGTTTACCTTGAAGTTGCAGAGAGCACGAAGATCATTCAGCTCGCTGCCATAACCATTTTCGCGAATCTTACACACAAGAGCATTACAACTGCGTGGTAGTAGTTATTTCGCGCTCATCATGTGTATATCTTGGGCGTTTGCTTTGGGCGTCCTTCTTTGGGTTGTAGCCACGTGGTTTGAGTGTCGAGCTTTCACACGTTTTACTACGCACCCATCCTGTGTATTTTTTGTGCGTTCAGGCAACAGTGTTTTAATGACTGAAAAATTTTGCTACAGTTGCTGCGGAGAACGAATTTAGGGGGAAGACAGGAAACGACGTAGACAGTACTGTAGTGCAATTTCTTGCAATGATGAAAAGCCTACTAGCCCAATACCTCACTTTGCTCAAGTGTTTTAATGGCCGCTGCGACAGTAAAGTAACCCAACAATTTAACACTCGTGCTGCCGTGACAATGATATTCACAAGACACTCCCTGCATCCAAATCGTATTTTATGATTTATTGCTATGTGCGTATCACCTGGGGCACACCAAACAATTGGTTCGGTCACCATATCTATGTACATATCTATTTAAACACTTGAGTTGTCTAAGTCAGTCATTACATCTGAGGCGTGTGAAATTGAGGAAAGGTTTCATATACCTTCACGATTAGCCCGGTAATAAACCTCATGGCCGCACAGTTAACATTCACTGAAGCATCTGTATGTAATGCTTCCGCGGTGCGTACAATGAGAGTGTACTAGGTAACAGTAAAGGCCATGGCGTCTCGGAGGAGATTCCGATATGCTGGAAGTCCTACAACAACGACGACGTCCAGTGGAGGTGCGGAAGCCCTGTTTCAGCAAAAAAATGTTGGTTGGTAACAACTTTATTGAAGGTAATAACTTTATCGTTGGTAAAATCTTTATTGTAATTAACCACTATAACGTTGGGGTTTCGAGCAATTTTACATCTGGGTCATGTCTGTGACTATATTTGGTGTAACTAGAAACTTTCTACTCTGTGAAGTCGCTTAAAAAAGTCAAGCGACAACCCAGAAACAACCCAGAAAAGAAAAAAAAATGTCCCTGTATCTGCATGTTACACTGTAAATGTCGTCGAAAGACGATAGTCTTTCGTTTGGAGAAAGTGAGCAAAACGTTTATTTGATGTTCTGCGCACGAAAATTGGTAAATAGTATTCTGAAGACACTGCGTTATAGTGCCTCGAGCATGCAGTGGAGGCGAACGAGCGCATCAAGTTACGCCACACGTGCGACATGAGCGCAATAAGGGGTAGGAGGCAATAAGGTGTAGAATGCAAGGCGATGGGTAGGTGCCACACTTTAACCACCGTGTCGTCTTATCAAAGCGTTGGAAACACTTGTCTTTTCGTGGATGCGTGGCATTGTCAGTGCAGTGTGATAAGCGCTATGGTCCTAAGCATTACTTGTGTAAGCCTTTTCTAGTTGACAAAACACATACAGAACATAGACGTGTGATATGGTGCCTCAAATATGCGCAATAATAGCTTTTTAATTAACAATCGCACAAATATGAACGCTCAATCTTTAGCAATATTGGTGGCCGCTTCAGACTGGGGTGGCTCTTTGTGGTAATATTTAGTGCCGTTTAAAGTATCGTTAAAGACGGAAAGAAGGACAGACAGACAGACAGACAGACAGACCAAAATTTTTGCGTTGGAAGCCCCCAAGAAAGTCTATCGTCTTTAAAAACTAGCATTACCAATAGTCACTTACAGTATAATAATAAAATTAAGCTCCCGCCCACAGTGGTAACCAGTTCTCCAAGGCAGAATTTGGATAAATGTCCCACTGAATTGCAATCGGTCATTTACATGACGTCAAGCAGCTTCCACGAATTCAGTGCATATAACTTGCAAGTATAAGTACCTATTCATTAGGACAGCTATGAGTTTAAAATTTTACTTCTTGGCAAATTAAAGAAAAAATTCCGACTTCAATGCTCCGCCAAAAGTAATGTTTCAACAAGGAAGGACGACCCTTTTATTTCAAATATGAGTAACATTTGCATTACCAGCGATAAAGTGGTTACGGTTAGAACAGAGATGCATCTTTGTTTTGTTGCACAGATCAATGACATGTGCACTGCAGTACTGGAGGCAGTGGAACGCGTATTCATTTTTGGGCTGAAGCCGAGAAGGTTCTTGGTTGTAAACGGCTGTAGCTAACAAGCCCAGCATCACCCAGCCAGTAGTTTATAGCAACTACTTAATCGCACAACTTCGCTGTTTGAAGCGTTGCGTGTCTTAGTGCAAGCTTCGCAATTTGTATTTAGGAGCGAACTTTTTTCCCCCAAACCACGCCTTCCCTTTTATCGTAGAAGTACCCCCGCGTCCCTGCTCCCCACCCCAAAGTTTCCAGACTAAGTCAGTTTCGCAGCTCCCAATATGCACTCGCTCTCCGAAGCAGACGCGCCGGCCGACGCAAAAGCTAGCGACATCGCGGTTACATCCTGCATGACGTCTCACGCGTTCGGCCATTACGCACGCAGTACGGAAAAAAGCGAGAATGGAGAAACGCGCAGCGCCTCGCAAGCGGCTGCTCCTCGCGCATCTCAGCTCGCTGCGTCATGTGCATTGCCTCCGCGTTCACACGTCAGAGGCTGGCGCCGACTCAGATGCACAACTGCGAAATTGAAGTTTTCAAACATCACAACTCATGCACGGGGTGAACGATAATGCGTGGGGCAAAGTCTCTGTATAGACGGACAAAGGCACTGATTGAGACACGGCTGCACGGACGGACTGATAGATGCATGGATGGACGCAAGGACAGGCGGATGAAAGCACGAATGGTTAGATGAAAGTATGGACGTACGAATAAACAGACGGACTCACGTACGGACGAATGGAAACACAGACGGACAGACGCGCTCATGGAAAGAAGACATGATAGACAGGAAGACAAATGGTCGCATGGACGGACAGCTAGATGGACGGACAGAAACACGCAAGCACAGATGGACGAGTGGAAGCACGGACGTGCGAATGAACAGACGAACGAACGGAAGCATTGACCGACAGATAGACGGTAGGATGCATAGACGGACTCACGTAGCAACGCATCAACGGACAGAAGCACGGACGCACGGAAGGAAGCAGGGATAGATGGGCGGACGGGCTAAGGAACTAATGCATGAATGGTTGGACACACAGATGGATGAAAGAACGCTTCGCTCCACTCATCATCATTCACTGCGCGGATATAAAATGAAAACCACTACCGTCATCTATTTATATTATTTCCGAATACATATACACGCAACGCCATCTATTGAGCAAGTCATAAACTAGAGGTCACTACATACTATATATGGAGGAGACCATGGCCTAAGGAGCTTCGCCCCTAAAATGTTTCACAACCTCCTACTACCTTTATGATAGTCACCAGCAAGATCAAGTATTAATGTTCGTTCGCGTCCCATTTACAGAAGGTTCACTCATTGGTTGTAGTTGTACACAAAACAACTGCTGTTTTTCAAGACGAGTGTCTATCTTAGGATACTTGAACAAGGAAATTTCGGTCTGTCTGTCTGTCTGTCTGTCTGTCTGTCTGTCTGTCTGTCTGTCTCTATGTCAATGCATCCGTCCTTCCGCTTGCCTGCCTGCCTGCCTGCCTGACTGACTGACTGACTGGCAGGCAGGCACACAGGCAGGCAGGCAGGCAGGCAGGCAGGCAGGCAGGCAGGCAGGCGGAAGGACGGATGCATGGACGTACAGACAGACAGACAGTCAGTCAGTCACGTACGCCAGTCAGTCAGTCAGTCAGTCAGACTGACCAACCGACCGACCGACCGACCGACCAACTAACTAACTAACTAACTAACTAACTAACTAACTAACTAACTAACTAACTGACTGACTGACTGACTGACTGACTGACTGACTGACTGACTGACTGACTGACTGACTGACAGGCGGAAGGACGGATGCATGGGCGTACAGACAGACAGACAGTCAGTCAGTCACGTACGCCAGTCAGTCAGTCAGTCAGTCAGTCAGTCAGTCAGTCAGGCTGACCGACCGATCGACCGACCGACCGACTGACTCACAAAACAGTTCATCCACACAGCTCAAGTTTAAGCACTTGCTGAACGCCCAGCAATTTCGAATTGGCGGCTGCATTTATGCTTGTAAACATAGTCAATCGAAAAGGAATTGTTACACATGTGCAGGGCGAAAATTCTATACGTAAGTATTAGGTGGTGTGCACATTTACCGCAATATATATTAATACGTAATTCTAAAGATTCGAGCGTTTTCGAGGGTTCGCTGAAAATTCGAGGCTGTGTACAACAGAAGGACGGCAGAAGACTATCGCTTTTCGACAAAAGTTGCGACCATATATTCACTATATTGTCAGCAAAGCTCGTAGATACGCGGACATTTTTTATTCGTCCTATTTTTTATATATTTTGGCTTTTTTGATTACCCTTCGCATTGTCTGCACAGGTATTTTTCGCAATTAGATAAACAGCACTGTTTGAAGTAGACTCAAGACATTGGAGAAGTTCAGTTACAGGATGTATGGATAGTTGAGGTTTTTTGCGTGGTGCATTTTATTGCGTAGGTGATAATTAAATTCATTTCGACAGATACCAGAACTCTTCCATGCAAACGGATTAACAATAAAGGTTTTATAGCTAGAGGTAAGGTAGGCGTACCCTTCATCATTCAGATTCATATACAGTGCAAGTAGTGAAGTTCTCATGGGACGGCGTTAGGCTCTCCCATAGTCGAGTACTAAGTACTCGAAATTGTTAACCACTTTTTCTAAACACTGTCCCGTGCAACAGCGTTATTAGTGGAGTACCATACATATACTCTAAATTGTTAATGGCTTTTTAGGGAATTTTTCTGGTTGTGCAGCCCCGATGTATGTAGTAGTAGTAGGTAGCAACCTCTAGTTTAGCCCTTGGAATATGCGCTGAATGGCGGTGCTGGTATATGATGAATATACAATGAAAATATGAGAGACGGCGATACTTGAAGTGTTCACTGGATGGATGGACGAATGTAAGACAGACAGACAGATGCACGGGCGGACGGACAGATGAAGAGGTGGTTGGATGGACGGACGAAACAGAGACAGACGGACGTATGCACAGATGCACGGATGGATGAACAAATAGACGGGCGCCCGGACGGACGGACGGACAGACAAAGAGGCGGTTGGATGGACGGACGAACGCACAGACAGACGAGTGGGTGGATGGACACACGGATGCACGGACGGATGAACGAACGGACGGGTGCATGGACGCAAGCACGGACGGATGGTCGCACGGATGGACGCGTGGATGAACAGAATCAAGAACGGACGGATGGAAGCCCAGACAGACTGACGGACGCATAGCCCCACTAATCATCATTCACTCCGTGGATATGCTGTGATGTTTTCCTGAACACATATTTGTGGTTTATACATGTCCTTACCGATTGGCTTCTCTTGATCATACTGGGACAGCTTTCTGCTCTCCTATAGTTGAGTACATTGTATAAGGTAGCGTAACTTCTATAAAAGCCTATGTATCCATTAGTTCGCGGCTCGTTGCCATCGAAGACATAGAGTTTGGTAAAATTAACTAGAGAGGACTATGGCGCAGCGATCGTTACGCGAACAAGGGAATTAAAGGTAGCCCTTCTTCGCATGGCATTTCAATTTGTTGCTATTGCATTCATCGCTTCGCAATGTGGCAAAGCTGTGATTTTTTTCATATTTTTGATCATCAATTTGTCAACTGCCACACAATTCAGTCGTAGGGAAGGCTCCATGCTAGTCAGCTCTGTGTGGTCTTTGAGAGAATCCATGTCAACTTATTGGATGGCATGGATTACTGCATGGACAATGCCACCGAAACGGTCACCCTTTTCGCTTCTTTACAACATTTATAAAATAAAAAAGGCTGGCAGGCACACATCGAGGCTGTATCGTCACTGCTTCGGCCCTGATGTGAGCCCGGCAGTTTCCTTCCTGCATTGTAGGAATTAGGTGGCCCAGGTAAGGTGGTGCGATGACGGACAAAAAAAAATTGGTGGATCCCACGTACAGTTGGAATCGATGATATGCAAACCACGAATGAGAAAGGTTGATATGTCACTTTAAAAACAGCACAACGTTATAGGTGAAGATAACTGATGCCGTCAATTCCGTGTCATGTTTATCATGTTTGGATGTGTCGTTTACCGTCGTCATTTATACATGTCACGTGATACCAAATTTAGTATATGTGACGCTAGCGAATCGACCGCGAGCACGCTATGAGCCAGTTATATTGTCATTTTCCTACATGACACGCATGTCAGGACCAGTCAGGACCATGTTTGCACCAGTCATATAGTTTTTTTATTCATTGACGTCACTTAACACCAAATTTGGTAAATGTGAAGCTAGTAAAGCGGCCACGAGCGCAGTAAGAAGGGCCCAATATACTCCAATGCAGCACTGACGCGCGCGCAAGCTCGGCACAGCGACGCTACGTTAGCAAAACGCGAGCACTCTAAAGTCTGCCCCAAAGCAGGCAAGGCCGTGAATACGGAAAATCTGAGGCCCATATCACTGACTTCGTGCCCGGGCAAGCTTATGGAGACGATGGTACGGGATCGCCTCTCCCCATACCTTGAGGGCAAGGGCTTCTTTGCAGACACCATGTTTAGGTTTCACCCACACATGTCTGCACAGGACGTCCTCCTCCAGCACCATAGGGTCGTCATACAGCCCATAACTATGCAACACAATGATAAAGCCATCCTCGCCCTTGATCTGAAGGGGGCTTTCGACAATGTTAAACACAGCAGCATCCTGGCTAACTTGAGCTCCACCGATTGCGGGTCTAAGGCCTTTGCATATGTCAGAGATTTTCTCTCTAAACGCCAGGCACTTCTTCGGATCGAGGACGAGGAATATGGCCTGTACATTATGGGAACACGGGGTACCCCACAGGGAGCAGTGTTATCACCGCTTCTTTTCAACATTGCTATGATGCGCCTTCCAAGTGAATTGGCCAGGGTGGAAGGCACACAACACGCAGTATATGCCGACGATATTAAAATCTGGACCACTGGCCTTGGTGAAATGCAGGAACGCCTTCAGCAGGCCGCATCAATAGTCGAGGCGTATGCCAACGATTGTGGACTCCAACGTGCTCCAAACAAATCAGAGCTTCTGCACGTTAGAGCGAAGCCAAGAGATAAGTCAGCCATACACATCTCCCTGTCTGGGGTTCCCATCAGAGAGGTGGAGGAGCTCCGGATTCTGGGCCTGTTCATTCACCACAGACTCAGACCGGACTCCACTATAGCGAAACTCAAGAGAATAGGCGAACAGGTAGGGCGCATGATCCACCGCGTTTCCAACAAGCGGGTTGGTCTGCGGGGCAGGGACGCGCTTCGACTCGCCCATGCCTTCGTGACTAGCCGGATCCTCTACGCCGTCCCATACCTTCGCACTAACAAGCAAGAAGACGAAAGAATAGATGCCATCGTTCGTAAGGCTACTAAACGAGCTCTGGATCTCCCGGTGCCCACTTCCCACGCCAAACTGAGTGCGTCAGGTGTGCTCAACTTTTACCAGGAGTTGCGGGAGGCCCACCTTATGAATCAATATACGCGGCTCGTGCAGACAGCTCCCGGGTGCCGCCTGCTAAACCGCTTACATATACAGCATACTTGCACTGCAGAGGAGGCGGAGCGTATTCCGGAACTGTGGCGGCATATGCTCTCGGTCTCTCCACTCGCCAGTAACATGGATAAGCACACGCACGAAAGCAGAAGACAGGCGCGGGCTCGGACGCTTGAGAGGCAACACGGCTCCCGACCTGGTGTATTCTACGTAGATATAGCAGGGCCTTTGCCCACGGGATTTTACACGGCCTCTGTAGTTCACCGGGAAAAGCATATCAATGGGCTCTCGTTCCGAGCACAAAATCCAGAGCGCGCTGAGGAAGTCGCGATAGCGCTTGCTGCTGCGGACCCCAACTCGAAAGTTATCATCACGGACTCCCGGAAACCATGTGCTCATTACTTGGTAGGAGAGATATCCCCCCTAGCCAGCCAAATTCTAAAACAGACTCCCGCTGATCCAGCCCCGAAATGCATCGTATGGGCTCCTGGCCATCAGGGCTTACGAGGTAATGAGGCCGCTGACGCGGCCGCCCGAGCGCTTACCCACCGGGCTCCTCACCTTGGCTCTTATGACTCGGAGGCCAATACACCGCTGCTGCGGTTCAAAGAAATTCTGACCTATTATTGCGACACTCACCGCCTTTACCCGGCTCCAGCAAAGGGGCTGAGTAAGGCGGAAGAGCGAACTCAAAGGCGCCTGCAGACAGGTACTCTACTCTGTCCTGCAATCCTAAAACATTTCGATGCGAACACAGATGGGTGGTGCCCACACTGTGGGGAGACGTGTGATATCTTCCACATGGTATGGGCATGTCCGAAAAATCCCCACCTACCCCCTTCCCCTACCCCTTCCTGAGAGGCATGGGAGACTGCCCTCCTCAACTGCTCATCATTAGAGTCTCAATGGGCTCTGGTGAGACGGGCGCGAGTAGGGGCCTCGTCATGCGGTGTCCCGGACTAAGGACGCCGACCATGTAGCGGGGTCATGCTTTGGCCCCGTACCTCTCTCTTTTATAATAAACGTTTTTCATCATCATCATCTAAAGTCTGACGCCAGGCGCGACCGGCGCAGCCAGCGTCCGTTGACGCGGCCCGACAGCAACCAGCACGAAATGCGACTTGCTGCAATTTGCGCTCATGCATTACCCAGACAACACTGCGTCTGCCTCTTTTCGTAACGGAGGGACGCTGGACGCGCTGAAACGCGCATGCGTCAAAGCAACTCAGCGCAGCGTGCGCCTGCGAGTATATGCCGGGACCGGCGCCTAGCGTGCCAACGCTGGTGTGACGCGACGACATGAATGCCGGCGAGCACGCGCACCTCATCACGTCGAATTGTATTGGCACCTTTACTGTGGCATGTAGTCAAGTTCTCACATGACACGCATCTCATGATTATCATGTTCGCACCGTGTCACATACCTTCATTAACCATTGACGTCGAGTAATACCAAATTTGTCACATGTGAAGCTAGCGAAACAGCTGCGAGTGCATCATGAGTGTGGCATGTAGTCATGTTGTTGCATGACACGCATGTCATGAATCATCATGTTTGGATGTGACATTTGCCTATGTCATCCATTCGCATTGCGTAATACCGAGCTTGGTACGTGTGAAGCTATAGCGAATTGGCCATGAGCGCATCATTAGCGTAGCATGTAGTCATGCTGTTATAGACACGCACCTCACGTTTATCATGTTTGCGGCAGTATCATAACTTTGTCATCCATTCACTTCCCGTAATACGAAACTTGCTATTAGTGAAGCTAGGGAAACGGCCGCCAGCGCATCATTTTCATGAGCGTGGCATGTAGTTATGTTGTTAAATGACACGCATGTCATATTTATCATGTTTGCACCAGTATCATAACTTCGTCATCCATTCACGTCCCGCAATACCAAATTTGGTATAAGTGAAGCTAGGGAAACGTACGCCAGCGCTTCATGAGCGTGGCATGTAGTCATGTTGTTTCATGATACGCATGTCATGATTTTCGTGTTAGGGTCTGTCACTTCTGTTCGCCATGCAGTCATGTCATACCATACAACAGGTTTTCCGCTCACTTTAATCTAAGTGCCAGCCTAAACAATTTATACGCCATTGAAATAATCTGAACGCCGAGCTATTTAATCCGTGTGCCAAACATTTAATCCAAGCGCCAACTCACTCAGGCCGCCTGCGACTGATTTTAATCCAAGTGCCACCGTGTTTAATCCAATCGCCAATGACTAATTTTGCAGTTTAATCCACGCACAAAAACAAGAATACGGGGCGTAAAAAACGGCAGTGCAATTCAAAATGCACTTCCTACAGTATAAAAGACAACAGTCGGAAGGTAGAATCAATCATCTTATTTGCATTCGCCGATAGTATTCTTGAAAAAAATTACTGCCGTCGTTCGCTTAAGCCATGTTTGGAGTGCTTATACTTTGCTATGCGCAAGTTTGTATAATGAGTGCTTGGCGCATGTGAAATAAATTTAAAGAAAACGAAAAAAACGCAGGAACATATTACTGAATAATTTACAGTGCTGTGAAATTCAGTATCCGTCACTGAAGCACATAATTGGCTCTGGTACACACTACACCATTACATGACCAGGACAAGTCATGTAATGCGAATGACACACTATGTTTATTGGAGTGCCAGAACGCATACTAAGAGATTACAAGCATGGTCGCGGGCAGTGATGTGTCAAAGACAGCTACATAATCAAGAAAGTAGGAAGCCGTCGCGCGGCACACACTGTGAAATAGAGATGATTCCAATATGTTTTTTTCCTGTAGTGAACATAAAACGTAAACTGATCATCGTGGTGTGGCAATAGAAGTTTTATTTTACATTATTGTATGCTCTTATTTTTAGGGGCGAAGCTCCTTAGGGCGTGGGCTGTGCGTCCCCTGTATGTAGCCACCTCTAGTTTAGTTCTTGCAGTGTTCACTAGATGGCGGTGCCGTCCCCTGTAAAGGTAACAGGAATGCAGCAGTCATGAAAAATAGGGCACTGTGGAATTACAATAGGTATGATGTTGTGAGAGGAATATGGAAAGGGGTCATGGTTCCTGGGCTGACGTTCAGCAATGCGGTCGTGTGCATGAGATCAGAAGTTCAAGCAAGATTAGAAATTAAGCAACGTGGAATAGGTAGGCTTGCTTTAGGAGCTCACGGGAATACACCAAATCAGGGAGTACAAGGTGATATGGGATGGACATCATTTGAGGGCAGGGAAGCTAGCAGCAAGATAAAATTTGAGAAGCGATTGAGAGAAATGGGGGAAGAGCGTTGGGCTAGGAAGGTTTTCAGCTACTTGTACATGAAGAATGTCGATACAAAATGGAGGAAGCGAACCAGGAAGTTGACTGGTAAATACTTAGAAAACAACAGGTGGCCAAACCAAAAAAAAACTATCGGTTAAGAAAAAAGTGAAGGAAACGGAGACTGACATGTGGAGAATGGGCATGATTGAGAAGTCCGCACTAGAGATCTATCGAACTTTTAAGCAGGAAATTGCCAAGGAAAGGATCTATGATAATACTCGGGGTAGTTCTCTACTGTTTGAGGCCAGGACGGGAGTACTGCGAACCAAGACATATCGGGCCAAATACGAAGGGGTCGACACAGTATGCAGTGCGTGTGGAAAGGACGAAGAAACTGCCGAACACTTGATAATGTTCTGTAAAGGGCTTCACCCAATAGTTCAGGATGATGGCGCAGAGTTTTTCAAAGCACTGGGATTTAGGGACAGCGAGGGCGAAATAGACTTTAAGCGGGTAGACTTAACTAGAAGGAGGTTATCTGATTGGTGGCTAAAGTCAAGGCACGAGTGAAAATTAAACCCTTCACTGCGAAGTACGAATCCTCAACTTCATTATTTAAAGGGAAAAAAAGATAAATGTAATGGTTAGTTCACTAAGTATTATGGCTAGGTGGCGTTAGCCGCCGCCCGATCTAAAGGGTACAGCCACATCCATCCATCCATCCATCCATGTAGCCACCTCTAGTTTAGTTCTTGCAGTGTTCACTAGATGGCGGTACCGTCTCCTGTATGTAGCCACCTCTCGTTTAGTTCTTGTAGTGTTTACTAGATGGTGATACTTGTAGCTGATGATGAAAAGATGCAAGATGTTATAAACTAGAAAGCGGTACTTGTAGTTGATGAAAGACGCGAGATCTTATAAAATAGGAATGATGTCACAAATGGCGCGTGTCATTGGTTGAAGGCAATCGTTCGATTTAGTGCGGCGACGTACGCTAGGGGGAGCGATGTAATAAAATCGAGTGGGCAAAATATACAGAGGATTCATGGTTTACCAGGTTTACCTCCGGAGCTTCGCCCACTCATCATCTTTAACTTCGTGGATATGGTGGCACTTTTTAACTTATGCGTTTGTAACACAATGATCCCACAGGAGCCTATCTGCGGCAATTTCGAAACTGGTTTGAAGGTTGAAACAGGACGCGTTTTCACTCTGTTTTCGTGTTTACCGTTTTTCCTCTTCCTAGTAATATCTGATGCAAAATCGACTCTTTATTTATTTAAACAAAGTTAAATGTCTCCAATGATACGAACAGTACTGATTGTTCGTTTAGCTTGTTAGTTTTGTGACGTACTTGACGAATGCGATGAAACAAACACAGAGGAAAGAAAATGATAATAACACGCAACTGACCTTGGGCCTAGCTTTCTTTTTTTTTGATTACGTGTTTTTTGCGTGGAATTATGCCTCTCATCGCACATTGGAAGCTTGCGGATTCAGTGCAATCACTAAATTATTTGTTCTGTCGCCCCCTCTCTATCTCTACACACGCACGCACCCCCCCATATATATATATATATATATATTGAAATACAACGGTGCAGCTGACGCTTTATTGAAGCAACAGCAAAATGGCGCCGATCATGAAGAGGAACGGGCCGAAGACTGATGATGGTTATTGATAGATGAGGAAGATGACGTACAATGAATTCTCACACTAATTTCCCCCGTCGACGGAAGCGGCCAGCCTGGCCGCGAATTACGCTGTGGAACGCATACAATAGGGCTTGAGACGCGAAACATGCACAATCTCTGTCCCGCGGCAGCGTTGGTCAGTGGGAACATGAACAGGTGTGACACGGTAGTTCACCGGTGAGGTCTGTTCGATAACTTTGTAAGGGCCAAGATAGCGTGACTCAAACTTTTCGCATAAGCCAGGCGTTCGCGCAGGAGTCCACAGAAGTACATTGTCGCCAGGGCGGTAGAGAACGACGCGGTGAGTGGCATCGTAACGATGTTTGCGATCTTCTTGGCTAGCTTCGGTGTTTACGCGGGCAAGACGACGGCATCGAGCAACGCGGTACAGAAACTGGTCGCAAACGAATGGTGAAGAGTTGACGGGGCCAGAAAAGAATGAAACGTCGAGTGGTGATGTCGGTTGGCGTCCGTATACTAGGAAAAATGGAGAATAGCCTGTGGTTCGTTGAACTGACGTATTATATGCATACGTGACAAAGGGTACTATGGCATCCCAATTGCGATGGTCCGTTCGGATATACACGGACAGCATGTCACACAGCGTGCGATGAAATCTTTCCGTTAAGCCATTGGTTTGCGGGTGATAGCTAGATGTTGTTTTATGAACTGTTTTTGATGCTTGAAGAACTTCACTGAGCGTGCTTGAAAGAAATGCCTTTCCCCGGTCGCTCAAAAGGACACGAGGGGCTCCATGACGTAGATAAATCGCATTCAAGAAGAAAGTTGCTACTTCCGAAGCACTTCCTGAAGTGATTGAGGCCGTCTCAGCGTACCGGGTCAAGTGATCAACCGCGGTGACTATCCACCTCTTGCCGTCTGATGTAGTTGGGAGGGGCCCGAAGAGGTCAATTCCGACGACAGAGAACGGCTCTGATGGACAAGGAAGTGGTTGTAGGGTCCCGACTGGAGGAGTAGTGGGCCGCTTGCGGTGTTGGCAAAGTGCGCACGAGGCAATATATTTACCTACTGTCGTGGAAAGACCTGGCCAGAAAAATCGACTGCGGATGCGCTCGTATGTTTTGTAGTAACCCAAGTGTCCTGACGTCGGGTCGTCGTGGGAAGCGCGCAGAACTTCAGTGCGTAGTGCGCGTGGTACGACGGGAACCCATCGGTGGCCTTCCGGGTGCAAAATGTATCGATATAGCACAACGTCCTCTAACTTGAATAGTCGGAGTTGTTTCCGGAGCCTGGCATTAGGGGAAGACGAAGCACCGGTAAGCCGACCAATGATGTCAGTGCCAGCTTGAGTTCTCGGAATGAGGCTTCGCATTGATCATTCCAATCGAAGGAACCGGTACTAGCAAGGAGCTTGTGGAGAGGAGCGGCAATAGTGGCAAAGTTGCGAATGAAGCGGCGAAAGTACGATGCGAGTCCAAGAAAACTGCGTAGTTCTTTGGAGCGAAAGGGTCGCGGAAAGTTGAGGACTGCGGAAATTTTGTCCGGATCGGGCTGGATGCCATCTTTAGTAACGAGATGTCCTAGTACTTTTATAGCTGTGTTGCCAAAATGGCACTTCCTTGTGTTTAATTGAAGTCCAGCGTTGGAGAGACATGTAAGCACTTGATCTAGGCGTTGCAGATGATCATCAAAAGTGGAAGAAAACACGACGATATCATCGAGGTAGCATAGACAAGTTTTCCACTTGAGGCCACGAAGAACAGTGTCGATCATCCTTTCAAATGTGGCGGGAGCATTACATAGACCGAATGGCATTACGTTAAACTCGTAAAGACCGTCCGGCGTAGAAAAGGCGGTCTTTTCTTTGTCTGCTTCGTCCATTGGTATTTGCCAATACCCGGGCCGAAGGTCAAGGGTGGAGAAGTATTGGGCGCCTTGCAATGAGTCAAGTGCATCATCTATACGGGGCATCGGATATACATCCTTTCGGGTAATCTTGTTGAGCGCGCGGTAATCAACACAAAATCGTACCGATCCATCCTTCTTTTGTACCAACACAACGGGTGATGACCAAGAACTGGTAGAGGGTCGTATGATGTTTCTGTTTAGCATATCGGTCACGTTCTCCTCTATGATTTTGCGCTCGGCCAAGGAGACTCGGTAGGGACGACGGCGTACAACAGTCTGACCTTCAGTGTCGATGCGATGATGCGCAACTGTGGTCTGTCCTAGTGCCGAAGCATTGGCGTCGAAGGAGGCCTGGTGTTTCCTGAGCAAATTCAGCAACGCCTCACGCTGAGAAGCAGAAAGGTCAGGATTTATCCCGGGAGCAAAGGAGGAGGACGTAACAGACTGGGCCTGTTGTGGCTGAGCTGTCAAGGCGTCAAGAGAGACCAAAGAAACCGGTTGGGTATCCACATAACATGACACTGCAAAACCTTGGGGTAGGAGGACGGGCTCTGGGGTAGGGTTCAGGCCAATGATTATCGCTGCACTGTCTTTGAACCGCACCAGGCTGGAGGGGACTACAACGCCGCGAGCTAGACAGCTGCTGGAAGGGGTGATGAGGACGTCACCATTGGCAATATTCGGAGAAGTGATGGTGATGAGTTGCTCTTGACCCGGGAGTAGTATGGATTCGGAAGCTGTGAAGAAGCGCAATGGTCTTTCGTCGACGCGTTCGCTGCAGTGATCGGTCTCGGTCATTTCGACTACACGTTGACGGCAAGAAATTAATGCAGATGCTGATGAGAGAAAGTCCCAGCCTAAAATTAGTTCATGAGCACATGAAATTAAGACAGCGAAGGTGATGTGATGAAGAATACCATCAATGAAGACACGTGCTGTACATTGGGCCGATGGTCTAATTATTGCTCCATTGGACCCAATCAAAGATGATCCAAGGTAGGGTGTCTTCACTTTCCGCAATCGAGAACACAAGTCGGCACGCATAACTGAAATAGCTGCTCCCGTGTCCACCAAAGCCAACACCCGCACACCTTCCACAGTTATCAATAACATGTTTGACGGTCGTTCAGGAGGACTTGGGTCATTTCGCCGCGATGCAGTTTTCCCTCCAAAAACTGCACTGTTTAGTTTTCCGATCGCTGGGCAGCCAGTTGAGAGACAGGCCGAAGTGGTGAAACAGAGCGTCGGAGTGGCGAAGGGGAGCGTGGTCGGGATGCACGTGTATTGTTGATCGTGTTGGAAATGCGCACAGGAGACGGTGATCGGTGGTTGGAAGGACTGTCGGCATAACGGTAGTAACCTCGAGCATATGTGTCGTCTCGTTCAAAAGCGGCATAACCACGACGTTCATCTCGCTGCCGACGTTGACAGACCCGGGAAATGTGTCCTCGAATTCCACAGTAGTAGCAAATAGGACGTGGGGCCCGCCAGGAAGAATGGTAGGTAGGGTTCGGTGGACGGGCGACTAGAGGTGCGAGATGTTCGTGATCAGGTACAGGTGGTGGTGCTTGAGACGGCGAGGGTTGCATTGCAGCGATCTGTGCATACGAAGGGGGTTGGGCGCATGGTGGAGCACCGTGAATGCTTCGGAACGCTGACATTTCTTCCCTAATAATTCCACGCAGATCGCTAGAGGCGGGTTGAGCGGGAACGTTGTTAGAAGGAGGTAAAGTGTAGGCTTGCAATTCCTCACGAATTATGTCTCGAATGATGGTTCGGAGCTCCATACTGTTTGCCAGGGGGTTCTCAGAGAAGTCGGGTCGTAGGCGGATTGACTGCAAGGTATCAAGCCGCTGGCATACCGAGACGACGTCGGAAACCGTCGAAGGGTTGTGTGCGACGAGGGCGTTGAAAGCGGTAGGTCCAATACCCTTCAGAAGGTGCCGGACACGATCACCTTCTGGCATGGTGTCGTCGATACGGCGGCAAAGTGCAAGCACATCCTCAATATAGGAAGTGTAGGACTCACCGCAATGTTGAACGCATTCTGCCAGTTTCTTGCGAGCAACTTCTGAACGGACGGTCGGTGTACCGAAAATGCGTCGGAGTTGGTCTTTGAAGGAAGACCAATCGCGGAAGTCGCTCTCATGGTTCAGGAACCACGTCTTGGCAACCTGAGAGACGTAGAACTGGACGCGTGCTAATTTCGATGCCTCGTTCCAGTTGTTGTAGACACCTACGCGGTCATAGTTGTCGAGCCAGTCTTCGACATCTTCGCCAGGCAGACCGGAGAAGATTGGAGGCTCCCGAGGGGGGTTGTTGACCGGGCTAGGGTTGGCGGCTGGTGGTTGCGCCGGCGAGTGGTTCGGTTGGGCTTGCTCTTGGGCCATGGTGCTCTGCTGGCGCAAGCGACGTCCCGAACGGAGCTCCAGGAGCTGGCTTTGGATGGAGAGAGGTCGAAGAGATCGGGAAGCACCTTCCACCACTTGAAATACAACGGTGCAGCTGACGCTTTATTGAAGCAACAGCAAAATGGCGCTGATCATGAAGAGGAACGGGCCGAAGACTGATGATGGTTATTGATAGATGAGGAAGATGACGTACAATGAATCCTCACAATATATATATATATATATATATATATATATATATATATATATATATATATATATATATATATGACGCTATGATGACTGGGTGACGTGGCCTGGCTCATACCCCATGTTTATTCTGTTCTGCAGTTCTTCCTCCTTTACCTCTACTAACCACCATTTGATACGTCACATATATACATACATACATATATATATATATTATGACGACTCGGTTGTAGCGAGGTTTATTGGCCGTGAGCAGCTCGGGAACGAACACGCGCAACAGACCCGACAAAGAAGCGCTCGTGCCAAGCAGATGATGATTGTCAGTCAGAACATATGATGATGATTGACTGCTGTTCAGATGAGGATGAAGCGCATAATAGATGCCTACACTGATTCCCCCCCCCCCCCCCCGTGGAAGCGGCCAGCCTGGCCGCTGCGGGCGGGTAGTCAAGGTGACGAGGAGCGTCGTGTGAAAAGCTTCATGCGGGAAACGTGTACGATTTCGGTGCTGCGCTAACGACGGTCAGTTGGCACGACAAGAGGCGTCACACGATAGTTGACAGGTGAAGTCTGCTCTAAAACAACATATGGGCCGATGAATCGAGGCTGGAACTTGTCGCAGAGACCAGGTGTGCGAATTGGTGTCAATAGCAGCACCTCGTCACCCGGTCGGAATGATACCACACGATGAGAGGTGTCGTAGACGGCCTTCCTTGCTTGTTGCGTAGCTTCCGTGTTCATACGAGCGCGCTGGCGGCACTGGGCAAGGCGAGAAATATATTCTTCGCAAGAAGATGGTGATGTAGGGCCATTGCTGGTGAAGAAGGAAACATCGATAAAGAAAGTAGGTGAACGTCCGTAAACGAGATAAAACGGTGAGTAGCCTGTTGTGCGGTGAACAGCGGTGTTGTAGGCGAAAATGAGGAACGGTAGAAGTTTATCCCAGTTTCTTTGATCCGGTTGAATGTATACGGCTATCATGTCGGCAAGGGTTCGATGAAATCTCTCGGTCAGACCATTTGTTTGAGGATGGTAGCTAGACGCCATCTTGTGTGTGGTACCAGAAACGCGAAGAACTTCACCTAAAAGCTGTGATAAGAACACCTTTCCATGGTCACTCAGAAGTACACGAGGTGCACCATGACGTAGTATTATGGCCTGAAGGACGAAGTCAGCAACTTCCGATGCTGAACCAGTAGCTACTGAAGTTGTCTCGGCGTAGCGTGTCATATGGTCTACGGCGGTGACTATTCATCTATTTCCAGCACCAGTAACAGGAAGGGGTCCATAAAGATCGACACCGACGACCTCGAAAGGTGTTGTAGGGCACGTCATTGGCTGTAACTGACCAGCTGGGGGAGATGTTGGAAGTTTGCGAAGTTGGCATGGAGAGCAGGAACCCACGTACTTTGCTACGCTGGTAGAAATCCCAGGCCAATAAAAGCGGCTTCGAATGCGGTCCTAGGTTTTGTGAAAGCCTAGGTGGCCAGCAGTCAAATCGTCAAGAAAGGCGTTAAGTACATGATGTTGAAGAGCGCGTGGCAGAACAGGTACCCAGCGTGTGCCGTCAGGATGATATATGTGACGATACAGCACACCGTCCTGAAACTTGAAGTGCTCGAGTTGTCGACGAGGGCGTGCATTGGGTGGACGCGTAGCTCCTGAAAGGTGGTCTATAATGCGCCGACAATACGGGTCAGCCTGCTGGTGAGAACTGAAGAGTTGTTCATCGTCGATTGGCGGTTGGTACAGCGAGGCGAGCAAGGCAACAGAAGTGGGAGTCACGTCCGCACTGGTGTCGTTGGAGGTGGCAGCTGGAGTGTCGAACGACGCTGTAGGTAGTGGGCAACAAGAAAGAGCGTCGGCGTCTTGATGTTTTTTGCCCGATTTATAAATAATCTCAAACTGATACTCCTGTAGGCGTAAAATCCAACGACCCAAGCGTCCGGACAAGTTCTTCATTGTCGAAAGCCAGCATAAGGCGTGGTGGTCCGTTACGATGGTGAATTGACGGCCGTACAGATAAGGACGGAACTTTTGTATGGACCAAACCACAGCGAGGCACTCCTGCTCAGTGATGGTATAGTTTTTTTCGGTAGAAGTTAGCACTCGGCTAGCATATGCGATGACCCTTTCCCGTTCAGAGTTATCGCGTTGGAGGAGAACAGCACCTATACCGCAGCCGCTGGCGTCGGTATGCAGGAGTGTTGGGGCGGAGTCATCAAAATGGCAGAGTACAGGTTCTGACGTCAAAGCTTTCTTCAATAGGTGAAACGCCGACTGGCATTCCTCGGACCACACAAAGGGTGCATTAGATGCAAGTAGTTTGTGAAGTGGCGCAGCTATTGAAGCGAAATTTTGTATGAAGCGACGAAAATATGATGCGAGGCCAAGAAAACTTCGCAAATCCTTAAGTCTTGTGGGGCATGGAAATCGAAGGACGGCAGCGATCTTTTCGGGGTCAGGGCGAATACCGTCCTTGCTGACGACATGACCGAGAACCTTGATGGATTTGGTGGCGAAACGGCACTTCTTAGTGTTGAGCTGCAGACCCGCACCGGCGAGGCATGTTAGGACGTCATCCAAGCGGCTCAGGTGCTGAGAAAACGTTGATGAAAAGATGATAATGTCATCAAGGTAGCAGAGACACGTCTTCCATTTCAGACCACGCTGGACGGTGTCGATCATGCGTTCAAACGTCGCGGACGCATTGCAGAGCCCGAAAGGCATCACGTTAAATTCGTATAGGCCATCGGGGGTTGCAAATGCCGTTTTTTCTTTGTCGTCATCGTGCATGGGAATTTGCCAATATCCCGAACGCAAATCAAGGCTTGAAAAGTATTCGGCGCCTTGCAGTGAATCAAGGGCGTCGTCGATGCGTGGCATGGGGTATACGTCCTTGCGTGTGATGTTGTTAAGTGCCCGGTAATCAACGCAAAAGCGCACGGAGCCATCTTTTTTCCGTACCAAAACAACAGGGGATGACCAAGGGCTAGTTGATGGACGAATTATTTCTCGTTGGAGCATGTCAGCGACGTTTTCCTCGATAATTTTTCGCTCAGCGAGAGACACGCGGTACGGGCGGCGATGTACAATAGATGTTCCCTCCGTCTGAATGCGATGCGCTGCAGTGGTAGTTCGGCCCAACGTTGAAGAGCAGGTGTCGAAAGAATCGGCGTGTTTCGTTAATAACGCAAGCAACTGCTGCGCCTGCATAGCTGTTAAGTCATCACTGATAAGAGCTGTGAAGGGAGAGGATGAGGCAGGCTTACTCATAGAACGGTCGTTGGTAGAGACAGGGTTAAGTGGCGTGACGCTGACAGGCTCAGCATCCACAACACAGGCTACTGCAGTGCCCTCTGGCAGGAGAACTTTTTCTGGCGTTTCATTCGTAGCAATGACAAGCGCGGAGCCATGGTGAAAGCGTACGACACCTGATGCAAGTGCTATGTCTTTTGCGACGCAAGTCGACGAAGGGGACACCAAGACGTCACCGTGGTCGATGTCCTTAGAGATCAGGGTCACAATTCGTTCTTGGTGTGGCGGTAGTTCGAGATCTTCGCGAGCGAACAGGCGTAGAGGCTTGTAGACGCCTTCGTCGAACATGGAGTCCGTATTAGTTAGGTGCAGAATCCGTTCACCACAACATATAGCGGCTGAAGAAGAAGATAGGAAGTCCCACCCTAGAATTAGCTGGTGAGAACACCGGGTAAGCACAGTGAACTCGATGTAATGCAAAATGTCATCAATAAACACACGAGCAGTACAAAGAGCAAAAGGGCGGATAGCGTTCCCCTGGGCTTCGACTAGATTGGGTCCATTATAAGGTGTCATAACTTTCTTCAGGCGTTTGCACAAATCATACCTAATCACAGAAACTGTAGCACCAGTGTCCACCAAAGCGTCCACGAGAACTCCTTCCACCGTAACAGAAACCATGTTGAACGGGCGTGCTGGAGGAATATGAGTCCTACTGTTACATGCAGTTTCTCCTCCGAAAACTGCATTATTTAGTTTTCCGACCGGTTATCAGTAGTAAACGAGGCTGGCCGATGAGGAGAGGAGGAGCGACGGAAGGGCGAAGGTGATCGGCGTCGGCTTGAACGGTAAGTGTTCCGCGTCTCAGTCGACGCGGGCGGAGATGGAGACCGCTGCTGTCCAGATGAATAACGCCGAGCATAAGAATCCCCTCTGGAAAAGTCCCGTTCGCGCATGTCGTACCCGCGACGCTCGTCCTAGTGGCGCTTGCGGCAGAAGCGCGATATATGGCCACGATATCCACAGTAAAAGCATGTTGGGCGAGACGGGCGCCAAGGCGGGTAGTAGAGGTCGTTCGGCACACCGGGAGATAGCGCACTCAAGTGGACTGACAGAGGGTCGGGTGGGATTGGCCGGAGGTGGACCGGTGGTGCAGCAGCAACCGGCGTGAATGATGGCAGCGGTGAAGTAGAGTTTACGTTGCGAGGAGGCGCGGCCGCAACTTGCGCGTACGTTGGAGGGCTAGGCGGAGGTGGCTGGACGTAGGCTGGACCGGTGAATGATGTTAGTTCCTCCCTTACGATGTCACGGAGGGCCATGCTTGAAGGCTGTGTGACAGATGGAGAAGGTTGTGAGATGCCCATTGATTGAAGTTCTTCTCGTATGATCTCCCGTATCATGTCACGCAGGTCCCGGTCTGCGGTACGGTGTTCACTATTGCCCGACTGAAGACGAACAGAATCAAGTTCGTCGAGACGCTGACACGTAGAGACGACGTCCGTGACAGTAGAAGGATTCTGGGCAACAAGGGCATTGTAGGCAATGCTTCCGATGCCCTTCAGGATGTGGCGCAGTTTGTCCGACTCGGACATCGAAGAATTGACGCGCGGGCAAAGCGCAAGGACATCCTCGATATAAGATGTGTATGACTCGCCGGGATGTTGTTGGCGAGTATCTAGGGCCCTCCTCGCTAGAGCGGATCGAACGGCTGGCGTGCCGAATACTTGGCGAAGCTGCTGCTTGAAGGCCGGCCAGTCGGTGAGGTCGATCTCATGGTTCAAGAACCATGTCTTGGCAACGCTCGTGAGATAAAGCGATACTCGGCGGAGCTTGTTAGAGTCGTCCCAGTGAATAGTTGCGCTTACCCGCTCGTAGTTATCGAGCCAGTCCTCCACATCTTCACCACGGAGACCAGCGAAGATCGGAGGGTCACGCTGGTAGTTTACGATGTAAAGAGGAGGGGCTTGCGGCGCAGTGACGGCTTGCGGCGCAGAGACGGGAGCCGAAAGGGCATCCACCCACTCACTCTGAGACATGTTGGCGGACTGAGGGTCCAAGCGGCGGCCTGAACGGAGCTCCAGCGAGTAGGTGTTGTAAGTAGAGGTACTGGGAACGTCAATCCACCTCCACCACGTATGACGACTCGGTTGTAGCGAGGTTTATTGGCCGTGAACTCGGGAACGAACAAGCGCAACGGACCCGACAAAGAAGCGCTCGTGCCAAGCAGATGATGATTGTCAGTCAGAACATATGATGATGATTGACTGCTGTTCAGATGAGGATGAAGCGCATAATAGATGCCTACAATATATATATATATATATATATATATATATATATATATATATATATATATATATATATATATATATATATGTGTGTGTGTGTGTGTGTGTGTGTGTGTGTGTGTGTGTGTGTGTGTGTGTGTGTGTACATACATACATATACAGGAAAACAAGAGTGATTACTACTAATTATTCTAGAAATGCAACATAGGCACAGGTTAGTGTATTTATTAAAACCGAACTGTCTCATAGGGCTCGGAGATGGATGTTCACAAGTCATCTTAACGCAAAGCGGCAGGCGCGAAAGGGAAATTGTGCCAAAGGCCGCGCAGTCCACGCGCTGTATTTGTTGCATGGAGTGGCGAGCCGCATCCAGCAGCAAAGAACGCCTGTGCTCCTTCTTCGTCATGCCTTGCGGTGTCACTAAAACTAAATTACGACGTTCGCTCAGGTAGGCCTTCTTATGTGACTTGAATTTCGAGAAGGCTTCTTCGATAGGGTTAAAGGAAGGACTGTACGCTGGCAGGCGCCTAATAGAGTGAATGGAGTTAGCCAAAGCCGCCTGTTCTGCTCGAGCGTGAGCAGGTGCATTATCAAAAAGGAATACAGCTTCGGTATTTGGCTCATCAGGTTTTACGCGGGCCGAAACATCACTGAGGAAGTCATTAAAAACAACCCAATGAACTTTGTCCACCACTGTCCAGTGAATAACTCCATTTGTGGACATGCATGCTATAATGTTCAAGTTCACTCCCTTTGTCGTTGTGGTCATGTGCACAGCTGGTTGTCCTTTAGCTGTCCTACCGAAGTTTCTGGAACACCAGATATTGAAGTTATTCTCATCCAAATAGAAGCGGCAAACACGCGGTCCATCAGACTGCAGCCATTGGGCGTACAGCATGCGGCTGTGCTTGATATCAACACGGTTGCGATCTGTGGGCCTCTGCGTCACTAGCTTCGTCGAGTAGCAGTGGGCATCCAGCAAGCTGTCGACTGTGCTTCCACTGATTGTTACTCCTAGCATTTCTTTCTCCAAGGCCTCCTTTATTTGCTTCATTGTAAATATACAGTTTTCGTCGACAATTCGTCTCAAAGTACTCACGACGTCATCTCCAAACTTCCTTTTTGAACCCCCACCATGCTTTGATGTTTCTCTGTCGGTAGCGGCAATCGATCTTGCTGTTTTAATTTTGATGGCTAGAGCGTCGGCTAGTTGCTTTATGTCACCGCCACGCCTGTAAACCTCCGAAATATTAGCCCTGTCGACCACCAATACTCTGCTGTTTTTTCGACGAGGTTCGTCGGGGTTCTTAAAGTGTGGTCCTCGTTTGTATCCAGCCATGACTTCAAGCAAAGCTCTCTCTTCGTCTGCAAATGTTCCCGTATGAAAACACACGTTTCAAGTAAACACGCTTCAGCTACACTTAGTGTCGTCTGTTACATGAAAACCGGAGTATCTACTTTGATGCTTTTATAACAACTTTTTTCCACAAGAACCTGAATAAATGCAAGTTTGCTATTTTTAAGTGGTTATTTCTGATTTCAAGAACGAATGGATATCATCTGCCGGTCACTGTTCTCCCTGGGCTGAGCAGACGACTGCGCTAGCCTCGGCGCATAAGTAGCCAAATGCCGCCTGCTCAGCAGATGACACGAATCTATGCATATGCGATGGTGTAGATGGTTAACCGGAATGAAGCAGTAGCAATGCAATAAAGACTAACCTGGACTCTATGAGCAAATACATTTAAGTACCCATACATGCAATTACTACTGACTGTTTTTTTTATTTTGAAGGTACGACACAAAAATGTTAAGGGGAAGTCGCACTGCGCACTTCATTTCATAAGCTCTACCAAGTATAGCAGAGGGTAAAGTTCTTCATGTGACGCCATGTTTACGTTATTCTGACACTTATACTATATATGGTGGCTAACTGTGTGTTTCTAGCACATGGATTATACTGGCTGGCACCTGAATTAAAGCCATTGGCAGTCGGATTAAATACGGTGGCACTTGGATTAAACTCAATGGCACGCGGCCTGAGTGAGTTGGCGCTTGGATTATATGTTTGGTGCATGGATTAAATAGCTCGGCGCTCAGATTATTTCAAAGGCGTGCAGATTAATTAGGCTGGCACTTGAATTGAAGTGAGCGGGAATACCTGTAGTTTTGCAACATGCCCTGTGAACGAAGCCACCACAGGAGCTGCAGGTCCATGGAATGTAAATCATGACATTCATACCATATACGTCATAATTTTCATGTTATGACTAGTCACGTATGTTCTTCATACAGTCATGTTATGCTATACCAAGTTGGGTATTGATACCACTATCGAAACGGACAGAAGAGCTTAAAGTCGTAGGCGGCTAGATAGATAGATAGATAGATAGATAGATAGATAGATAGATAGATAGATAGATAGATAGATAGATAGATAGATAGATAGATAGATAGATAGATAGATAGATAGACAGACAGACAGACAGACAGACAGATAGATAGATAGATAGATAGATAGATAGATAGATAGATAGATAGATAGATAGATAGATAGATAGATACGCTCAAAGTAGCCAAAGTTTGCTAAGAAATGCTTGGAATTTATTATGTTGAAGTTGTAAATAAGTTACGTAAGCATTCACGTCCACACAATATGTGTTTTACCCCAACAACCAATCACAACTATAGCGACTCATGTTGATGGTTTAACGTAGGCGCGAGAGCTTATGAACAGAGGGCTAAGTGCAACAATGACAATAAATAGAAAGAAAAATTGAGAAGTGAAGAGAGGAATGATGATGATTTGTGGGGTTTAGCATCCCGAACTCATCATATGGTTATGAGGGACGCCGTAGAGGAGGGCTACGGGAATTCTGACCACCTGGGGTTCTTTACGTGCACCCAAATCTGAGCACACGAGTCTACAGCACTGCGTAGAAAGGAAATGAAGTACGATTTGCGCTTATTAGTTTGTATGAGTTTAAGGACCTGTGTTATTGTTTTGCAAGCATGCAAAAACGTGGCATTTTCTCTTTTGAGAACTAAAGTCTTCGAAAGAACGAATCGTGGTAAGGCCGGCCACATTTTACACTGAGGTGAAAACGTTTGAAGCTCCTGCGCTTGAATTTAGGCACACGTTGGATGACCTCCCAATGTCGAACCTAGCGAATCCCCCCTTATCAGGTGTGTAATTATCATGTCAGGATTTTGGGACGTTAACACCCAAGAACTGTTGTGTGTACGAGCATTTAGTAAATGGTTATATTCAATGATCAGCCTCTTTCAGTAGTTTTGCCACTTTAAAAAACATTTCTAGTTCTCGTGTTCACTGAGAAATAAAAGAAGCCGCTAAGGGAACGTTATGATCCAGAAGGTAAGGCAACAGGATTCTATGAGTTTGGTAAACATAGCTCGCTAAACGTTGGGAATTCGCTACAACATGTTTGCTTCTGGTGTGTCGAAGTTGCCCGCGACGAGATGCCGATAAGGGCCGTGGGATATGCTTTGAGGTACATGGTAAGCGATGCTACCAATTAGGATTCGCTTCCTAATGAAGCAGAAAGCTCCCTAGTTCTCGTCCTTAATGAGGTGTCGGAGGTGTTCTGCCCGATGGTGGTGGCTTCTGGTGAGGATTGCATGCTGCCATTTTATTTGCAAGCTTCATTGTTTTTGCGCAGAGCAGTGTACTCGCTCCAACGTTTCTATGAATATCGTTAGAAAAGTCACTTAAAACAGGGCTGCATCAATTTTGTGATGCACGTTGAGCTTAGAGTGTATAGAATGACCTAATTATCTCATAAGAAACGAATGAATGCCTTGTCAAAGTACTTAAGCAGAAGATGCCAAGTAAACTGGGTGTAGTAGGCAAAAGAAAGCATAGAAGTTCCATTAGTAGTGTGTTTTTTCCACCTGTCAAGGCATTATGTATTCAAAAAGTTTGGCAGATCCTACGTACTTAGGAATCAACTTTATGCGAAGCACGCAGAGGGAAGGTGACCGTGTTGCACGTTTTTTTAAAGACGATAGTCTTTCTTGTGGACCTTCGTCGCGAAAAGTTTGGTCTGTCTATCTATCTGTGTGTCCATTTGTTCCTTTGATTGATATGTGGGGTTTAACGTCCCAAAACCACCATATGATTATGAGAGACGCCGTAGTGGAGGACTCCGGAAATTTAGACCACCTGGGGTTCTTTAACGTGCACCCAAATCTGAGCACACGGGCCTACAACATTTCCGCCTCCATCGGAAATGCAGCCGCCGCAGCCGGGATTGGAACCCGCGCCCTGCGGGTCAGCAGCCGAGCACCTTAGCCACTAGACCACCGCGGCGGGGCCCATTTGTTCCTTTGTCCAATCTAACGATACCGGGCACTTTAAACAGCACCAGCGGATATCCCAAACGGCCAACTCCATCCGCAGTGCCCACCAATGTTGCTCAAGGTTCAGCGTTCATACTTGTGCAATTGTCAATTAAAAAGCAATTATCGTGCTTACCTGAGGCAGCATAACAATACGTAAATTTTGTATGGGCGTTTTTTACTAGAAATACATACATAAGTTATTCTAAGGACCGTAGCCTTTATCACGCGGTGCTGAACATGTAACGCTTGCACGAAAAAGGCAAGTGTTTCCAAAGCTTTGCTAAAACGACACGGTGGTGGCACCTACCCGTCGTCTTGCGTTCAACACTTCATCACCTCTGAGACGGGCCGTCTCAGAGCCACGCGTTTTGTTTTCCAAGATAACTGCCAGATATCGCTCATATCTGACGTGTGACGTGACTTGGAGAACTCGTTCGCCTCCGCTCCACGCTCGAGTCACTCTAACGCAGTGCCTCCAGAGTACCACTCACCAATTTTCTTGCGCAGAACATCAAACAAATGTTTTGTTCAATCTCTCCAGACGCAATACTATCGTTTTTCAACGACATTTGCATATTACATGCAGATAGGGGGCTGATTTTTATTGAGCGACCCCTCATGAAGTGACGCTAAATATGTGTACATATGTTGCACGCAGAGGCATATGTTGAAGAGTTGCAGATGTTTATATAACCAGTTTTCCACTTGCAGAAATCTGTCAGCTGGAAATGTGTTAAGCAACACCAGAAGCTGATATGAAGCGCTGATGCTCCCACAGATGCTCCTGCAGATGCTCCCGCAGATGCTGGCCCTTCACACTGCTACTTATATCAATTTCAATGCATGGCACCTCACCACAAATGAGGTTAACCTGACGTGACGGCTGTATGAAAGGAGTACATAAGTAAAGTTTATAAAATTGGGTAGGCAGCACTGCAACCACTATTGGCGTTTCACGAAGATTAACGTCGATTTGAAGAGTAGTTCCAAGGCCTGGCGTAGCTCTGTGGTAGAATGCTTAACTGCCACGCCGAATGCTTAGGTTCGATTCCAACTGGGACTCCGCAATTTATTATTTGCATTCGTCGGGTGGCCAATGCTGACTATGCCAGGTTTTTCCTAACAGACTTTTATTCTATGCCTTCGTTGGGTCGACGCTACTTGGGTCGGGTATTTCTTAACGCTCACGCGTTGAAATTTCCCTTGTATGTTCTCGTCATTTTTGGGTTGATACTAATTGTCAATCACCTGTGGCGCATACCCGCTTACCAGCGGCTCCTACCCGCCCGTGAGTACGTGCTCCTGTCTGACGGGAAGTGTTTTTCGACGTACGGGACGGGATTATGACATTATTCATGCCTTCACAAGCGCGTCATATTCGTCAAACCATCTTACCCTCCCATGCTAATTTTGGTTCACACCAAGTTAAGGGGGTGACCACGAGAGCACCGAAATGTAAGCGGCTAGATAGATAAGCTGAAAGTCGCCAAAGTTTGCTAAGAAATGCTTCACATTTAAAAATACTTGTCTACTAGGCTTACACTTGTTTTCAGAAGGGTTTACGTTATATAAGTCTCATAGATCACATGTTCGAGAATTTCCGCGTACGAGTAGTCGTACAAGACACGCGTCAAACAATACTAGCCAAGACCCTGAAAGGCCTGTCGTGTGTAGAGAAAAAGAAAAGTTTATTGTGGCAGAAAAGCTGTGACGTTCGCCCGAATGCATTTTCAGGCCTTCTAATAAGTGTTAGGAAAGGGAAATGGGTGGTAAAGAAAGGAGAGGGAAGGTGTTGATGATGATGTAATGATGGTGAAGGTGTTCACAAAGCAAAACCTTTGATCAATTTGGAGTCTCTAGCAGAGTTCCATCTTTCGTAAAAACTTCTTCAGCGCTATCTGTACCCTGTTGCTGACGACGAGGTAGTTTCAACAAAACGTTTTCAGAAACTTGCTACATCATGCATTTTCAACAAGATAGTGGCCATGGAATTTCTTTGCGCTATCTATTGCGGGCATACGCACAGTATTTGTTTCTTTGTCTCAGGGATGCCACAGGAATCACAATAGGGACTGTCTGCACAGCCGATTAGGTGTAGGTGACAACTAGTGAACGCCACACCTATTTGTAAGCGGTTCAATCAGATTGTACTGCACTTTTTAATGATTGGCGGTAATATTACATGAATATCTGAGTCGAGTTTATAAAGACGTGGCCAATTTGCCACTGTAGTTTCTCGGACGAGTGTATACACAACAGTGTTAGTCAGCGAAATGGAATTGTCAATAATATGTCGTTATTGTGAGCCATCTTTGCCTCATTATCGGTTTCCTAGTTTGTAAGTAGGCCGCATTTGCCAGGAATCCAGAGATACCTTATAGTAGGGCCACTTCTTTAGGGCTTCATCATGTGTGGGCACATATGTAAGTATAGAAATTTTTTTATGCATAAATTGTACAATATGTGCGTGGTGTCCGGCCGACACCACTGGGGTTAGTGTCCATGAAGCACGTTACCATTGTGCTGAAGATATAGTTTCCCTTCAAGCTTTTACAACTGTGTTGACATAGTCGGCTCTTCTTGACATCCAACAAGCATGGTATAGGTTGGTTAGTGTAAGTGTCTCGCACGGCCAATGTAAATGCTGGACTCCTTGTACGTGAAGTTCTGCGTCACTCAGATTTTGTGAATGCAATGTTCGGCAAAACACTAATTTATTCACGCAATGTTTAAACATATGATGGGATTGTCTCAGCGCAGTTGTGTGGCATAGATTTTTTTTCACGTGCTATGCGCCACTCACACATGGCTATTGGAACAATGATAATATCGTTCAAATATGTACACTCAGACATAAGCACAGCGTTGGTACGAGTACAAAAGCCATGTGCACTTTTGTAAAGCGAAAAAAAATATTCAATGTGCACAGATTCTGCATGTCTGTTGTCGCTGCAACACATTGGCCATCTTGACGATTGGTGCATGCCCCACTACACAAAAAACTAAACAACAAAAATCAGTAAAACATACTTTTTTGGTTGCCTAGTGGTAACTAAAAATTGACGTTTTATTGCCAACTTTTTATTGAATCAATTCACCAGTTCTCAAGATATGAGCACTGAAAAAAAATTCATGAGAACACGAACGAACAAAGTATGAATAACGACGACACAAAGAGAGAATGAATGTTCAGGGGAGCACGGATCTGTAAATCCGTGGTTAATACAGAAGAAATACACGTGGGCATAGTTGTACACAAAGAAATTGATGAGGAAGTATTGCTGCTTCATAATCTTATTCGCAATAGCGGCCTTTATACTTGGCTCACTTGGTTGCAGATATTAGACTTTCCTACAACCATCCTTTCTCCGTCTTAACGACACCACAGTGTTGGCTCCAGGTATTGCGTTGGAGACTCGTCGGAGATATTGCTCCCACAATAGACACTTCTGGTCTTCGTCGGCCACAGTCTATTGACATAGTTCTTTCTGACTTTTCCAATTGCGCTAAGAGACGAAGAGAATACTCTTCACAAGTGCTTCTTGTTTTATCACACTGTGTAATACACACACACACACACATATATATATATATATATAAATATATATATATATATATATATATATATATATATATATATATATATATATATATATATATATATATATATATATATATATATATATATATATATATATATATATATCAACCGAGTGTCTTCTGTGAGTCCAGTGATAAATAGAAATTGGCTTGAGCGGACAAACGTACGAAAACATTTATTACTCCTACGTTTCGGCCGGCGTTTCGGCCTTCGTCCGGCGTTCCCTGACAAAGGCCGGACCCCGGCCGAAACGTAGGAGTAATAAAGGTTTTCCTACGTTGTCCGCTCAAGCCAATATATATATATATATATATATATATATATATATATATATATATATATATATATATATGTGTGTGTGTGTGTGTGTGTGTGTGTGTGTGTGTGTGTTTGACGCTTTGATGACTGGGAGACATGGCCTGGCTTATATCCCATGTTTATGCCACTGTCACTTCTTCCTCAGGTTGTGCTACCATGGCTTGATGCGAAGATGTATTTCGTCTTTTATTCGGATTTTCTTCAGTAGGCTTGCGGTTTAACATCGTCGTTTTAGCTGCGATTGTGTTTTTGAGGAAGCTTTAGTAGATTGTCATGCTTTTCGAGGGATGGGCTGTAGTCGTTGATGTTGGTCAACTTGCGTGCGCTGCCCACGCTGATGTGGCAGCTGTTTCGGATCAAGCTTTGGCTTTACTTCACAAGTTGCTTTGATGTCTGTTGGGTGGCTGATACTATTTAGGCTCTTGAATTGCTTGTCAAGCAGGAAAGGCTGGCTTATTGGCGAATGTTTGTAGCCTTGCATAACAGCCCAGATAAATTCTCCTGACGCACCAACTGTTGCGGAAGGGCAGTGGCTGGTTGCTGTTTTTTCACGATGCTTCAGCTGGTCTGTCACGTACGTTGCGATATCGTGTGGCTTGTGGTGAGAGTGACGAACAGCAAAACAGATATTTGACACAAGGCTTGGTGGTGACTTACGTAAGCAAGACGAATATTCAAGTTCAGATGGTACTTGAATAAGGTCTTTATTTGTGTATTGCATTTAACAGATTCGCGTTCGTTATACATAGAAGGTTGAGTTATGTAGGAAAACGCCGGGATGTCTTTCAGTGAGCAGATGGCTAACTTCGCCTGACGGGAATTGTGAACTTCTGCTTGGTGCCCGCATGTGTGAAGGCTGCCTGTGACTGTGATTACCGAGTTCGAATGTATAGAGATGGCAGGTTGTAATCGAATCTTCATAATAGCCTTGGAACAAGATGATCATTTTCTCTTTGGTCTTTCGCCACGATTAATTTTTGTTTCACAATATGTAAATGAGGTGAAATTTGAAGGCCCCACTAGTGACGTAGTCGGTAAAGTTTGTAACCATCTCCCGTTCCGACCAGGATGCAGGGGTAGCTTAGCGCTCAAACTGGTCGAACCAATCTTTTACAGGTCCATCGTCCCCTGCTCTGATATACTTAAGGGTGGGGAGATCAGTTGAAGGCTCTGTCATGATGTCGGTAACTGCACTAACCTGATATCACCTCTTTTGTGGCCGATATTCAGTTGAGGCGCCTTGCCGGTGGCTTCGTGAATGACAGGGAGGCGTGGCGTGGCTCATGTGCCATGTTTCTTCTTTTGTCACTACTTCTTCCTGAGCTTCTGCTACCATGGCTTGATATCACACACACACAAACACACGCTCGCGCGTGCGTATATATATATATATATATATATATATATATATATATATATATATATATATATATGCAATCACTATGTGTAGAGCTCTGAATTTCTTGTATTTGGTCCATTGTCCAAGATAGTGGGGGAATTGTTCAAGCTAAAAAAAGAAGGCGAAAAAACAAAAAAACAACACGAAGAACTGATCGAAAAGCATACCTCTTCCTAAGCGATATCTTGAACCTGTGACCCAAAATTGAAGCAAAGGCGGTCTTTTGTCGGCCTTTTTGTCCCTCTACAACATGCCGAATAGAAGAGAAAAGCTCTGTGTTCACACCGCCACTGGGCCACCACAGCTTAGGTTCTGACACGATATTCGCTTTTTAGTTGCTGCTTAGACCGGTGCGCTGATAAGAGAATGCGCTTGCGTTCCACAAATGCACTAAACTTCGCTGATATTCCAGAGTCTATTGCTTCCAAGCGGCGCAGTAATTAGGCTCCTGCTCGACCTATTCAAGCCGTAAAGCACCCACTATTGGCGACGCTGCCAGGAAAGGAGGATCTCCTCCGGGGTTTTACGGTACACCAGCTCGGACCATTCTATCCTCGTGTATTGCGTTCCGGGTGCACTAAATACACGGAGGCGGAAGTGAGCCTAGAAACTCCCATATCGAAACGTAGGAGACGGCGAGCATATTAGGGAAGCTTTGGAGGCACAGCCTTGTCGCACGTCACTTCCACTTGCTTCGCAATGTCGAAATCTTATCCTGCGTGTTGTGTACAACGCTGGAGTTAGAAGTGCCTCATCAAGTTGTTCGTGCCGTACTATAAATTTTTTCAGTGACCTCACCTTTCAGGAACTTTGATCAACCGGTTCTGCGTAGAAACTAATCCTGTGCACTGTAAGCGTTTTTCTTTTCGCCCATTCCCATCTAATAGAGAGTGCTCTGTAGCACACGCTACATAAAATAGGGGGTAGCTAATTAAAGAAAACTTCCGAAGACAAAGATAATCTCGTATCGAAAAAACCCTCTACTTGAAGCGCTACAGGCATCCGCCGTAACAGTGCGCACATGCAGTCTTGGGTTTTATTTACACTCAGTATATATTTTGCACGTTTATGGTACACATTAGCAAAATATCCTATTCGAGATAAAAAGGCCTCTACTTTTCTACATTTCCGGCACATCCAATCAGCAAAATGTTGACAATCGTAACTTCAGTGGTAAAATGAGGGCGAGCAACTTCCATCGCGGGAGGAATGTTGTGGTTTTTAATACAAGACATAAGATTTCCTCATGCTACTTTTTCAAAATTATAAAAAAAAGTAAGAACTTTGCCGCAGTGACGAAGAAATGAACGCGATAGCAACAAATTGGAATGTCACGCGCAGAATCGAAAGCAGATAGAGGCGTGCCCCGCGTTTTGGAACTCACAAATGACGCACGAAAAGTACTCACAGGTACAGATGCACACGAATAGGCGTCTTAGTTTTTAATTTGCTATGTCTGACAAACACGCGCTTTTCGCAAATAGAGACTGCAATGATTGCAGTTACCTTTCTGCACCCGGTAACCAAAAGAGAATTGTTCGCGTAAAGCCTGAGGCCAGCCAACACGTACGATTCTCCCCGCGACAAAAGCCACACGAGGGAGGGCCACCTCACTCCTCAATGCGGGGCAAAGTACGAGTTTTATATTAGAGAGTGTGCCGCCGCGCGATGTGCCAACGCGGGCTTATTGCGCCGTATTGCTGGTGATGCTGGAAACACGACACTTTTCCTGAGTGGTAGGTATAAAAAGCTAGCAGTTAATAGGGGGAAGGACGTGCTCCTTGGTGGCTGAGTGGTACAAGCCTCGACCTTACGGCTCATAGCTCCGATGTTCGATTCTGCGCGACATATATTTCTATATGGTTATGGTGAATGATGGCGACGCCGGCGGCGCAATCCACCTGAGGGTGTCCATATGAATAACTAAAAGCACATGTTCTCTAATATATATTTACCAAACAGCTCCCCCACCTTGTAAGCGAATTATTTCCTATAAACTAATTCAATCGATAGGCCGTTTATTGCCACTCGCTAGAGCTGCGCTTGTTCTGGCAAGAGGTGCCGAAAGAGAGCGAGTGTTGCGGAGAAGCGTCTGCAAGAAATTAAAATCTGTCGTTGCCGGCGAAACGCCCCGAAGTCATAGGAAAACGCAGAAGGCGAGAGATGAACGCGAGGGTTGTTCATTTAATTCAACGAAATCTTCTTTCTTTCTTTCCACAGTTTCATCTTTTCTTTTTCAGTTCACACATGGTAAAGGCTCTATTGCCCTCCTTTGTACTTTTCAAACACCTTTAGCTTTAGCATCGGTGCCACTTAAGAAAGGATTTCGCGAGGTCAAATGTCGTTCGCTTGCCTTCAATACTCCTCAGATTCCCGGCACACGGCAATGATAATACTTTTTTAATAACACTTCACGTTAAGTCACATGCCGCCTCTCGCACGAAAAGTCTGCTGATCTCAGTGTGGTACTTTGCAGTACCGGCACCATAACAAAGTTCCTTGCACCAAACTCATGACGATTCATGACAGCATGTGCAATTCATGGCAGCGAACAATTCAGTCATATTTTGAATAACCCCACCTCCCCTCCAACTTTCACAACTCCGTATGCAGATGCATGGATAGTTGTAACTCCAGTTTCACATTTCACATTTACGATGCTTACACCAGAACGTTCTACAGATGCCTACCCTCTCTCATCACAGGTATATTGAGTTCTCTTTCTCAGCAGCACATTCCAGCTGTGAGAAAATATTAACTAGTATAGGTTGTTAGTTCAGAAAGATATATACTCAGCTGCAATGTTGCATCACGTGAAGCCTTATACATGGTCATAGAATAGTTTTATGTCATATACTTTGCTTTAGGCAAACGTTCTTCATGACACATAACATCACGCAGTAAATTAGGTATTGGTTGGTGGACACTAAAATTGACTACTGAACTTAAGCGTGTTAGGTCTATGCGAAGATGATATCAGCAAACAGCCAACCCCTTCTTGCGAGACACGTAACGAAAATTGTATGCTGATGCATTTTCTTCCTACAAGAATTGAATTGGGAAAATGAAACTGTTCTTTAATAAAGGTATTTGTGACTTTCAAATTAACAACATTCTATATGTTGATGCTTTCAACACAGCATTTGAAAAAAAACAACTAAGTAATTTTTTTCCTCCTCTAATTTGCCTAACGACAACATTACAATTTCTGTAATGGAGTCTGCCCAGCTTCCACTCGACACACTGGAAGCAATAGGCAGGTATTGTCAAGATGAAACGCACCACACAATTAGGCGTACCATTGTGACCAGTTCTTACCCGCACGCTTGGACAAAAGTAATATTCATACCGAAACAAGATCGTCCTCTCAAGGGGTCTAAGGCATATAGACCAACAGTCATGAACTGAATCTTTGGTAGGGTGTTAGAAATACTCCTTAACGCACGTCTGTATCATGTCCCGCGCACTAACCGTCTTCTCCACAGTAATAATTACGGTTTCACACATGACAAAAGGGCTACGTTACCACTGTACATACTGTGAACGAAACTGACAGCGTACAAGGCATCCAAGGTTCGTACCAGACTTATCTCTTGAATTTGACGGAGCAATGAATAGTGTTTGGAATCCCGCGACATTAAACTTGCTACGTAAACAGAGTGGTCCACAAAACCATTACTCCGTACTCAAATTTTTATGACAAATCACACTAAACGTTTTTCAACCAACATCGCGCAAGAGAAAACTCACTCAACAACTGGCAGCCCGCAGGGTTTCGCTATCAGCCTGCTACTGTGGAACATCATAATAGACAGCTCAATCAATATTCCCATAGAAGAATACACAAAGGATACAATAATTTCTATAACAGACACGTCCAGAACCCTGTTACTAGAGAGCAGAGCATATCTTGACGCGAGTATCAAAGCGGTAGTGAGAACAAGAAGTGACGGTATTCGCAGCGAAGTTTTTCGTATTCTTTAACAGTGGGTACATTGGCACATAAAACGCTACCAATCATTACGCAACCATCGTGCTTTACTCAAACACAATCAAGAAACTATGATTAAAGACGATTTACTGACCCCTCTTCACATGTTTATCCTCACATTGAATACATAAAATGAAAAGCTGAAGTGCCTACATCTAACCTTTTCAGATATCTTAAATCGCACCGTTTGCTAAATAGTACACTCTTGCGACGACTCTGCCGCCATGTCATCTTGTCGCCTCTAGCATATGAAACTCCAGTATGGTGGCTGGTGCCAACGAAATTTATTAGGGCACGGGTTTTATCGGTTCAGTGAACAGCATTGATTTTTTTAACAGGTGCATTGAACACCACACGTACGTCGTTCCTACATATTCTCACTAACGCATCTCCATTACCACTAAAGTTTGACAGACTATCTGCAGAATTTTCTCTATTCATACTTCAAAACATAACTCAGATTGGCGTGAAAAATTCAAACCGGCTGGCATACTATATCCATTCATGCAGTCCGTGGGCTCATCATTACAGTAAAATTATAAATTTACTTTCACTGTAATTCCATCATCAGCAGAAGCGGTTCTTTCCAAACCAAAAGCCAATCACGTATACACTGATGGCTCATAGATGACATACGTGGTCCGAGCGGCCTACATTACTTTGACCAAAGATAAAAATGCGTAACTGTCAGGAAACTTCAGATACGCAATACTTCAAGCGCATATGCCATGAAGTTCATTGCATTTCAAGAAGCACTCTATTTTGTTTTTACAAATAAATACAACATGCCAACCTACATTTATACAGACGATCAATCTCTTTTAATTGAACTGTCAAATCTCATTGATAACAACGAAAATATTTCGAACATGAAGCTTCTTCTCAACTATATTGTCGCAACAGTAGGACTTCTGAAACTCTGTTGAAGAAGGAGAGGTGAGAAGGTGGCGATGAGCCCGTGCCGAGGTCATATCTTCTTTTGGGACACAGGCGTAGGCGGAGTTGCCGCTGCAGCGTCCAGCCAGGCCAGGAGCTCAGCCGTCCAGTAATTCCTTGCTTGTGGCTCGCGCCACATGAGCCACACGGTTCGCTTCTGTTACGGCGCAGCCAGTTGGCCAAATCTAGCGTGGCGCTACATAGGCTCTCCCCCAAGCACTTTGCGCGATTGAAAACCTGTACAAAAGAAAGAGAGAGACAGATACTATGTACATGAAAGACAATCCGTAAGATGTCCGCTTTGGAAGTCCAGGTTGTTAACTTGAAAGGACATGTGCTCCTGATGATTTTTCTGGTGGTCAGCCCTGTTGCAAGTTGTGTAGAGGACGAGGAACGACATTATCATCATCGGGGATCAGAGCAGTGCATTTTCAATAAAGAAGAGGTCGACGGGTGGGCTTCGCCATGGGCATGGCGGCTCGTTTTAGGGGCGAAGCTCCTTATGGCGTGGCTTGTGCGTCCCTCGTAGTACGTAACCACCAGTGGCACATACCCGAAATAGAGGTCCTTGCGATTTTGACCTCCAAGGTGGTTCCGGTGAGAGATTTCGTCTGTGCGTTGTTGAACAATAAAAGATAGTGCTCAATGCACATGTTAATGGCTGCTAAGGGGGAATGAGAGACAGGAGCATTCGGCCTTTAGGTAACGCGTCCGCTGCGATCCCCATTAGCAGCTATTGGCGGGTACATTGAGCACGATCTGACAAGAAAGGGTTGCTACGTTATACTCGCTGGGTGTAACCTGCTTGGTTTTAGAAAGGCTTAGCGAGCGTTGGGCCGCATTGCCACGAATACAGTGAACTAGTATATACCATGAACTCGAGGTGGTTAAAGGTGGGAAGTAAACCCGAAGCGCAAGCCGTAAGAAAGTGTGCATGTGCCACCTCCCGTTTAGTCCTTCAAATGTCCGCTAGATGGCGGTGCTTCTATAGGGAGAAGATATGATGAAAAGATGCGAGATGGTGATACTTGGAGTGCTGAATAGATGAACGAACGGACACACAGACAGATGCATGGATGGACGCATGAACGGACGCAGGCGCGGATGCATGGACGAACGCAGGGACGAACGCACGAACAGACGCACGCACGGACGGGTGGATGGACGCATGGACGGTTACACAGACGTACGCAGGAACGGACGGAAGCAAGAACGAATGGACGGACGATTGCTTCGCCCCACTTCCCATCATTCACTCCGTGGATATGCTGCCAATTTTTTTCCTCAACATTTTGGTGCCGTGAAACCCGGTAGGAAGGACCTTCGGAGGTGAGACGAAGTGGTCTTCACGAGTTTCGACCGTAGTCGCAGCGTCGAAGACTTTTGTGAAGCCGCCGTTGGTTGAAGTTGATGTGCGAAGCCAAACTGTTTTCGGCAACAAGATAAAGAAGCCTGACACCTCGACATTGTTTGAGACTTCGTGCTGTGAAGCGTTTGTGACGGACACCATGTTAGCGGCGAGTTCACCTAGTGACGTGACCGGCCAGTGATTTCTCACGTTTCCGTTACTGGACTGGATGATGGAGGCTCTGTTCGCAAAGCGGAATGAAGTGCGCAAGGCCGTCACAGAAGCCATCGCCAACATTGAACATTTAGTACACGTGGAGCGTCCGTCAGTAAGGCAGTTACAATATATTCATCGAATTTTGATTGAGCATTGCAAGCTTCTTAAAGAAATCGACAAGGAAGTAGAATACGCAGTTCAAATTGATGATTGAAGGAAGGACATGAAAGAAGCAGAGCTTTATGAATACCAGATCATTCTAGCCATGGTCAGAGTGGAATATAAGATCGTGGACGTATTAAATGCTCGACAATCACGCTTGGAGGCAATGAGACAAAGGATTTGGACAGAAGTACAAGCTAACGTGCACTCATCTGTGGCGCCGCCATCTAGCATTTTCTTCCTCAACAGTAATCTTGTTCTACGGAACTAGACGACTCAGAGCCGCGGCGAATTTCTGAACGTGCTGAAAGCCAGAAAGTCACCGATTTCACCATGGTAACGAGCATCAGAGCACGCAGAGAACCTCTACTTTCAAAGAACTGGCCCACGCCGTTCGAATTCACGTCAGCGTACACCATGAATGAAACAAAGGACACGACTGTTACAACATATCAAGTGCATATGGTGGAGGGAGAAAGTTCTACTAATTAAAAGCGGGAAGCCTTTGGAGTTCTAAACGGGCATCCAAGGGATATCAAGAATGGGTGTAAGCCAAGGCCAGCAGATTCAGATGTTGCACCGTCCTCGCAGCCACGCGTAGAAATGTCTGCAAGAAGCAAATCAAGACACAGTCAAGTGAAAAGAAGCAAGAGAAAAACTGCGAGAGAAGAGGAGCCTGCTGCCTGTATTAGACCTAGGAGTGAGCAACAAACATCAAGGCGGGAAAGAATGCGAACCGTACAAGCTACCTCGCTACCGATTAAGTATATTGAGACAGGGCCAAACCGGCGAATGAAGCAATCAGTCCGGGATGGAGGAAGAACGATGATGCTCCCAAGGTGAACACAGCCAAGGCGAGAAGTTCAAAGGCAAAGGTTCTCAAAATAAGCCGCACCAGAAGCTGGCAGAAGAAATCATGTTTCTGCCAACGAAACCTGGTCATCTAGAGCGCAAGTTCACCGAAAGTGACGCGTTCGAAGGCACGTATATTGAATACGCGTTGGAAGCACCGTTGGAAAGCAGGTGCAAGAGGAAACTCAGATTGTTCCACGTGGATTGACTTGGACCTCAAACTAGCAGTGACGAACATTGTGTGTTTAGTGTTTACAGCAACTGTGATATTGCTCAACATGAGGCCACACTGGGGGGCTTGGAGGATGTTGCAAATTGTGTAGCGGACGAGAAGCGACATTATCATCATCGGGGATTAGAGCAGTGCATTTGCAATAAAGAAGAGGTCGACGGGTGGGCTTCGCAATGGGCACGGTGGCTCGTCCTTTCCTCAACAAGCCCTATGAGAAACGTAGTGGCTGAGGAAGAAGGCACCGGGGTGTGTTTATAGACAAGCATGTCCCACGATGACTTGGTGAATGCGTTCGTGAGTTGTCCAGATAGCGCGAGTGGGCGTGGCTGTTAAAGGTGCCCGTAGAAGTGACAGTTCGGCCGGTAACGTTGTCAGCTGGTCGGTGGTGCTCGTGTTGACTGAGGCGGAAACGCCGTGTTCGAAGGACCATATAAATGACGGTACGTGATGGGTGAGCGCGTCGGGCCGAGGTGGACGAGGCTTGAGAAGTGTCAAAGGGAATGCCCTCATTCTAGTCACATGCTTGCTGATTCGCGTCCCTCGTCGAGATCATGGCAGGAGGCATGCCATGTGACAGAGCAAACGCGCATTCTGAAGGAGGGTCTCTCGGCGTCCCAAGAGTTGTAGAAGCCCTGTCGGTTGTCCGCGCACGAAGACTTGCGCACAGATTGACGTGGCAGATGGCTGCCTCTCTGGCAGGCGTGAATTGAGTGCTGTGCTCTGCCGCAGGCGGAGCGGGCACTTCGTTCGTTGGTGTGTTGGTCATGGTGGCAGCATCCCCCACGTTCGGTCGTGTCTGGTGGGGGGCATGAGCTCCCGCTTCAGGGTACATTGACGGAGATTTAAGTGGATGCTGGCAGGACGCACAAAGCACTGACCTGGATAGGAAGTCGCATTCGAACATCGTCGACGGTGAGGCGTTTGCTATCGGCGGCCCCATAGCGGGCGTGATAATGTCGGTGGTCGTGGCAGACTCCTGGGCGTGTGGCGATGCAGTGGTCGTGGAGACTGATGTCACAGGGGTTGTGGACCGTGAAAGTGGGGCAGGAGGTGTAGGTGGCCAGCGTTCCTGAAGGACCATTAGATGAGGACTTCGAAAAGACGCACATCGTGGCGAACTAGTCGTCGGCAGCAGGAACGTCTGGAAAAACCTCGTTGGGCCTGTGACAGGGCGCGAGAATCACTGCACTAGCGGCCGGATGAGAGATGCTTCTCGTGGCTGACTGGTCCAATGCTGCACGAACGTCTTGAAACTCCTCGGTTAGGCAGTCGGGCGCGGGAATTGAGTCGCTAGTGGCTGGAGTAAAGGTTGAAGAAGACGTAGCCAGACAATCGAGGACTTGGTCAAGGCAGAGATGATGGCCGTTGTGCCCCGCTTGCTTTGACTCACGGGAAACCGGGAAATCACGGATGAATGGAAGAGGCCGTAGGAGGCCAACACCGCAGAGCAGTGGTCATCGTAAGGCTGCGGGCTGGAGGTTGAAGTGGCAGAAAGATGCAGGAGCTCTACAGGAAGGGTGTCGAGATGAATGGCGTGCATTAGCGGCTGGTCCGTGACATCATTCACCGCAATGACGGCGTCAAGCTGCATAAACCATATCTTGGGGCATGTCGATTAGAACGGCGGCACTGGCGGGCCGAGTCACGGGAACATGGCAGGCGATGGCTGGTCGAAGGCCGTACCCTTCAGATCAGCAAGTTCATTAGGTCCCGAATGGTGGCAGAGGTGGGCTTAAGTGCGGCTGCAAGTCTTCAGCTGGCTGGAACATGGCCGCGAAAGTCAGAGGCAGCAGTGCAGCGCCTATCGCTTGTCCATTGGTTCGGTGTCATCATATGTCGAGGAACGTGAGACGAGATGGCGGCGACGAGCCCGTACCGAGGTCACAGCTTTTGTTTGGAACCCAGGCGTAGGCGGAGTCACCGCTGCAGCGTCCAGCAAGGCCGGGAGCTCAGCCGTTCTGTAATTCCTCGTGGCTCGCGCCACATGAGCCTCGAGGCTCGCTTCTTTTTCAGCGTGGCCAGCTGGCCAAATCTAGCATGACGCTAAAACTGTATAATGTACCGAGCCATATGGAAATTTTAGAAAACGAACTAAGTGACGTAGAAGCTGCCTCATAAGGGAGATAAAAATTTCGTCCTTTACGCCCACTTATCAATTTGGTCAGTATGGACTCAGTTTCATAAAATCTTCAATTAGTATTGACACACCCATTGGAAGATTGATGAACCTCATACGACATTATTTCATTGGGTCTCAATACTTACAATATTTGTCAGTGGCTCCCTCCCTCCTAAAAGCCTAACACATTTTGTGTTTCGTGACGGATTTCAGTATTATTTACATCAATAAAATATAACTACATACCACACGTATATGTGTGGCGAACCTTGGTTGAACGAACAGCACTGCTTCAACGAATTTCCGAACACGCAACACATTGCTACCTATTTACGTGTGCACAACAGTGACACAACACTAGCCGAGCACTATTATGAATTATTGTCCAACAAATATTCTCGTGCGTATGTAATTCAGTTCGCATCTCTAATGCGCAACTAGATCACAGTGACGACCCCATGACGTACATTAAGTATTACCACTTTTTTCATGACATCACTTTATAGTCCGATTCGCCTTCCTTGCTATCATAGTCTATCAAAAGAAGTTTTGCGTGGATGTTCTCGATTATAATCGCAGGTATGCCAACAAATGTGGGAAAACCCTTGCAGCTGCTACCGATAGCATACCTCCTCCATCTTCCCTCAATAGCACTCGCAAGGCGTGCATGAGTTGCTCATATTTTTTTTGAAAAGCATGTCACTATTTCAACTAGTGCTTAGTCTGAGTTCACAGTGGCAAACAGGCTGCTCAAGGTTTCCTGTTACATCACCGGCTGTAACGACAGTTTGACGTGCCCGACTACTCTGCTCCTGGTGGAAGAATAGATTTAGACATTCTGCCAGACGGCGGTTACCCTTCTCATCAATGCTTACCTCATTCTCCAGGCCAATGGCTCGCATCCTACCTCACCGTCATGTTTGAACGTTCTGGCATCAACAGCAACGCATCTTAAATAAACACACACACACACACACACAAACGCACGCACGCACACACGCGCACTCACACATACAAACCCTAAGCATCCTACTTAGAGAAATAGACCACTGATGCATATTGACCTTCTTATTAAGACCTTAATCGGGTTACTGCGTGCAGTGCCATGTCACACTCTTATGTTTTTACCGTTATTTTTTAATGTTTTTGAAAACGTTTAAGACAGAGCACAAATTGTACAAAGACAAGCGCTGTTCTTTGTGCTTTGTCTTGTTCAGGCTGAAACATTTGCAAGAATGTATCACTTGTGACTCGCCCACTTTTCTACTTTACTAATTGTTTTCAAAAAATGGGCTTTATTTTCAAATTACCTTAAGGATATTTCCGGCGTTCATTTATGTTGAACTGTCTTGAACCCGTTATACGCCCTGGTGGTGTGGGTGACGTCCATTTTTTCCTTATTTACCCCATTATATAGGGACTCAAAAAACCACACATACACCAACACGCACGCACACATCCAAGCAAGAGAGAAATTTTGCCACTGAATGAAACAAGATGATGTTCTTCCCACAAGCAAAAGTGTCATATATTCGAATATTGCATCTTTATATTAAAAGTAGACACCTGGAATAAAGACATCAAATTGCCTTCGAAAGTATTGTTAGGTTAACCATTTACTTACACTCAATATATATTATAATTATTTGTTTAGGAACCTTCAGGCGTAATAAAACATCATCTAGAAATTCTTGCCATAAAAAAGAGATGAAGAACCTCTGTTTGCTGTTGTGAGACATAACTCCCTCCATTCGCGCTGCGTAGAGGTTGTTCCATGTTCCCAAAAATGCTTTCACTAGAAAAATGAAAAACTGGAGTTTTTAAGTCAAGGCGTCATCGAATTGAGTTATAATGACATTTTTCTGAAATGAATATCTTAAAAATAACGAGCGCCTCAGGTTCATGACCCCACAAAGTCTGACTTACGTAGTTGAAAGCCACAAAATGCCCCTGCAGTTCTTCATGAAAACGGAAAAAAGTGGGCGAAGAAGACGTGTAAAAACATTCCAAGCCTCTAATCATCATGTGACCCTATGAAGTGCAAGCATTCAACAACAGACTACATTAGCACAAAAAAAATTGACGGCCTTTCATTCACAAGGAGTTTTGGAGCAACCACGGGCTTGTGATTCTAACTAGCTCTGTCGGAATTCAATGCGTTAAGTGCACGAACTTGGCTCCTGAAGATTGCGTGAAAGCCTACGGAATGAATTTAAAGTGCTTCTATACTGCACCAAATTCTTTTGCCCCACAGGCTGGGGCAAAATGAGACACCTGAGCCTTTTTTATTTATTTTTATGGTAAACTTTTGAACTGTGGCAATATGTTGATATTTATGCAGCACATACCTTGCACGCAAACAAGTTTTTGGCCGGACGTTTAGTAATTGAGAGTGAAATAAAAAGACATATTCCATATTGACAAATCTTTGTCGCATTTTCCCCAACCTTAACCTGACGCTGGCACTCACTTGAAGCAGATGCGTCTTTTGGCACAACGAAGTTCACACTACAATGCGATCATGTGTATATCGCGAGTGATGGTCGTCGGCGTAATTGAGCAATGCTTGACCACAGTTTGCAGCGTGCTTATTTCGTGCGTGCAAGTTGAAGGTGAGCGCTGCAACTTTCGAGTTGCTTCACGTTCTTCGCGTGACAGCCCAACCAGTTCCTGTAGTATTCATTCCTTCGCCCTTGTGGCGAAACAATGTGGAAAAAACGCTGAACTACCTAAGTGAAGGCGCGTTTCACTTACGTAGTATACATATTCTTATAAAGAGGGAATAGCCACTTCTCTTTGGCGTAACACCGTGACGCACTCACTTGGCTATGTGGTAAAATGCTCGGCTGTTGTACAGAATGCCCGAGGTCAATAACTGCTCCAGCCGTGATTTTTTACCCGTTGATGTTTCACCCACTGACTACGGCATCACAATGTCTGCGGCAGGGACTCAGTTATACGTCATGTTGGCCAGTAGTGAAAGCCTTCTCATGACGTAAGCCACGCGGAATTCACGTCCCTCATGAAAATACATATGAACCATATGGGTCAGCTGCTCACGCTCTCCATGCCAATTTCTGAACAAAGCGGAGGCGGCGATCATAACTGCGTTCAGAAATGAATAGATTGATTTGTGGGGTTTAACGTCCCGAAACCACTAGTTGATTACGAGAGACGCCGTAGTGGAGGGCTCCGGAAATTTTGACCACCTGGGGTTCTTTAACGTGCACCCAAATCTGAGTACATGGGCCTACAACATTTCCGCTTCTATCGGAAATTCAGCCGCCACAACCGGGATTTTATCCCGTGACCTGCGAGTCAGCAGCCGAGTACCTTAGCCACTACTTCACCGTGGCTGGGCAGAAATGAATAGATAGACAGATAGATAGATAGATAGAAAGATAGATAGATAGATAGATAGATAGATATATAGAAAGATAGATAGATAGATAGATAGATAGAGAAATAGATAGATAGATAGATAGATAGATAGATAGATAGATAGATAGATAGATAGATAGATAGAAATGACACCGTTTTCTTTGTCGCGCTAAAATGCTTCGCCGATAATAAGGGCCTTGTTACGCGTGTCAAGGAATTTTGATATATGTACATGACTGAGAACACGTGCCGATGTGATCGCTGGCGCTTGCGTTCATCCTGGAATGTATACTACAAATTCCTTCACTTCACTCATTGATATTACAGACCATCCTTTTCGAACACAGTGACTAACCGAATATCTTAAAGTTTCGTTATGTTAGGTTCTATGAAAAATAGCTTTATAGTAGTATAAAGATAAACAATGTTCAAAGGGAAAGGGTGAAGCATGTAGGCAGAGGCAATATCTCATGTGCCACACTTCAGAATGTGCTGCATACCTATAAAACGCTCCAATATATGTCAGCTACGTAGTAATATGATGGGGGCAAATTGAAGAAGATATAGGAAGTCCACAGGAATGGGCGAGAATCGTGCGTGGGTCTTATGCAGTTTTTAAAATAGCCCGCAATTCCAGTTTTTCTAGGTTTCTTGTTCCTGAATACTGGATAATACTCGCGAACTTCCTCAATACCTCCTCCCCGGCCGCTATCCTATCCGCTCATGAATTATTCGCGAGGTTGTTCGAGCACATCGATTCCCTGCTTTTCCAGCTTCGATAGAGAACAAATTTTCTCATATTTGAAATTCGCAAGGCGCCTCAGCTTCTAAGGGACTAGTTCTACAATAACATTTTCGGTTGTTGAAAACTTCTTCACGCCTTATGACGCTGACTCGTCATCGATTGCGTTCTGCTGCAATGTCGGGAGAAGAGCGCTTCTTCCCAGTTCTTGCCGCTGGCACACGTCAATACCCCATTCATGGTAGTCTGCACAGTGCACTTGTTTGTACGGATGGAATGACACGCGTCTAGAGCACACAGCCTAACTCTGCAAATGCCGTCTTTTGCATAAATATGCAGCGACAATGCCGTAATGACAGCTGACACGAAAATCAGGTAGCTGCCTACGGTCACATGCCAATTTGCCGGCCGGGAGAATTATGTAGTGTTCTTCTGTGGGTGATGAAGTACTCTGAAGGTTATATAATTTCTTCCTGCTCAGAACGTTTCTGCGCAATATTAGGTTTTTTTCAAAATAACATGCCCACCAGCCCAAGTGTAGGCATCCTTTTGATTACGCAGTGTTAATTTTTGTTTCTGCGTAGTTGTCTGATAAAATGTTGGGCTGTAAACTTGGCCTTTGAGTGATCGGTTTGTGTGCACTCAAGTGCGGTGTTTGTGTTCCGGATAAATTGCAGCTGTGTTAGCTAATTATTTCCTAATACAAGCGACTTCAGTTTTTCTATGATTCCTGAATCACAAAAAGCACATTTCAAGTGCATAAGGAGTGAAAAAAGTTCAGATGTTTGCTTGCCAAAATAGTTTTAACCAAAAAACTTTTCCAAATCAATTTCTGTTTTCATTCTATTTCAACTGATCTCAAATGTTGAGCGTTACACAAAGTACATGTTTTGTGTAGAAGTGCCGACAGCGCATTTCCATAAGCATCTGAATCTGCAATGAAAGTTGAGTCTCAGCATGAACCAGGAAACATGCCAAGAAACTAATATTTACAAAATTTTATGCTTGAGATGCCTAATTAGAAGACACCGAGGTTTTTTTTTCTGAGTTCTATGTGGCACACACTGCAAAGTAAATATTAGCCGCGCAGTTACGTGTAATGTACGCTAGTTTTTGGCAGTTGCTAATGCGAGTACCTCTTTCGATCTCAACATGTTTAACCCAGGTTTATTCGGTATTCTTAAATAGAGACAAACAAACACTAGATGGAGGTCGTTGGCTTAATTCAAACAGAAGTCGTACTTGTGTTTGCGCATCCCGTGTTGAAAACCTGGAGTGATATATATGCTGATGACAAGCACTCCTCGGCCTATATTTTAAGGCACTCGAAGTCTGGATACTCCAGTGTCATCTTGTTTTATGCATCATTTATTTCGAGTCTGTCTCATCGTACCAACCTCTCGATATTGACGTTGTTGATAAAATATGTCACCTCCTCTTGGCTCCCATTGTCATCCAACGAAAGAGCCTATCCCCATTGAATGCACGATCACGTATTTCGATATTGGCTCGCGGAACGCCTACCGCGCAGCTGGCTGTGCTGGCACAGCCTTCGCTGAGCATTTCATTTATCCTTGTAACCGATTTTTTCCGACGACTTTGAGTGTGAATACACTACCTATAGCCTAAAACATGTCTTATAAATCTGTTTATACTCAATCATGGGGCAAAAGGATGTTTTGTCAGTTCACAGCAGCTCATAAAATTGTGCAGGATAGCATTTACTCCTCAGCAGTTAATCCATGTATAACAAATATTTTGTCTTTCTTCACTGCTTGGAATGAAAAAGTTATGAAAAACATAGTGCATGGTTTGAAGCATTGCGACATAAATATCGATCCGACAGCTGCCACAGCTACGTGGAGAACAATTCGGTTCGTTCGATGAACAGTAGTGGTCACGCAACGTTGCTCACTAGCAACAGTCAACATCGCCACTTATGCTACCGCCGTCAAGCATTTTTTTCTATCAAACAAGTTATCAGGTACAATGGCAAGGTTTTTGACGCTGACTTGGACGCAATGACAGGACGAATTTACTCATAGTGAAAGAAAGGTTATTGCACAGCGTTCATTTGAGAATAACGGTAGTAATATTTACCTATGGAACTCTCAGAAACAACGTAGTGATTTGTTGTTCGGAAAAGATTATCTGTTTCTTTCTTTTTTTTTTTGACCTGTTAGACGTGATCAGCAGGCTGTAGCCCCTTCCCACGTTGGGCCTCTGCTGATTCTGCCCATCACAAAAACAAAGTGGCAAACGTTGAAACCAAGCAAACAAACAAACAAAAAATGCGCAAGTGCATTTTCGCAGCAAAATATCACCTTAGAAGCAGGCTCTTGCGACGGAACGCGTTCTTACCGAGAACACAGAAAGGGCGTTGGCCTATGTCATGTTCCGCCTTGCGCGGCCGTAAATGGTCGCAACACCACCATGACGGTTCATCGTGGAACTTACTTATCAGCCACACCCCTTCGTAGATTTATGGTCAAGACCCCTCGTTCACTGCCTGAAGCCTACCTAGTTTTCACCAACGCTGCGTACTGTTGTGGTAGTTCACCGCCTGACATACTGTTTTAACCTCTTTTTTTATGCTCCTGTTTCTTTTTATTGCTGGTGATCACCCCACATGCAGAGTTTAATAAAAAAAGTTAGACCAGGAAAGATTGACACATGGGCGCTTTTTATTCTCCAAGCTTTCTTCTGTGCCTTGTTTCTGCACGAGCTCTATTTATTGTCATGAACACTATGATTTTCGGCAGCTAGAACGGCTGTTCACAGTTTTACCCTACTTTTTGCATGACACTCTTACTTTGAGATATATCTTTCACATAGAAAAAAGCCCGTTAAAGCACATTCCCCTGCTACGCCCTACTTACCAGTGACTAATGAGTATTGTTCACGCTTTACAACATCTTCTGTATTAAGCGTGTTAGCATAAAACGAAATCAAATCAGGTGGAAGCTGAGTGGAGAGTAGAAGAGTATATTTAAGAGCAACATCTGTATTCTAAGCAAAAAAAAAAACTATTCAAAGCTTTATGCACTTCTTGGGCTCTCGTCGAAGGTGCACGCAAAACCGGGCGGCCATTAGACCAGATGGCTGAGTTCAGGTTACTGAAAAAACAAACGCAGAAAACCGTCCGTAAAATATTGTGAATTGTGCGGTAGATAGTTTGGTGGATATTTTTTAGGCCAGCCCCTTTCTGAAGCAACACCTGTTCGGTTAACTCGAGCATTATAAAAGGATTTGTGAGGGTAAAAAAAAAAAGCTTACTGATTCTGAAACTGACTTTTTTTTCCTCGCCCTACGGCATTCCGGCTCCGTGTTCTCTTTCAGACGTCGCTTGATTGTCCTCCATGGCACACTGACCTTTATGTCAAATACTAAAAAATTGGCAGCATATCCACGGAATGATTGATAAAGAGTGGGGCGAAGCATTCTTCCGTCAATTCGTTCTTGCTTCCGCCCGTCCATGCGTCCGTCTGTGTGGCCGTCCATGCGTCCATCCGCCCGTCCATGCGTGCGTCTGTTTGTGCTTCCGTCCCTGTGTTCGTCCATGCATCCGACCCTGCGTCCGTTCATGCATCCATCCATGCATCTGTCTGTGCGTCCGTTCGTCCATCTATTCAACACTCCAAGTACCACCATTTCGCATCTTTTCATCATATATTCTTCATATAGAAGCACCGCCATCCAGCGGACATTCCAAGGACTGAACGAAAGGTGGCACACGCACACTTTCTTACGGCTTGCGCTTCGGGTCTACTTCCCACCTTTAACCTCCTCGAGTTCATGGTATATACTAGTTCACTGTATTCATTGCACTGCGGCCCCACGCTCGATAATAAACCTTTCTAAAAATAAGGAGGTTACGCCCAGCGAGTATAACCTAGCAACCCTTTCTTGTCAGATAGTGCTCAATGTAGATGCCAATGGCTGCTAATTGGGAATGATAGACAGGAGCATTCGCCTTTTGCTTAACGCGCACGCCACGAACTTTTTATTGTTCAACAAAGCACAGGAGAAATTTCCCACCGGCACCACCTTGCAGGTTAAAATGTAACACTTGTTACACACTACCACTACGACTACGAGGGACGAGCGGCTGCCGCTTTAAGGAGCTTCGCCCCTAAAAAGTAGATGCAATGCTAAATATCAGGTCAATTTTATCATAACATTAGCATTAAGCCCTACAAGAAAGAAAACGTTAAAGATTAAAGGTCTTCTTTTCTACACGGTTTGCACTGACTAAAGAATGTTAACATAAATACACGCTAATATTCAAGCTAAAAACATGTTCATTTATGTTAATACGCTTAGGTGATTCCGGTGATAAATCAGCCGAAAAGTGCTTTGTTCGCAGGTGGCACCACATCTATGGTCATATCCACGCAATGTTTCTATAGCATGCGGAAGACTTCGGCTATATTAAAATGCAGTAAAAAGCTTGTTAGTTCATTTGATTTTTAAAGCGCGCCGAGCGCGCTTCAAGAACCAACTAAACTTCAAGCTTCAAGAATAAATATTTGTTTTGTTTCGTTGCTATGCGTGCCCTGCCATTTTTTCGCACACTCAAAGTTTGCTTGCTTCTCTCTAATGCCTAGACGCATCATACCCTTTCATGTTTTTTTTTACTTTTTTGTTCGGTCTTATCAGGCATATTGATATTCAAAACAACACGTTGCACAACTATGATTATAGTTTGAATAGAGCTGAATTCATTCCCATGCCCCGCCTCGGTAGTCTAGTGGCTAAAGTACTCGGCTGCTGACCCGCAAGTCGCGGAATCGAATCCCAACTCGGCGGCTGCATTCCCGATGGAGGCGGAAATGCTGTAGGCCCACGTGCTCAGATTTGGGTGCACGTTAAAGAACACCAGGTGGTCGCAATTCCGAGAGCCCTTCACTACGGCGTCTCTCATAATTTTATGGTGGATCTGGGACGTTAAACCCCACATTTCAGATATCATCATTCCCTTTCAAGTAATTAGGCAAGCGCTGAAACAATAGCCATCAAAGCGAGGTCCTTAGAAAAAGAAAGGAAACCATCGCAAAATTGTTATTGCAGGCATATGTCCTGAAATGTACTGAGGGCGCCTTCGACCTAATACCTTCAGAGTAGGCACCTGTGAGTTGAACAGAAGGGTTAATAAAAAGGACTACCAAAGTGTGTACTTCCTCTTCAGCTACCCGAGATTCAAGCTACAATAGGCTTTGTGTAGAATTTTATTTCAACGTAAAAACACTTAGGCTGCCAGCTTCCTTCTTCTAAGTTGGTGAGACAAAAGAGACAAGTGTGTGAGAGAAGAGTCCACTTCAATGCTTATGCGTAATTGCCTCAATTATAGATTAGGTCGTGATGCCACCTCCAGTGCACTTAGTAGAATACTTCATCAGAATGCACCAGCAAATTGTCTACATGAGAACACTGTTAGACTTGATTATGTGTGCATCACTCTGGAACAAAAAAGAGATTAGGGTAACAGGCACAAAGCTTTGTTTTGTCATCCCAGGTATATTTGATGTAATAATGTTCTTAGAGCAGTCCATAGAAAATAAAAATATGTTTAAAAATGTGCTCACATGGATTATCTATATTGATCGTAATACCATATGGATGTGAATTGATTGTTCACTTCATGTTAAGTGTAAAAGGAGTAATTATATAGAAGTATGATTGCAGCAGAGACAAATAATTCCTAAATGGACGCACGAAAAAACAATATATCTGATTTAAATAATTATACGTCCTAACTGGTGCATAAAATATATAGGCAACACATGCATGCACGCCTTTAAATCAAAGCTCCAATTCCGGCTTTCGTTAGGAATATTTCGAGTACAGGAATACCTTCTTCACAGCTACTGGCTAGCGGAGCTTTTGAATATTACATGTGATAACTTTATATACGAAGAAAGATTGGCCATTTTATCGGTGAGTGTACCTATTTTAATGCAGCTAGAAAAGAATATATCACTTTGTTATACAGGACAGGTAATTATTGTTCCTTGGAGGAAACAGGCATGGCCCAATGGCCGAATCTGTGCTCAGCACAAATGTCGTTGAAATCGTTAATCGGTATTTAAGGACAACTGGTCTTTAGGACAAGCTATAAGGTATAGTTGTAATCTACATTTTTTTACTTTTGTTCATTTTCTTTCTCTTTTCTGCAGCGTCTTCTTTTTATTTTCTTTAGTTACCCTTTTCCAGAAAATGGTAGCGACCTGTCCCAACACCGGCAAATCTGCTTGTCTTTCTAGCTATTTCTTCCTCCGCCTCTTGTGGTTGATGTAATGGCACGCAATTAACGTTATGCGTTTTTATAAAGGTTAGTATTTGTTGCAACTATGTCTTCGCATGTGTTCTAATGACATTTCAACCTGTGGAAGCCAAGATGTCGTTTGCAAAAAATTCAAATGAGTATTTACGATTACCACTCAGGAATAAACTGTTATCTTCTCAAATCATACCGAAAAGTGTGCAAACCAGCTGCCTCCAATCATCGCTCTTTTGTCGGCAGATACTCATTATAGAGCGAAGTACTGCGTGACAAAATTCGCGTAAGAAAACTAGGCGACGCAAAAACATCCGCTATCTCTGTACCGCAAGCAAGAGACAGACATTTCTTCCGCTTTGAGTATCTATGAATTTTTTCGAAATAATATAACCAGTCAAGTGTAAGCATCGTTCACAAAATTTAAACTTTGATTGATTGATTTGTGGTGCTTAACGTCCCAAAACCAGTACATGATTATGAGAGACGCCGTAGTGGAGGGCTCCGGAAATTTCTACCACCTGGGGTTCTTTTACGTGCACCCAAATCTGAGTACACGGGCCTACAACATTTCCGCCTCTACCGGAAATGCAGCCGCCACAGCCGGGATTTGATCCCGCGACCAGCGGGTCAGCAGCCGAGTACCTTAGCCACTAGACCACCGTGGTGGGGCAGAAAATTTAAACTTTAATAAATATGAAAATATCATCTTAAGCCGGCGGCCTGTTTAGTGAAATTCTTTCGCCCCAGTCGGCAGTGGCCTGCACTGCATACTGAGACTTCTGCTATGGTTTTTGAACTTTGTATCCCTAGCGAGTTAACTAATAATGGCCGAAGACGTATGTGCGCTTCACTTAGCCGGCTTTACCCACTTGATTTATGTCTCTAGAGTACTTCTGATGACGTCGAAACTGGAAAGTGTGTAAAAAAGCTGGTGTCTTAGTTTGGTCTCTTATCTTAACCATCTCCCAACTTTAGCTTGTACGGACTGGCCTGTGAAGCAGGTGATGTTGGTATCATTACTTTTACAGTGACCAATACACATACTGCAATAGTGGATACTGGTAAAACAAAAAGTCATGCAGAACAACTGAATAAACTTTCTCTGCAGGGTTGAGTGTCTCCTTGATTTAAAAAAAAAAGACTCCATTATAAATATTAGGAGGGCACTGTGACACTTAACGGGCAGGGCCGTCTCAGGCTTAAAATTGGAAAATGGTAATATACATCGCGCGTTTTTCCTTCCTATTGGCATGACCTATTTATTAGGACGTTCGTCCGTGTCTGCCCGGTGTTAAATGAACTAAGCTTACAAACGCGTCTTACCGAAGATGCAGTAAACAATCAGGAAGCAATACACTTGCTATAGATGATGCTTCATCAAAACATTTCGAGTTTGCGAAGCTAGCATGAGTTGCGGAAAAAGGCAAATGATCCATATATAAAAATGTGCATTAGATAACAATAGCGAATTCGAGAAATATAAATTGATCACTCATGTTCTCAAGTTTGCGTGTTCATTTTTTCATTGGCCATTGTGGAGCCTGATGAGCGCTGGAAATACCATGGAAGGTGGCAAACCGATTCGGCCTGAAAGCACTATTCCGGGGACAGATGCTAGGTATCCTAGTACTCAACGCTTTCCTTAAAAAAAGAAAGAAAGAAAGAAAGAGAGGAAGAAAGAAAGAAAGAAAGAAAGAAAGAAAGAAAGAAAGAAAGAAAGAAAGGAAGAAAGCTGTAGGTACAGCACGTTCTATAGCGAAGCTTTGCTTGCCTCCACCTTCCTCCACCGCGTCAGCACTTCCGAATATTTCACTGTCAAATTTAAGAATCGTTCTCACATATTCTGGTGCACTAGAATATGTGAGAACGATTCCATCCCATCCTCGCTGCCGATCCCATCCCATCCTCGCTGCCGATAATAAAAGACTGTTGAACGAAAACAACTTGCTCTCAAAAAAGGTTCAAGAACTTGAACAGTACTCCAGAATCAACAATGTAGAAATCAAGGGCATTCCCTGCACGCAAGGGGAAGACTGTGTAGCGATTTTGCAAAAAGTTGGCGATACTGTAGGTTGCCCCCTTGTGCCCTCTGACCTTGACATTGTGCACCGTGTCCCGACGAAGGTCAGGAAAAAAAAGAATGTTGTTGCTAGGTTTTGCTCGCGTTCGAAAAAGAATGAATTCATTTCTAAGGCACGTAAAGCTAAGTTGTGTCTTGGGGATCTTGGTATGTCTTCTGCAATCAACAGCCCTGTGTACGTAAATGATCACCTGACGCCAACAAATAAATCATTATTCTCCAAGGCTCTAACTCTAAAGAAAGCCAATAACTGGAAATTCTTATGGACAGAAAATTGTGCAATTAAGGCAAGGAAAACTACCGACAGTCAGGTTTACCGCATTGCTAAAGAATCTGATCTCTCTTTTATAATCTAGATATCTCTGTTTTTTTTTACGCATACGCTGTTTTTTTTTTCACCATCGCTGTATCTGATTCACTATGTCAGTTTACCTAAACACTTCGGAGGTGGATCATTTTCTTTTTAACAGCTCATGTTCGCTTATTCATTTCAATGCTCGTAGTATGCGGAAACATTACGACGACATTCAAAATCTTCTCTCTACAATCACAAAGCCCTTTCCTATCATTTGTATCACCGAAACTTGGCTTTCAGACTCTGATAAAGATCTTTTCGGCTTCCCCAACTACTCATCTGAATACGCACACAGACCATCAAGCAATCATGGTGGAGCAGCCATCTATGTATTATCAAACCTGGCGTTCAAACGACGGCATGACCTTGCACTAAATTTACCTAACTGTGAAGCTGTATGGATAGAATTTGATCATTTGTTGCTTAACATCGACAACAAAAATTTTATTTTGGGTTGTATTTATCGTTCACCCTCTACCTCCATTACCGATTTTTGCAACGCTTTAGACAATGTGCTTGAATTAATATCGTCAGAAAATAAAAATGTAGTTATCGTAGGTGACATGAATATCAACCTGCTTGATACCGCGTCCGCTAACTTTACGACATATTCTAGCTGCTATCACAGTTATGGTTTTGAATGCCTAATTACTCAAGCTACACGTCTTTCTCGTGACGGCGGATGCTCACTAATTGATCATGCGCTATCAAACCTTCTGGTCGCTCCTGAAGCGGGCATTCTTACCAGTGATATAACCGACCATTATCCCAATATTCTTAAAACTATTTCAACTCCTATTTGTCGTTCCGCATGCTTTCATAAACTTGTTTTTGATAAGGAAGCGCTTATCGAGAACATTACGAAATCAGACTGGCTTGCTGTAAGGGAAACCAACGACCCTCAAGAAGCATTCTCGCGCTTTTTTTCTTTACTTTTACATTACTTCCATTCCCATTCGCATAGGAAAAAATGCAAGAAGACCATTGCGTCACCTCAAAACCCATGGCTAACTGATAAATTACTTAAAGCGATGCGCAGACGCGAGAATCTTTACAAAAAAACCAAGAAACAGCCTTTCAATGTTAAGCTAAGAGCAAGGTACAAGAAATACTGTAACAATCTCTGTGCGTACTTAAAAAGAGCAAAAAGAAAATACCTCGAACAGAAAATATTGGAATGTGGAAGTAACTCCGATAAAAAATGGAAATTAGTAAATTCCTTTCTAAATAGAAACGGTGACCGAGGAAGCATTACTTCAATAATTCATAACGGCATTGTGCACTCAAATCCACGTGACATTGCTGATACATTCAGTGACTTCTTTTTTTCGAACAATCTGCCATCGGACCAAGTTTTAGATTACGAAATCACTCGCTTACCCCAGTCCTTCTATTTGTTCCCCACTTCTGCCGATGAAGTAACCGTGGTAATTCGGAATCTAAAAACCACTAGCGCTGGTCTAGACGACATCAGTCCATCACACATAAAGCTGATTGCTCTATCTATATCTGACATTCTTGCACATGTCATTAATCTAATATTTAAAAAGGGGACATTTCCTCGAGAACTTAAGCGTGCTAGAGTTACCCCAGTATTTAAAAAAGGAGACCGATCATTGGTAACGAACTACCGGCCTATATGTGTGCTCCCGTTCCTCAGCAAAGTAATTGAGAAATTATTTGAAAAGCGCCTAACTAATTACCTTCGAAAGTTTAGCATTCTTACTGATTTTCAGTTTGGTTTTCGAACAGGATATTCTACTGATCTCGCTTTATTATATCTTACTGAATTTCTAAAGCAGGCGATTGACGATGGCAGTTTAGCTGGATCTGTTTTTGTTGACCTAACAAAAGCATTTGATACTATTAACCATCAGATACTCTTCATAAAACTGGAAGCAATGGGAATATGTGGTCCTGCTCTGTTATGTATTCGCAGTTATCTCCTTAATCGAAACCAAACGGTCAGTATTTCCGGTACCTACTCCAAACAAACAACAACGAACATAGGAGTACCACAAGGGTCCATTCTGGGCCCACTTTTGTTTTTAATCTATATTAACGATCTACCTAATTTTATCATACACTGTAAATATTTGCTCTACGCTGATGATACGACGATTTTTAGTTCCGATAATAGCATAGACTGTTTAATAAATAAGCTGAGCACAGATCTTCGCAATATACTACACTGGTGTAAGCTAAACAAATTACAGTTCAATCCTCAAAAAACCAAATTCATTCTCTTTTCATCACATCAGCGATCGCAAGTAACGGATCCCTCAATTAGTATCCCAAATCATTCGATCCACGCTAGTAATGATTGTGTTTACTTGGGCGTCAAACTAGATAGAAACTTAAAATTCCACTCTCATATTTTAGATGTCAAGAAAAAGCTGTCTTATGGTATACGCCTCCTCATTCGGTCTCGCCCTTTTTTTTCACGTTCCATTCTCTTGTCACTATACTACGCATTTATTCATTCTCACATCAACTACTGTATAACTACCTGGGGCACTACCTACAACACTCACCTCGCACCGTTACAGACTGTTCAAAACAAAGCAATTAAAATAGTCACTTCTAGTTCACATTACACCGATTCAAAACAACTATTCTACAGCTACAACATCCTTACAGTGCGCGATATGGTTAAGTATAATCTAGTCATATGTTTATCCAAGCATATCAATGAGCTATTTCCCATTTCCATCATCCCATCCTCCTCACTTGTCAATACCAACAACACTAGATTTGCTTACCACAAAAACTTCATCTTGCCGAAAGCCCGGACTAACTATGGCAAACAAACCGCTCATTTTAGCTCACTTTCCATATGGAATTCACTTCCATTCATCTTAAAAATAATGAATCCACACTCGTTTGTAAAAGAATTAAAAAAGCTCTTTGTCAACCAATACAACACGTAGCACTTCATTCTCATAGCCCGTAAAGCATGCTCTCACACATATATATATGTGTATATATATATGTGTGTATATATATATGTGTAGATGTATTTGTGTATATGTATGGTGTATATATGTGTGTATATATTTATATTTTTTTCTTTTTTCTCTTTACATCTCGTGTTTACATGGTTTCTTTATATTATGAAATGTGCTTGATCACCCAAATAATTATGATTATTGAAATTTTTCCCTTCCTGTCGAAGCTATGTTTTATTTGTTTTTATGTTCATCATGCACAGGAGGTCCCAATTCAGTCTCCGACTACGGGACCTCCTTCTGTATACTGTCTGTAATGACTTCACTTCGTAGTAACAATAAAATTTGATTCTGATTCTGATCCTGATACTAGATCACAAATGGTTATTTCACAGCAATCGCCGCAACCTTTTATGGAAGGTGTTACATAATGATTACGATGTAGTGCACTTAATGGTTTAGCTCTTATATGCTGGCTTATAAGAATGAGCTGTATGGCATGGTCGAGGGACATCAGAGAGAGGTTACGGTAGTATACGGCTGACGATAACTGAAGAAAATGTCAGACAGTGTGTATAACGGGCTTTATGCTTTATCAGAGCGGCTGCATATGGACGAAACCACAGAAATAAAAACACTAGAATGCGTTGCTAGTTCCTAAAACAAAACTCCGCAGTGAAAGCTAACGCTCATTCTAGTGCTATGATAGGCAGATTTCAAGTTGTGAATTAAAACAATGCGCAGATGTCCATTCATGGACCTACAAAATAAAAATACGCGTAAAACCTTGGAAAATACAAAGAAAAGGGAGTGGTCGTTTACTTGATGTAAGTCACACACATGCTACTAAGTCGCGAACGATATAAGAAACCTGCATTTAGAAAAAATGAGCACTTATTGGGTGGTAGATTCAGTTCATTTTTTTTTTGCTCTTCTACTTCTTGCAATGAAAGCGATGCCGATAGCTTTGCATATTTTTGCTGAGACACCTTTCTTATACCACCGCTAAACGCCACAGCTGTAGCAAAATATTTAATTATTAGTGAGTGCTCGCTGTCAGCGAGCACTCGCAATTGACAGCGAGCACTCGCAAGACTTGCTAGTTTCGACCAACATTAGCGAAGGAGGACTAATTGATTGGTGCCTTCTTGCGAATAGCAACTGATTTATACATCCCCCTGGAAACCGTGAAAGGTCATTTCAACAAAGAGGAAAAACAATAAGAAGAGTGATTGTATGCTGGCATTGGCAGGAAGAACGATAATTTATTTCACTTAGTTTTACTGGGTTTTCTGTTGGAAAGACTTACTTGGGAAAACAGAGCGAGTGTTCTGTTTAATCAATGTAAAATGTAGCGAAGCCAAATGTCGAACGATTTAAGCGAATCTGATGTGATTCATACATTATTGCATGTATAGAACAAACGAGCAACAAACAAACCTTAATCAGAGCAAACTTTGCTGCAATGCGTGTTTTAACGATAAACACTGTTTCACTTTTAGGTGACGAATACCCTGCTGTTTTGCATATGAAATGTATATTGATTATTGATTAATGTACATTGATATGAATGTATATTGAATATAACTACAATAGTCTGATGTGTAACTTTTGGTTTGCAGAACTAACAGTGCGAATTGCTTCATTCAGTGCCCGACTTAGGTAATATGAAGAAACCATCAAAGTCAACCTAGATGACCACCCGCTCAAAATGTTCCATGACTTGACACACGATACCAGGATCTTAAGTTATTACTGAACATTTTCGCTATATCTTGCTGGCGTCCACACTTGTACTTATCTGGGGCGTTGCTATCACCCGCAGATTGCAGTCACGAATATATCTAGTGAAAGCGTATTTATTCAGGAATGCAGAGAGCATAACCTGCCGCGATGGTCTAGTGGCTAAAGTACTCGACTGCTGACCCGCCGGTCATGGGATCGAGTCCCGCCTGTGGCGGCTGCATTCTTGATGGCCCGCGTGCTCAGATTTGAGTGCACGTTAAAGAAGCTTAGGCGGTCGAAATTTCCGGAGCCCTTCACTACGGCGTCTCTCATTATATTATGGTTTTTGGGGACCTTAAACCCCACATATCAGTTGGACGCAGTGAGCGTGAGAAAATTAAATTGCCTAAACGAAGTCGACCGAGGGTTTCCACTATTATTCACGCACAAAACCGCGTTTCGTCATTTCTCACATGTCTGGCTCCACGATATCGGACAGATGTACGAGAACACTTGAATCCATTGACAAAAAAGCTTTTCACAGTCGATAGATATGTGGGGTTTGACGTCCCAAATCCACCATATGATTATGAGAGACGCCTTCGTGAAGGGCTCCGGAAATTTAGACCACCTGGGGTTCTTTAACGTGCACACAAATCTCAGCACACGGGCCTACAACAATTCCGCCTTCATCAGAAATGCAGCCACTGCAGCCCAACTTTTCTTATTCAGTGACAAAAGTTCGACGGCGCTGTAGTTAGCTAAGCCACACTGTCGGCAGCGCGGCTGGCCAGTCAAATGAGGATTGAAGTTACACGGCTCAACTCAATTCGCGAAGCTCTGTTTGCTCCGGCTTGGCACTCACAAAAACACTGCCCTAAGACGATGGGTTGCCGTGCACTTATTTGCAAATGTGAAGCTGAGTATATTGCATTCATCTAAGCACACTGAGCGACCAAACTGCAAAAGCCACAAACGACGTTTTATCGCTACATAACCTAGAGAAGCTATCAGCCTCACATACTTGATAACCTGCATCTACTCCAGCTGGTGTTTTAGAGGAAGTTATGATAGTAGCAGCTACTGCTGTACATAACACGTGTTATGTTACTAGTTTTATTTTGTGCATTCAAACACAAGGCTACAGTGACTTTGTGCTTTCGTTTCATCGTGCCAGCTTGGCATCTTACAGAATACCGAGGCAACGAGAAAAGTTTGTCTGACGTTTGAAGAAACTTTCTATCGCAATTACAAGCACCTTTTTAGTACTTTCTGAAAAAAAAACCTAAACTAGGAAGATTTTTTTACATCAGCTACGCAGAACATGGCCGGCGTGACCGGTGATGTGCCAGCGACAAGCAATAGGTTGCGACAACAACGGGTGATTTGGTTGCGTACTACGTTCCAACTACTTTGTCATAAATAATCATGTCACCATTCTTTTTTGCAACTGCTGTTTTTATTCCTTGTTACTTGCTCTTGATTGGTTGTTCGCGGTAATATTGCTTCATCGTCCTCGTCGTGGTCTTGGATAATGCATCTGAACCAAGTTGTGCGTGATTGCAGGTATACGTATCAGGCAATATTGTAATTGCAGGTGAATTTTTCGGAAGACCAATTTGCCGATTCCTCAAAGGTACAGCAAATAAAAAAAGTATTTGTCTCTTAACGTGGGTTGCCGAAGAAAGTGATGTAAGGTTACTTTTATTAAGGGGTTCAGAGTTTAGTTAACCAGACTCAGAATCAAAGTTGCAGATAAAACGCTATGCATATCATACAGAGCTTGCCTTTGTAAATAAATTACGAAAAGATAAAATTTAAGATATGATATGAATTTGTAATACACCTGTCTTTTCCCATAAGCACATAAACAGAAATACAGGGTTTTCCTTCAGCCCATACTCTCCACAACGGCCTTCACAGTTCTTCACAACATTAAAATCCTTGGAGTTAATTTTGAACACACCAAGAGGAAAGGTCTTGAACGAATATCTCTTGGTTTGTCTACAGTGAGGCTTTATAAACGCAACCCAAGTTAACGACATGGCATCTGCGCATATAATTTGTATTTGCATTAAAAATTGCCATGATCAAAGAAAAGGAAAGCTAGGAACTATTTCAAAACAATTCAATCCTACATTCAAAGTAATTTCTCAACATTTACCAAAAAAAGTTTTGTTCTATGTTCTGGTCTGTTCTAGAACTGCTACATAAATGGCAATCGATCAATAGGTGTCTTATCTCAAACACCTTTCCACTGTTCGCATATTGTCGTGTAATAAATTTGGCCTTGCAGTATATTTGCACTAGTTTTGAAGCTGCCGCACCAAACATGCATATATTTTACATTGAGTTTAATAGCAGGCACATCAAATTTTTCTTATTCGTAAAGCGGGTCCAGAAATAACATAATTTCAAAAAAGTTGATCGATGAGCATTGCTTATCTGAACGCTCCTCGGTGGAGTGCTTTTCAGCGCGACGTATTTACGAACGGCGCGAGCACTGATTTCACTGGTAGCTCTGGGATTACAGACGCTAAATCAACCCATCACAACGAATAAAGCTGGCCAATGCAATTCAAGTCGAACTGGTACTAAACTGTGCAAAGACACGCACCAAACACTTATGCAGGGCTGCTTGCAACTGTGTTTGAACTGTAGGGCTGATTAGAAATCGATTTGCCCTCGACGGACTTGAATTCGTTGGCATGAGCCCTGCACGAGTTAACGACGCGTGAGGGCTTCCTATACGCTCTTTCTACACCACCTCTCCAGCTTGATCCGCCATCTACTTTCTTTCTTTCTCTCTATTACTCTGCCGCAACTATGTGGTTGAACGTCCGTGCTGTGCGTGAACCATGGATTGTTCGTGGTTACACCTCTGTTAGACGTAAACCTAATTTATCTGTAGGTTAGCCGCTGGGTGAGTTCTTTGAATGATTTTTATTACGTTGCTCACTGCTTTCGAAGAGTCAACGCAGAAATAAGTTATCAAATACGCTGAATTCCTAAATGAGAATGACTCCATCGACGGCTATTTAAAGGAAAGTGTGGAATTCCTCACGCTTTTTTTATTTCTTGCCTTGTTAAACCATATAACTTCAACGTACGTTCACTATATATTTTTTATTCGTTCAGGGCAGGCTATCCGCACATGTCAGGATTCAGCACTACATTAAAACAGTGCGTGTGCTACAGAGTAGTAAGTAAGGGATCTTACTCTCAGGTTAACGAATGTGTGGGTTAGTTGCAGAATACCACGTACGAGAAAAGCGAACTGTGAGATTTACGCGCTGGTATGCGTGTGTGGCTCTTACAGAATAATAAGCATAAGAAAAACACTCAGATTTATGCGCACACTTTCTGCACATGCCAGAGTTGGTAACCAGTTTTTTAAGGTACTCCTACGTGCGCTTTTTTCTTCATTTTGAAATGTGTGGGATTCATCCACTAAAATACCGGTTTTTGAAGGACGGTACGGAGTGTTGGGGAAGCTTTGCCAGAGATTGTTCTGATAACATTGCACCCAGTTACGAGCAGTTGACTGTGTTCAGCGTTCAACGCGAAAACCAGTCATAACTTTGGCATGTTCAATATTGCCAACGTTATCACTGGTTTCAATCATGTCAACGTTGGAATGTTCGAGATAAGGTGTTCCACACATAATCGCCTTACCGATGACCTAGAATCACTCGGGCCCCTGTAATTGTACTGTTGATCAAGTCCAGGTTGAATGCTGGCTATATATTACGGAAACCAGACAAAAAAATATGGAAATACTAAGTTTCGCTTTGAAAAGTTGAATGCGAAAGCAATATCTTGTCCCTAACGCTTTGTGCATGAAACATTTTTCAACTTGCCATGCGCGCACTACGTGGCCTTAAGAGAATATAAGCAGTAACGTATGTATCTTTTGTAAAGGGTGAACGGCTTGCAATCGTGAAGCCACAATAATAATAACATTGTCTGACACCGCATGGTAGTGTACGCTTGCACCACACAATGTTACTGCAATATTTCATGTCGTTTTGTGAATGATGTATACAGGACGCCTGTGTTCGTAAAGCGAAAAAATGTACTTTCACTGCAATTCCAAGCAAAAGAAGTTATTTGCAGAAAAAAAATATTTGTCCTATATTCTTAAGCAGACGCGTGGCTGTTTGGTATAACACCCGCTTGCCACGCAAACTACCTGGTTTGAATTTTTTCTTGGACTGAATTTTTTTTACTACTTGCTTTGCATCTCCCTTAGTTTCTATTTCACGCACAAGATAATTTTCGCTCACAACCAACGACGCCTAGGCGAAATTTTTTGCATGAGCTTCAATGTTTAAGCACTTGGTCCTTTCTGTTGTTCCGTGCCTTCGGGTCTTCCATATTTTGAGGCAGGCTGCAGCTTTCTAGAGCATAAAGTATTGGAAGTTGGCATAGTGTTAGGCTCAGCCTGTTCGTGGTACCCATAAGAAAGAAAGTATGACCTGCCCATCACCGGTCTTTCCTGCCATCTGCTTACCGTTGCTCGCTCAACCCTACAGAGATAGAGTACCCACAGTCAAGCTCATTAATCTTTCTTCTTTGTTACTTTCACTCCTTTCGGAAACGGCAAAGTAGTCAGGCAAGTTCTGGCTGACATTACGATCATGAACTGTGGTAACGGCCTGCGGAACCGTCACTGCAACGTCTTTCGGTCCCCGTCTTTCATCTTAGCCCTGGTCATTCATTTCTCTTTCCCACTTCAGTCGGGTGGTCAGATACATTTCAGTTTTTTTTCTTTTAATACTTATTGGCGATCTGCCGTCTTCCACATTTATTAGTAGTCATCAATTCTTCTTGACGCTTTTGTCCAAATTCTTCCACCAAGGACTTCATAGTGTAAATAAAAAAGAACAAATGGACATGAACCGGGCACGTAGCGCGTAAGTAGGATAACCGCTAGACATTACGGGTAACGGATTTGATTTCAAGAGTAGGCAAACGTGCGAGGGGTAGAAAAAAAAGGTAGGTTGGCAGATAACATATAGAAGCTTGCGGGTATACGTGGCAGGAACAAGCACAGAGCCGTGTTGAGTTGTAGAACATAGGCGAGGCCTTTGACCAGCTGTAGACATAGTCAGCCTGATGATGATGATAATAATGATTCGTCCATGTTAGAGCAAAAACGCAGCTGTTTGAGGGTCACGTAGAATGTGGTTCATGGCACAGTCTGCAGTAAATAATACAATATCACTGCATTCATGACACGAAGATAGCTTGATATGCAGTTTATAATAAATTCGTGGAGGAAAAAACACTTGAACTGATTTATGTTGGGTTGAATTCTGCTAAGGATATGCTTCACTTGCTTTGTGACCACCTTGTTATTAAAATGCCGATCAATCAGATAAAATTAGTGTTATCTGTAGAACAAAGTCTTCTTTTCTTTGTTTTGTGAGATAGTGATAATCTATGCAAGCTAGTGATAGGTATGCATGAACAAATTTTACAAATATGAATTCTTCTTTGACCAGCCTTGCACCTGCTTTTACCGAAAAATCTTGATTTTCAGGGGAATGTTATTGAAGTAGACCACGACAAAATAACGCTGTCTTCATATCACTTGAATTCCCTATGGGTTCATATAATGCCAGTGCAATTAAACATAATTCAGTATTAACAGTGCATCACATCTTGATGTATAACCCTGAAAACATTTAGAGATAACACTATTACAAACATTGAATCCATGACCTTCCTACCTCTTTATACGACTGATACGCCGATGAATTTTACAGCCATATACATTTTCCGGTGTGCGTTCAAAGGTGTGAGCAGAGCCTGGTACAATAAAGGCGGCTAAAATCATAGGCATGCAAACAATTTTACGTGCTAGTTTAGAACTTTTTTTTCTTTCTTTGCACATATTTTTCACTCTTTGCTTTCTTTTCCATCTTAATTCCCAATTCTTCCTTCTCTTAGCGGAGGATAGCAAACCGGATGCTCCAATTCCTGGTTAACCTCCCTGCCTTTCTCTCATTTTATGCTCTCTCTCTTTTGATTGTTCACCAGTGGCCTTTTTTGCTCCATCTTCGAACTTTACTTGGAGCACCAGTTTGTGTTTGTGAGGCCTAACAACCTAAACCACGGCCCTCTATATCGACTACAAGCGCGTTATTAGGGGACGCATTGTACCCTACTGCCGTTCACTGTCGAAAAACACCGAGATGGCGAAACGCAAGAACCAACGTCTTAGTGATTCAGTGCACGCATTGCACCAGACTTGAAAGCTTTCGCGTTTCACGTTTCTACTCAGACAGCCGCGACTTCATGCGCTTGCTGACACCAAGTGCGTCTGAAACCATCTTTTCTTTTTGCCTGGCTTTCCATTCAGTACTCAGCTTCATTACTATCGTTCTAAACACTTACACAGTTGGTCTAACAGGTCACTCGTTAGCGTTTTTTTTTCGATGCTAATAACAACACCCTCTTGTGACAGATGTCCATTCAGCCCTGCATTGGCTTCCTGTTTTCAGCACGAAGGCCTCAAGTAGGTCCAGAGCACTCGGCTGAAACGTTTTTAATGACCAGTATGCTGCCCTGGTATAAACGTTTAGGAGCAATGCCCACGTGTACAACAGTTCAAGTGAACTGGGATGACTAAGAGAGAAAGAGATGCACAAGAAGCGCTGCTCTTTTTTTGTTGGTCACTTTCCCATTACGCCGTTTGCGCTATGAAGAAATACCAACAAGACTAGCTTTTGTCCCCTGGTACTCAGAATATTAAACGGTGAACAACCAGATCAAATGAAGCAAGCCATAAACTTTCAGTTCTCTGAATGTTGCCTACCACCTTGCTAAAAAAGAAAAAAACGTAATGAGCACGGACGGCCTTTTTATTTCTACTTATTGTCGTTTTCATAAATATATAAAGGAATGAAAAATTTTGACTTAGTTTGTAGGTAACTGTCGGCGCCTCATTTAACCAAACGTTTGACGGAATGAGTGGCTTCAGGTGACTTCTAACTTTGGTCGAAGAGAACCGGGCTGGAGCCAAGCATGCACGTAAAGTACCGACAAGCAAGTGGCGCAGCGCTTCTCTCCATCCCAGAGCAGCAGCGCATGCTCCGCCATTCTTTGTCTCTCTTTTCGCGATACACCTCATACTCGAAGGGCGTAGAAACTTAAATGACCTATGCGTGCACCGTGCGTAGTTTTTGACGTTGTTTCATTTCAGCCTTGGGCGGTTCAGTCTGATAATTCCTTCAAAGTGACGGTAAACAGTGGCAACAGGGACGGGTCGATCTGGTGGTACTTTACATTTATGACATATTTGTACGCAATTTCAGCTGAACGCTGCATTATTGAAGCCTCAGGTCGCGAAGTTCATTTGTTCAGGAGATAAAACAAGGAAGGGTGCGGTGACTATTTCACGCAGGGAGAGGGAAGGAACCTCGGGCAAATAAAAGATCGCCAAGTGGCCAGGTCATAACGTTGGACAATTTAGAAAGCACGTCATTTAAAAAAAACGCGTATGGCAATGGGTGGAGCAAAGCGTTCGTCCGTGCGCCAGTCTGTCCGTGCATTCGGATCAACGACAGAGCATCGACGGGCGGAACCACAGATGGACAGAGGCACGGATGCAAGGACAGCCACATGGACGGAAGCACGAATGGACAGACGAACAGACAGAAGCACGAACGCATGGATGCATGCACAGATGAATAGAAGCATGGTTGGACGTATGGACGGACGGAAGCACGGATGGACATGAAGACGCATGGACGCTCATACGAACGCTCGGATGAACAGACAGATGGACGGATGGACGTACGGAAGAACGGAAAGCCAGAAGCACGAATGAATAGACGGATGGGCGAACGGACAAACGCTTCGCCCCAATAACCATCATTCACGCCGCGGATAATCTGCCAAAACCACTAACGCTAGCTAATTTTTTTATTCCCAAATAATATACACAAAACGCCATCTCGTAAGCACCTCATACACTAGAGGTGGTTGCGTATTACTACTACTACTGCTACTACTACTGAGTAGGGACCGACCCACGGCCTGAGGAGCTTCGCCCAGAATAATTACGAAGCCCCTCCCATATGCGATTCATGACGGTCATCATCATCATCATCAGCCTGACTACGTCCACTGCAGGACAAAGGCCTCTCCCATGTTCCGCCAGTTAACCCGGTCCTGTGCTTGCTGCTTCCAATTTATACCCGCAAACTTCTTAATCTCATCTGCCCACCTAACCTTCTGTCTCCCCCTAACCCGCTTCCCTTCTCTGGGAATCCAGTCAGTTACCCTTAATGACCAGCGGTTATCCTGTCTACGCGCTACATGCCCTGCCCATGTCCATTTCTTCTTCTTGATTTCAGCTATGATATCTTTAACCCCCGTTTGTCCCCTAATCAACTCTGCTCTCTTCTTGTCTCTTAAGGTTACACCTACCATTTTTCTTTCCATTGCTCGCTGCGTCGTCCTCAATTTAAGCTGAACCCTCTTTGTAAGTCTCCAGGTTTTTGCTCCGTAGCTAAGTACCGGAGAGATACAGCTGTTATATACCTTCCTCTTGAGGGATAGTGGCAATCTACTTGTCATAATTTGAGAGTGCTTGCCGAATGTGCTCCACCCCATTCTTATTCTTCTAGTTACTTCAATCTCGTGGTTCGGCTCTGCGGTTATTACCTGCCCTAAGTAGACATAGTCTTTTACAAATTCAAGTGCACTATTACCTATCTCGAAGCGCTGCTCTTTGCCGAGGTTGTTGTACATTACTTTCGTTTTCTGCAGATTAATTTTATGACCCACTTTTCTGCTCTCCTTGTCTAACTCCGTAATCATGAGTTGCAATTCGTCCCCCGAGTTACTCAGCAATGCAATGTCATCGGCGAAGCGCAGGTTACTAAGGTATTCTCCATTGACTCTTATTCCTAACTGTTCCCATTCTAGGCTTCTGAAAACCTCCTGTAAGCACGCGGTGAACAGCATTGGAGAAATTGTGTCCCCCTGCCTTACACCCTTCTTGATTGGTATTCTGTTGCTTTCTCTATGAAGCACTATGGTAGCAGTTGATCCCCTGTAGATTTCTTCCAGAATGTTTATATATACTTCATCTACGCCCTGATTCCGCAGTGTTTGCATAACGGCTGATATTTCTACTGAATCAAACGCCTTCTCGTAATCTATGAAGGCTATGTATAGTGGTTGGTTATACTCTGAGCATTTCTCTATTACCTGATTGATAGTATGAATGTGGTCAATTGTTGAGTAGCCTGTTCGAAATCCTGCTTGTTCCTTTTTGTTGATTTAATTTTTATGTTTTCCTTACTCTGTAAGCAATTACCTTTGTAAATAGCTTGTATACTACAGAGAGCAAGCTGATCGGCCTGTAATTCTTCAAGTCCTTGTCATCTCCTTTCTTATGTATTAAGATGATGTTAGCGTTCTTCCAAGACTCTGGTACTCTTCCCGTCAGGAGACACCTCGTAAACAGGGTGGCTAGTTTTTCTAACACAATCTGTCCTCCATCTTTCAGCAGATCTGATGTTACCTGATCCTCACCAGCAGCTTTGCCCCTTTGCATGCTCTCCAAAGCTTTTCTGACTTCTTCTATCATTACTGGTGGGGTGTAATCTGGGTTACTGCTAGTTCTTATAGTATTAAGGTCGTGGTTGTCTCGGCTACTGTACAGATCCCTGTAAAACTCCTCCGCTATCTTAACTATCCTATCCATATTGGTAGTTATTTTGCCTTCTTTGTCCCTTAGTGCATACATCCGACTTTTGCCTATCCCAAGTTTCCTCTTCAATGCTTTGACACTTCCTCCGTTTTTCAGAGCGTGTTCAATTCTCTCCATGTTATACCTTCTTACATCGCATACTTTACGTTTATTAATCAACTTCGAAAGCTCTGCCAGTTCTATTTTGTCTGTTGTACTTGACACTTTCATGATTTGACGCTTCTTAATTAGGTTCTTCGTTTCCTGTGAAAGCTTGCCAGTGTCCTGTCTAACTACCCTGCCTCCAACTTCCACTGCACACTCCATAATGATACTCGTCAGATTATCATTAATTGTATCTACGCTAAGGTTGGTTTCCTCACTGAGAGCCGAGTACCTGTTCTGCAGTGACACTCTGAATTCCTGTACTTTCCCTCTCAGTGCTAGCTGATTGATTGGCTTCTGGCGTATCAGTTTCTGTCGTTCCTTCTTCAAGTCTAGGCGAATTCGAGACTGTACCATTCTATGGTCACTGCATCGTACCTTGCCAATCACTTCCACATCCTGCACGATTCCAGGGTGTGCACTCATTATAAAGTCTATTTCGTTCTTATTTTCGCCATTAGTGCTCCTCCATGTCCACTTGCGGTTTTCTCGTTTGCGGTAGAAGGTATTCAAAATCCGTAAATTATTGCGTTCTGCGAATTCTACTAGTAGCTCTCCTCTGGCGTTTCTAGTACCGATGCCATAATCTCCCACTGCCTGGTCTCCAGCCTGCTTCTTCCCTACCTTTGCATTAAAGTCGCCCATCACTATAGTATACTGTGTTTTTACCTTACTCATTGCCGATTCCACGTCTTCATAGAAGCTTTCAACTGAAGCGTCATCATGGCTGGATGTAGGCGCGTAAGCCTGTACTACCTTCATCTTGTATCTTTTATTCAGTTTAATTACGATACCTACCACCCTTTCATTAATGCTATAGTATTCCTCTATGTTGCCAGCTATGTTTCTGTGAATTAGGAACCCCACTCCCAGTTCTCTTCTGTCTGCCAAGCCCCTGTAGCAAAGGACGTGCCCATTCTGTAGCACCGTATAGGCCTCATCTGTCCTCCTAACCTCACTGAGCCCTATTATATCCCATTTAACACCCTCTAGCTCCTCGAATAGTACAGCTAGACTTCCCTCACTAGATAAGGTTCTAGCGTTAAACGTTGCCAAGTTCAGGTTCCAATGGCGGCCTGTCCGGATCCAGAGATTCTTAGCACCCTCTGCTGCGTTGCAGATCTGACCGCCGCCGTGGTCAGTTGCTTCGCAGCTGCTGGGGACTGAGGGCCGTGAGTTATTTGACGTAAGCATGTGGGAGGTAGTGGCCAGATACTGCACCAGGGTGGCCAATCCTTCTCTGGTGAGGGAGTGCGTTCTCGGCGGTGTTTGCCGGTGAGGCCGCACCCCAGGCCTCTTAATGCAGTTCCATCAACACGCGGATTTTTTTTTTAATCCGGTTGGGAACTGCGTGGTACCGGGATTTGAACCACGGACCTCTTGCATGCGAGGCGGATGCTCTAACCACTACGCCATCGCCGCACTTACATGACGGTATGTGAAGCAAAAGCGATGCACACGGGGATGACCTGGTTTAAACGGGCGTCGACGTGGGTGCTGGAAGGCTGGTTTGAAGCGAAACTCGGTGCAACGTTTACTCGAGTAAACATTTGTTTCGAGCGCTAAGGCAGGGGACGTGAGTTGGTTTTTTTTTTGTAAGTTTCATTGCCGATAAACGAATCGAAAGGATGTTTCCACTCCCCGTGCGGACGAGCGTTGTGGGCGGTGGATAGTGTGAAGCGATAAAGAAGTGTTGGAGGTGAGGGAGAGAAGGCAGGAAAGCATGCAAGGGGAGTGTTACGTCATCGCGCAGCTGCGGCACGACCTACTTTGCACCACTCCAGCACCTGTGGTGAGGGGAACGCATTGCAGCATCTTCATACGGATGCACGTACGGACGTACCGCGTTACACACGTAAGTCAAATTCTGCTTTGCATCTAAAATGATGTTCACAACGAAGAACTCGGCTATGTCGGAGGTGCTGCCTTTGCGCAGGGTCTTTGGCAAAGTGTGTTTGTAGTCGTTGGCTATGATGATCCAATTGTTCCCTCGAAAGGAAGTTGAGAACGGCCTCATTAGATGCATTTCGATCTGCTGGGATGGTCAGCGAGGCGGTTATATTAGGGGAAAAAAGCCTGCTGTCATTATCAGTGGTGTATTGCGTCAGGACAGCCTCGACATGTCTTTACGTAGCGATCGACATTGGCGGCAATGCGTGGTCAGGACAAACTTTTCCTGAATTCTTGCGCGTGTGCGAGAAAAACTGGGTTCTCCAGCCGTTCAGTCGTTGTGTCAGGCATACAGAATTTCTGATCGCAAAACTGAAGGAACCACTAGAGGGTAATTCTCTTGAAGTGGTGAGAACGCCTTTATGCAGCACCGTTTCGTAACAAACGACGGCAGTCCCACCTTGAAGATGTTCGGGACAACGGTGCTATTGCCCTCGTGGTCTTAAACACAACGCCCGAGTTGTAGGTCGCTTCGCTGTTGTCCAGCGCAGTTCTCGGCGCTTATGGTTCCCACAAAGCCGTCACTATCCTAGCCGTCCTGCCGTGGCGGGTTGACGGGAGCGCGAGACAAGCACTCGCAGTCTGAGTGCTTTCGCTCGAGTTGGAAACTACAGTAACATCGCATTCTTGGACGTCTGCGACTCTATCCCGCGAGACGACCTTACGGGTCCTCCGAGTTAGCTAGGCAACACAAGAGGTGGTGGTCGCTCACACTTTTAAAGTGCCTGTCCTTGAGTTGGAATAGTAACATTAACGTAGCCCAGGTGATGGCCATGCACTCCATTTCGGTCGTTGAATAAATGAGTTTTTGCTTGGATTGTTGAATTGTGTCTTAGCTTTGTCTCTAAATACATTATGCTCTTAGCCCCGAACACTTGGCAAACGAGGATAGTTGTAGTAAAGTTTTCATTTGATGCATGTGGCCACACCACACATTGAGGAGACCACAATGAATGTGCAATGCAGGTAATTTTCAACGCATCCGCATAAAAAACAACAAAAAAACAGGTTCAGATATATTAAACTGCATGGACAAGCGAAAAAAAAACAGTTCTACTCTAGGTCTTATGGTGATAAAAATACGCTAAATAATATTTTCAGATTGTGATATCGGTAGGTATAAACATAATAACTAAGACGCTGATAACTATGGCATTGCTAATGCATATAGGTTGACTACAAGCTCTCCTGCTATTTCAGAATTGCATCTCTATTCTTACTGACTGGCATCTCTTTTTGTCAGATAGCGCAATCTGAGAAATATATAATTGATAACAATTTACCATAATTCAAAGCTTTGCTAATTGAATGTATAGGCATACCAGACCTTTTTTTTTTCAAATCTTTCTGTAGGCGTGAATGTCTGCCAGCTATTTTACGCTTTCGTGTTCAGCTATGCGCATCGGGACAGTTCTAGAAACCTCTGTTTTCCATGGAATATTATATAACAATTCCTGACACATCCTACAAAAATCAAGGAAATGCGCTTTACCATTTCTCCTTGTTCCCGCTGCTGGCTTCTTAAAAAACACGATGAGTGCGCCGTGAACAGTTTGATTCCAATTAGTTCCGTTTTATATCTTTTTACTGCGAGTGGAGCGGGTAGCACTAAGATGCTTTTATGTAAACAATTTCACAATAACTACTATTGTATTGGCCCCAATAAACTTATAGCTTAGCCACTCAGCAAACAACGAACGTACCGTTCGAAGAGTACAAAACAGACACTGTTGGTTCTATAAGGTGTAAAGATGAGATTATTTCAACAGCAGCTATGGTGCACCTCTCAAGAACCGGCATGAGATAAGTATGCTCTTAGCTTCAATGTGATTCCTCAATTCTCTACCGCTTCCAGCGGGAAACTTTTTCGGGCAGGAGCAGCAGTCGAAAATAGCCTCGGGCGTCTTGTAAAAGCCGCATTAGTGCATGCCACAACATAAGATCCTTGCACTGAGCTTTTGTAGTCGTGAAGTCCCTTGGAGAGCTACTGCTCAAAAAGCATTAAATGTGAGCAAAATGCGAAACTTGCCCTCTGTGTGACGTTTGGTAGCCAGGATGCCGTGACCAGCGTTAGAGCACAACTGTCGCTGAGGGTACCCATTACAATACTTGGAGGGCAAACATGAGGAGAAATATACATTCCAATGAATATGCTTTGTCACTGGTGGTGCATAGTGCCTTATTTTTCTTTTGAAAGAGCATTCATTCATTTTTTATTATAATATAGGTCCTAAGTTGCATGGTTAGTAGGTTATTGAAAAATAAATATGTGTAGGAAAATAATGTATAATATATTTATGAATTAAGCTAATGGGTTCTTCCCGTTACATTTCTTTGATCATTTTCAAAGTTGAGTGAAATAATCATTTTTTTAATTGCTAGGGTTTAACGTTCCAAAGCCATCATATGAGATGCTGTATTGCTGGGCTCTGAAAATATCGACGAATTACAAATACCATATTCTATCGAAAGCGATAAATGATTCAATACTCACGGGAAACAGGCAGTTTTCCCTTCAGCTTAGAGGTGCAAGAAGACCATAACGATCTCTTCGCCGTGATACCAACCCAGAAGAGAAATCATTAGAAAAAAAAACGCAGCGTATAAGTAAAAGTGAATGCTTTTATGATGGCAGGTTAAGCAGTCTGAAAGGCTGTATTTTGGCAGTCACATTACTCTACGCTGAACTCGTAACCACAGGCCTCCTTTTTTCTTCCCCTTTTTAACAGAAAAGGGGGGGGGGTAAGTTCGGACAGCTCTACGTGCCCCAGACTTCAAGTTCTCGTTTATTTCTTGTCTAGCGCTTCCTTCCGGAAACGAGGAAGTAATCAGGCGACTTCCGGAGCAAATTACGATCACGTGCTACGATAACGCGTAACGGAAGTCGCACCACACGGTGCTCGTTTCATTTATTAATATATTTGGCAATTTTCTCCTTGTTTCATATTTCTTACCGGAGTTCCCAACCTCAGTTCCCGTTCCTTTTTGTGTTCTTGCATGTTTATTGCTACTTTATTCGTTATTAAAGACTGTCTATTAAAGCTTTCTTAATTATCTCAGCACACCAATTTACTGCGAAGTTTGATGAGCTTGTTGGAAAGGATTAACTGCCGAAGTTGGAACAACAAGGCAGGGCCTAATATCTCACAATGTGCGTCAGAATAATTATTACTTGCCTTGCTTTGGGCGCTTGGTATTGATGTAACTGCCAGCATAGTTTTCAAGTATTGCATACAGTAGAGCGCTACGTACGAAAAGGAGTCATTTGAAATCTCAATTTTTGTACTCACTTACTTCTATTCATGTCTCTTACTAAGCGGTGATATTGAGGCCTACTCAAAGGTCAACTCATGCTAATAAGACTCAAGCCTTTCGTCGAGAACCAGTTCCCCTGATTCCAATCTAGTGGAAGGTAGTCATACATCAAGTACCGATCCGGATATTCAATGCTTCGTTTCGGAAATGTTTGCGCAAATTCTATCTAGTCAATACAATATAGAACAAGATGTTGCAAATTCGCATAACTCTGTCAACTCTCACTTCAAAGCCATCGAATCGCATTGAGCTGTTCTCAAGCAAACACCACCTTCGCATAAAGCTACACTTTACGACAACCTGCGCTGCTAAATGGCGAACTTCACTTCTGCAGTCAACAAGCTCTCTTCTGCAAATGATAATTTAGAAAATCAATCGCGCAGAAACAACGTCCCTATACATGGTTTGGAGGAATCAGAAGATGAAAATGACAACTATTTACAGGCCAGCCTAACGAAGTTTTTCTCAGACACACTCAAGGTTGATTTTCCTCAAATCGAACGGTTACACGGGATCGGTAGAAACTATGGTAGTCAATTTATTGCGATAACAAATATGTGAACATTCTCGGCTCGATTTTTGCCGCCGGCGTCACTCATCGTTTATGTATAAGTATCTATATATATGAGAACGAAAGAAAGAAAAAAATCCAGAAAAACAATCCAGCGCGCTGAATCGAACGTGGGACCTCAGCGTCGTGAATGCGAGGCGTTAATCACTGAGCCACCGAGAGCACCTCCTCCAAGTTTCAAACGGCAAGATATATGTGCTTACCACTTACCGCTGTTGGTCTGAATCTCGAGGGGAGGGGGGGGAACTATCGTCTTTTCAGCATTATCAGCAAGATGGCACAGTGAGCTCGTGGCAGCTCTCATATCTCATGCGTACTTTGCCCGCGGAGAAGAGGGAAATGAACGATCTCTCGCCCGCTCTTATTTCCCGGTAGGGAGGGTTATACGTTTTAGCTGGCGTTAGGGTTGCAGAGGAACATTTCTATTGTAGTTACGGGACGCACAAAGGTCACTGCAATCGTTGCACAGCCTCCGTGTAAGAAAAGGACGCGCTTATCAGGCAGAGCAAATTAAAAACTGAGACGATTATTTGCGTGCATCTGTACCTGTAGGTACGTTTCGTGCGTCATTTGTGCATGAGAAATGCGAGGCACGTTGTGATTTGCTTTCCATCTTGCGCGTGACCTTTCAATTTGTTGCTACCCCGTTCATGGCTTCGCTTTTGCGTCAAACCTGCAACTTTTTTCTTCTTGATTTCCGAGAAAAGATCAAGGTGTTCAGGAAGGGCTTCAAGCTAAAGGGTTCCAAACTGTGTATAACTGAAGACTTCTCGGAGCATGTACAGTTTGGACGCCACCTATGGGACGCCATTGCATCTTTCAGGAACAATGGTTTTCTTGTAAATTTTACGTATGACCATTGTTTTTAAACTATGTGTTGATAGTGAAAAGTATGACTGGGATTGCACTACCAGTTCACTACTGAAGCCATCGAAACAGTCTTTTAGGAGCTCTACTGTTCCGCCTAACGGTACAAAATGAGCACATCATGAGGTTTCCAATTACATCTACCTACTAAATAATAATGCCAGAAGTCTCAATAATAAATTTATTCATTTTATACACTTGCTTACAACTTATTGTACTCATATTATTGGTGTCATGGAATTTTGGCTTCACGTTGACCTTCACGACTCGGAAGTTACTCCACCAGGGTTCAATGTTGTTCGTGCTGATAAACAACATGTTCCTGGTGGGGGTGTTTTCATCTTCTTGAGGTCTGATTTGAACTTTTCTGTACTGAAGTCACCTCCAGATATTGAAACTGTATCGTGTTGTAAGGTCCTGTTCGCGAGCACCTGTATTTAAAATGGTGCATTTTACCGTCCGCAGGTTCATCGTCAGTAAAGCTAAAGGTACTCAGCAGTTTCATAAACGAAAAGTTTTTTACTGGTAACCTAATTTGCATAGGCGACTTCAACGCGCCCGTCATCTCATAGCAATCTCTGTCCATCCTGGCTAATGATTTGTCACTTTGTAGACAGCTGGTTAATTTTTCATTAAACATAGAACTGAAACAAGTTGTCATAGATGCCACATGAGACAGTGCTATTTTAAACTATGTTTTTCTGAGTGCCCTACTTTATAGCATGGGCTTTACAGCTAGTCATTAAGGGTATTTCTGATCACAAAGGAGTAATAATATGTCTTGCCCACACAGTACTAAAACGTCGGTACGAAATCTGGAGTTACCATGACTATAGCAGGGCCAGTGATGCGTCCATAAATGACACTTTAAGTAGAGGATTTGATATAGTTATTGAGATTCACTCCTGGGGATGCGAATAGCTTGTATCTTATATTGAAAACCTTGCTAAAAAATTTCTGCAACACACGTTCCTATAAAAATTAAAAAGAAAAACCTTGAACTTCAGTCAATAAGCAAAGATGTACGCCATTTAAAGCTTGGACTGGCAAGACTAAGATGTAGAAGTCGTGATGGCAATGTTCTGTGGAGAGACAAATTTAGTGCAGTGAAGCAGAGCTTCGCAGTAAAATAACTGCTTTTAAGGACTTTTTTCTCATAATTAATTTACCAAATATGGCTAAGAATAACCCCAGAATATTTTTGAGCTCAATTTCGCCGCATCAATCGACCACTAATATATTATTCTGGGCAAAACTCTTACTAGTGAGGTGCAGGTCATCGCCAACTCTTTTATTGAATATTTCCCATCTGATTGATTGATTGATATGAGTGGTTTAACGTTCTAAAACCACCATATGATTATGAGAGACGCCATAGTGGAGGGCTCTGGAAATATCGACCAAGCAGGGTTCTTTAACGTGCGCCCAAATCTGAGCACACAGGCCTACAGCATTTTCGCCTCCATCTAAAATGCAGGCACCACATCCGGAATTCAGTCCCATGACTGGCGGCTCAGCAGATGAGTACCTTACCCACTAGACCACTGCGGTGGAGCAAAATATTTCACATCTGTATTTACTAAACATAATTATGAAGTTCTTTCCTGCAGTACATTTTATGCCTCGCTTCTTTCTGTTGATTACGTGTTTGTGTCTATGGAAGGCGCACTTATTTGATTTTAAATGTTGATTCTAAAACGTCGTCGTGTCGATGCAATGTTAACAAAGTTTTTTTCCATCGTTATACATTATAGACAAGCCAATACCTTTGAATCTTCCGAAAAAGCATTGTCAACATCAACAGTACCACAATCACTGAAAAGTGCACAAGTGCTTCCTCTACAAAATCGGGTAGCAAGTAATCTCTTTAAACTTACTGTCCCATATCACCTATCCCACACACATGCAAACAGCTAAAACTTATCGTTTTTGAACACAAAATCTATTTTCTTGAATATAACACCATCCTCTCCTGTGCATAACATGGCTTTCAGCTTGAATTCAGTACTATCACTCAGCTGACAGAGTTCAGACATGACGTTTCTTTCACTCTTCACTTAGGCCTTGAGGTGGACGCATTATTCATATACCTTTCGAAAGCATTCGACTCTGTCACTAATTCAAAACTGCTATCTTAACTCAATCCTTTGCTAAAGAAGCCCCCTGCTTTTTGATTGGATTGGTAGCTTGCTTTCAAATCGTCGCCAATATGTATAATTCAAAACATTACATTCGTACCAAACACTCTATCCTCTATAGGAGTGATCACTCTATAGGAGTGATCCAGCTTTCCGTGGTAGGGCCTTTACCCTTTTTATTGTACATTAATGACATACCAAGAGTACTTTCCACTAAAATTCATCTTTACGCTGAAGATAGTATCCTGTATCACGTAATCAATTCATCAGATGATCATCTTCAAACTTCCTAAAGTTTTGCGAGTGGTGTCAGGACTAGCAGATGAACATTTATGTCCTAAAGACTGCTGCCATATGTATTAGCAGGCATTAAACCCCATCAACGTACACAAACTTATCATGGTCTCATAACATCGGAACAGCTAAAAAAACTCGGATATCTTAACCATTCACTACTTTTATACCCCAAGAGAAACAAAATTGTTAACATATAAAACTATCGTAGCACCGCCACTTAAGTACAGCGCCATTGTTTGGTACCCCTACAAAATTGGTAATGTAAAATTCATTAAATTCTTCCAGAAAAAGCCACTCGTTTCATATACAGATGCCATGACCACAATTTTTCGCGTCATCTCACCTAACTCACCTTCGTTTAACTTCATTTTCAATAAGACGCGAGATCGAGTCTCTCTCAAACCTTTCCACTTATTTCTCAACTCACCACATTATCCATCACACAACAACTACATATCACCTGCCAACACAACATTCCCCAGAAACAGCTATACACTCAACGTATCTGTGTTGCATCATCGGACAGACTTCTTCAAATAAAATTTTTCTCCAATGTATTGAGATGTGGAATACCTTACCGATGACATTCACTCAATAGAAAAAGATAAATTTCTGAAGGTGCTAAAAACGACATACACTAATTCTTGATTTTAGTTTTGGAATGTTCATATAATTATATTTACAGAATTTTTCATACCTACTTCATATATCACTGTTTGTATTTATTTCAATTATTCCCAGTTTCTTGTATTTTACTGTCATGTACCCACTCCTGCAATAGCCCTGTAACTGAGCTGCAGCATGTGAAAACACCCCGCCATGTTAGTCTAGTTTCTAAGGTACTCGGCTGCTGACCCGCAAGTCGTGGGATCGAATTCCGGCTGCGGCGGCTGCATTTCAGGTGGAGGCGCAAATGGTGTAGGCCAGTATGCTCAAATTTGGGTGCACGTTAAAGAATCCCAGGTAGTCAAAATTTCCGGAGCCCTCCACTACGGCGTCATTCATAATCATATGGTAGTTTTTGGACGTTACACCTTACATATCGATCAAGCATGTGAAAACAAATAGGTAAAAAAATATGCGGCAGTTTAATGTGTGCTTGTGCGGGCACTTGGGCATATCTTTAGCGCCAGTTTTCAACGTTTTCCAAGATAAGAAAATAACAACACAGTGACCTTCCATCTGCATGCTTTGCGTATCATGGATTTTTAAAGTATAAGGGATCTGCCGAATTTTTTATTGTTCACAGAGATTGCAAGAAAGCTCCTAAGCAATTCCGATTCCCGAAAACAACGCCAACACGTTTTCATTCAACACGGAGCAAGTTCCTAATCCTGATTCAATCTTGGTGGACGTAGGCTTAATGTTTGTCCGCAGTACGGCAGAATTGAAGTAACTATCTTTTGAAAAGTCGAAAGCGGCAATGCACTGAAAACTCTCATTAACAATCACATGTAGCAAGTCGTTTGAAAAGAGTAGAGTCACACGGCACCTTTTTTGAACTGCACTACCTATTTCACCAGCAGTGTCACAAGCATTGGAGTATTGTATGGCTGGAAACAGCAGCAAATATTCTTTTGCTTATAAAACGCAGAACATTGAATATCCTGGTTCCACTTTGATTTTAAATTTTCACAGACGCTTTGCCTAACCTCTGCACACCTTAATGGCCTTTCTGACAGATTCGGCCTTCTACCATTTGTTTGTCACATTCTGCCCTATCAAACTACAGGTGTCTTTCTACGAACTTTAAAAATAAAGTGGTACGAAAAGAAGAAGAAACGTTGATATAAAGAGCGCTTCATGTCAAGTCTTTCAAAATTTTGCATTTTGAAAACAACGTGATTTGATTGATATTGATTGATTGATATGTGTGGTTTAACGTCCCAAAACCACTATATGATTATGAGAGACGCCGTAGTGGAGGGCTCCGGAAATTTTGACCACCTGGGGTTCTTTAACGTGCACCCAAATCTGAGCACACGGGCCTACAACATTTCCGCCTCCATCGGAAATGCAGCCGCCGCAGCCGGGATTTGAACCCGCGACCTGCGGGTCAGCAGCCGAGTACCTTAGCCACTAGACCACCGCGGCGGGGCAACAACGTTATTTATCGACCATGCAAAATAGTGCCATCTTCATATCTGCATAATAAGTAGGAAGGGTTGACTTCATCGCAGTGACTAAACATTTTCAGAAACGACGAAACCTATAGCGTTAAGTCAGAGTTCTGCCTAGTTCTGTGGAGCAGCAAATCCAAGATGCATACACTTTTTCACATGCTCAACTGGATAACACGTATTCTCTACTAAAGTTGCTGCTCTATCACTAATCCACGTAAGAACGACAACTGGTCCCGACAACGTATCGTACACTGTTATGAAAAATATAGGATCCAATGGCATGCTAGTTCTTCTACGGATATATAACGACATGTGGACGAAGGCCAACGTTTTAATGTGTTGGTAGGTCGCGAGAATCGTCCCACTTCTGAAGCCCGGTAAATCCCCGCTTTCGCTTGACTCATTCCGACCAGTCAGCCTCACTAGCTGTGTATCTAAAGTAATGGAAAAAATGGTTAGTGGACAGAAGATTACAGTTGTGGATTGAAGCTAACAACTCACTTCCAGAACAGATGGCTGGCTTCAGACGACGGTGATGCACCATGGACTGTGGCCTCGCCCTCGTTACATTTGTAGAACATGAGATGAGCTTTGGAAACATGGCTGTTGCGTCGTTCATGGATATCAAGAAGGCATTCGACTCTGTGAGCCACCTTTCTGTGCGGCACGGGCTTACCTCACTAGGGGTTCACGGTTGTATCCTTCAATGGATCGCCAACTTCCTATGTAACAGACAAAGGTACATTTCAACAAATCACAGAGACAGCGATCGCTTAAACATGAGCAAAGGTGTACCCCAAGGAAGCGTTCTGTATCCGCTTCTTTTCAATACTGCAATGGCAGGTCTTCCAGAAGTACTGCCCGAAGCCTTCAACATATCCATGTATGCAGATGACATATGCATATGGACGTCTCACAAATCACTGGAAGTGATCGAACATGAGCTTCGACAAGGACTAGACGCAATAAGTGATTACCTCAAAGAGCGAGGCATGCAGATTTCTCACGCCAAATCTGTATGCAGTTCTGCCATTCACGAGAAAAAGAGTGAAAAACTTGAAGCTTTTTGTGGATGACCAGAGAATAGAAATTGCACGAAAGCATCGCTTCCTTGGCGTTACCTTAGATAGCCAACTCAGATGGAGTCAACATATTGCTGATCTACAAAATCAAGTGAACAGCACCGTAAATGTTATACGTCGCATCGCGGCAACAAAATGAGGCGGTACATCAGTGTCTCTCCTCCACGTCCATTGTGTACTAATTCGACAGGAAATTACCTACTCTGCGCCAGTTCTCCACAACATCACTCAGACGTCGCTACACCAACTTCAGCAGTTACAAGCAGGAAGCCTACGCATATGTCTGGGGGTTCTACAGGCGACATCAAGTTCTTTACACTGGCAGAGGCAAGAGAACCCAACTTTATAGTAATTAGAAATGTGGAGACATGTCGGCACCTCTATCGTCTAGTCACGCAACACCCTTCTAATCCGCTCATATCCAACATCGTGAACCGTGCTGGAGCGCAAATACACCATGTGTACCAACAGTACATTTCCCGGCTTCCTGTGTCCACACATTGGCCACTGGACCAAAACTACCCTCCATGGCTGCTTGAGCTACCAACTATTGAAACGTCAATAGAAGGACTTCGCAGCAAACATGAAGTGCCAACCGTTGCCGCTCAGCAGTTGGCATCACATCATCTGTTTGACAAGTACCAAAGATACACTCACGTGTTCACTGACGGCTCCGTCACCACAGAGACAGCAACATCAGCATTCATAATTCCGGAATGGCACGAAGAATATGCATGTCGGTTGGGCCACCTCTCTTCTTCAACAAGTCGGAGCTCGTAGCGATTTTGCTAGCCTTCAAGCTTTATTAAACTGTCAACGACACCAAGAAAATGGGTGGTAATTACAGATTCTCTGGCAGCACTAGCATACGTGGAAAGTGCCACTTCAAGACACATTGATGTGCGTATAGTATACGCTATACTAAAAGAGCTCTCAGAAGCTACGAAGTCGAATCATCGAGTGGCATTTCAGTGGGTCCCCAGTCACTGCGGAATTAAGGGAAATGAAATGGGTGATGAGTTGGCGAAAACCGCTCATAATTCTACGCAATTGTGCCTCATTCCGGTATCTCAATGAGATGCAAATAGAATTTTAAGAACAACAAAACGTGAATTATGCCTGTATACCTGGTTCACAGACAAAACAAAGGAACTGATCCCATATTTTATTGATCCTAATCTTGAATACCAATTAGACCGTGACCTCCCAAGACGTATCGATACACTCATTCATCGCCTACGACTCGGAACTGCTTACACAAAGCACTTCCTAATTCGTACTCATCGTGCAACATCGTCAGCATGATCATGCGGCCTCAACGACGAGGATATCTGTCACCTCTTGCTCGACTAGCTGAAACACGTCACACACCGAAGGCGACTAGAACAAGGATTTTATAGGTTAGATCCTGAGCGACCATTGGGGTTGAATAAAATACTAGGTCCATGGCCATCATAAACAAATGGCAAAGCAATGAAGGTGCTGCAACAGTTCTTCGAAGAAACGAAGATTTGCGACGAATACTGAGCGGACAAAAGTTAAAAGTGAGCGTGTCGTCTACGTGTTTGTTCTGCCCATATAGGATAACTTTTGCTCTCACACATGTAGGACTGTACATATGTATATATGCTATTGTTTTTTTTCATAATTTTATTTGTACTAATTAGGTGGAAAAGAGTAGCCGTCACCAAGTAACGGTGACAAAAACTCCTTCGTTTATTTTCTATTTCAATAAAAAAAAGAGAGAGCTCACGAGAAGAGCACAACGATAGCGTGAAGTGTAATAAAAAGTACGTCATAGCGACTTGAAAGTTGGGCACAATTTTATTTCCCCCAAAAAAGTAGGACCAAAATAAAGAGCGACGACTGCTTCTTGACACGTTGATAAAAATGTTCGCACAACCTAAAACTTATACGCTGATTGAACATGAACTCGCGGCATACAGGGAAATGTCCTGAGAAATGCTGGAGGCTTTTGCAGGTAATATTTGATGTGCCCTTGGCGTACAAGATTCATCAACCTAATTCGGAAGACCTTATTGGTGTACCCCTAGCAGTGAAGTAAAGTTAATCATTCTTGTTAATGCATATGACCTACGTCAAAAGATTCATGAACTTAACTGAACTGCATCGATGAGCACCATCAAAAGCTAAGAATTCTCGTACAATTCGGAAGGTTTAGGTAGCGCGTGTTCATGTAAAGTCACGTTCACAAATTACACGAGAGCAGAAACACTCTTTAGAACAGATTTCCTCAAGCCAGCATGACGATGGTACCATTAACGAGGAGAACCGGTCAACGGCAAACATCACTTTGAAGTCGACGCAGCGATGAGAATGAAGTTGACGTAGGCGCGAGAGGGCGAGCGTAGCACCGGCCGTCGAGTAAAGTGGTGTGTTGGTTTTTGGTAACGCATGTAGTAGCATCTATTTTCACCTGCCTCTGTCACACAAAGCATTTGCGGCTTCGGCCCCCTTAACCATGTCACTTTAACGGGTGTTCTCTCACATTGAACAACAGCTAATACATGTTAGAGAATATATTATGGAATGAATTTATTGCACCAGGTGTACTTGGCCTATTCATTTAGGTACGTTCCACAGCTAAAAAACAAAGAATATTACCGTAATTGTAAAGTTCATGCTCTATTGTGTTCCCACAAAGTTGCTAAGGCTCATTAGAGAACTTTTCATGGGCAAAACTCCCTAAGACCACACAATACCCGTAAGCGGCCGTCTGGTATCTACAGCGGATCTGGCGAAGGTGCATGTACAAGCAGATCAAACAAAATGAAAGGCCACAACACCGTAAAAACAATGACATTGAACCAACCTTCAATCAAAAAATGAGAAAGAACGAAATGTTAACAAAAACAAAATAATAGAGACAATAAAAGCATGATTCGCGATTCGATGCACGCTGCTTCGGTCTGCAGACAGCATTCTCTTGGTATATGATGCGTGGATTTTTTTCCTTGGTGTGTTGATAATCCACGCTTGGCGTGGATTGCTTGGCGCGATTGCTTGTCGCGATCGCCAAGCAATTGTTTGCTAAATGCTCATGGTGTTTGTCCACACATGCTATCAGTTTAGCGGCATCGATTTCTCCCCTCTATTTCACGGTTACACAAAGGATGATGTTCTTAATAGAAAGTTCATACAACTTGTCATGTTATGTTGTCGATAAAACGTTAGAGAGCAAAGGAGCAGTCGAGTTCTCAAAAATCAATAGTAGTGGTGCCATAACGAATGTAGCTTTTTCGGGACTTCGATGCCATTGCAATACCTAAAAATTGCAGAACATATTTCTTCTCAAAGCTCTTGAAAGTGGAAAAAATTCGGTGTTCAAGTGCTCCTTGTTGTACTAGCGGAGTGATTGATTGGTTGATTGATATGTGGGGTTTAACGTCCCAAAACCACCATATGATTATGAGAGACGCTGTAGTGAAGGGCTCCGGAAATTTCGACCAATTGGGCGCACGGGCCTACAACATTTCCGCCTCCATCGGAAATGCAGCCGCCACAGCTGGGATTCGAGCCCGCGACCTGCTGGTCAGCAGCCGAGTACCTTAGCCACTAGACCACCGCGGCGGGGCAATACTAACGGAGTGGAACACTGGAGTGTTTTATGCACACATACCTTGTATTTTTGTTTTTTATTATATTAGGAAGAGAAATTTGCCCCAATCGGGAGAATTTGTAAAAATGCACAATCTATCTTCGAATCAAGACTTCATAGGCTACTTGCCAAACACGCATCTTAAAGTGCTTTAGCATGGTACTCTTATTGCGGAAATAAAGGTACACTAGGCGGTCAAAATATCCGGAGCCCTCCACTACGGCGTCTTTCAGACTTATATGATGGTTTTGATACGTTTAACTCCACATACAAATAATAAATGAAGGTACACATCGTTCATTGTCAGCGAATAATCAACGTTTACCGCATGCTCAAAATCCCGATAGCTACAAAATACTTCAGGTTCTTGGTTTAGGGAAAATAGGAACCAATATCAGTATGAGCGCGCCATGCGTCAGCAGAAGCAAAGAAATAAGAAACAGACGTCCAGAAAGTTGGTTATTATTATGGGTCAGGCTGCATATACTATTATGTTATTTCACCGTTTCAAGCAGCCTAATGTGGAAATTGAACCCATGAATTCTGTGTGGCACTACGCCACATTACAGCAGAACCACGCCATTCCCAGAGGCTGCTTCGGGAGAAAAAAAGAGACAAGGGTATCATGTAGTTTGAGAATCTCCGTTAACCCACGTAGGTATTGCGTGACAGGAGGGTAGAGTTGCACCAGGTACCGCAACATGCGAATACAGCGTTGTGTGGCTAGTTTAAAGATTTTGCCATTGCAAAGGTTGAATACATCATTAGTAACCTTCATCAGCAACACCATCAATAAAGAACGCTGACGGGTTGTAGCATTGTTGATCGAAAATGTGATTTAGAAGCAAGCATTTTTATAGTGCACTTGCAGTACGCATGTACTGTGTGAGTCCCTTAAAGAGCCAGTGGCGCCTAGACGTTCCCTCCCTCGCAGTAGCATTAGAGTGTCCATTCAGAAACAAAGGATGGCGAGTGAATAAGAAGATGATGTGAATGCAGCCTCGTGATACTCTCGCATTCTGCACTTGAAGGTGAAGGTCAAAGGTCCTAAGGTTTTTTTTGTATGTCTTTGAGCGATACAGTGTGCTGAATAACTTCATGTGCGTCCAAGTAGCATGAAACAGCAGCTCGAGAGCTTTCCCTTGTTTGCCAATTTTCATATCCTATAAGTGCTTTCTACAAGTGTAAAGTGAGAGCATTACGGCAAGCAGAATGAATTAGCAGTACTCCATCTTTGACGCCGCTTCCAAGAATGTACCTTTGGTGTCATGACCCGTAGACTTAAGTTCACGAAAGATTACACGCCAGCAGAACTTGGCACTTTATCGGGAACAACTTAGTGAAACGCTCTACAAGGCCTTGCAATGCACACAAGTTTTTGTAGGAGGTTTTGACAGCGCGAAACGCGTGGAAGTGACGGGTGACAAGCTCGCGCCTCTTAAGGTTGGGCAGTTTGGCTCACTGTCTCGTTCGCAGCACACCTCTCTCTCTCCTTCTAAACTCCCACTCTCACCTCTCGCGGATGTCTCGCTGTCCCAACATACGAGCTAGCTCCTCTTCACATCACCTAGATGCTGTACCCGGCAAAAGAACGGTCTTATCTGGCGTTGCGTGAAGCCCCAAGGATGCACGACTTGGTTGTTTTTCCAATAAGCCCTTCAGTTTGACTCCACTGAGCTCGTACCTAATTATTTCGCCACGATGTTGGCTCACTAAACTCAGAAATATTGACAAAATTTTGCCTAACTACATAAACACACTATCTTTGGACACTTTGTGTACCAGTTTATAGGCAATCCATGAGGTACAAGGGTCGTGTGACAAGTAAAGTAAAACGGGTGATTCATTTACTCTGTGAATATACAGCTTGCCTGATCTTATCAGTAGCTTGTGAAAACAGGTTGGCTAGTAAACGCGTGTTTGTTTAGTAGAGTTGCGATACATGTAAGGCCAACAGCTTCCCTTTCATTCATATACATTAGAATAAATTTCATTAACGGCGGCAGACATTGCCAACACCGCTTTTTAACGTTACGCAGCGCATTCAGTTTCGCATGCATGTTCTTCCAGAAAGATCTATGGCTTGCTAAATATCTTGCCGGATGCGCAACGAGTGATTAGGAGACCCCGTGGTATTTCGTCATTTAACTTTATCAAGCTACAAAATAAATTTCTGATGACTGGCATGAAGCATTGGTCCTTGATCGTTAGATCAAGCTGTGATAAAATTTCTCGCTTTTACGAATTAAAATGCCTTCGCAGAAAAGCTGACAGCTATCGTTTTTTTTATGTTGCCATACATCAAATTCTGGCTATCTCATGTCTTATTTGTTTAACCATTTCAATTCAAAATGAATGACGAAATAAAGGAGATGCTAATAGAGCAATCTCAAGATTGTACTTTGTGAAACGTGTGACCAAGTTGTATTTTAATGAAAGATTTGACTTGGGCACAACTCAGAGAGTAGTGGTACACTCTAAGGCAAAATTGCCCGCAAAAAGCGCACGCGAATAACGGATAGACCGTTGAGGAGCAACTACAGAGGGAAGCGTGGCGCGTGAAACCAAGGGATGACCCGGGCAAGCAGGCAGCGCGAAAAGCGTTGACAAGGTGACTAGGTCTCCTTCTCCACAGAACACGTGTCATTCTCCTCCTCTGCTGGCTCAGTCTTTCCCCGTATTTTGCCGGCGACGGCTCGCGTTGCTCGCGCTCGGAGTGCTCTACCTCGGCCGCATGGATTCGACGATCTAAGAATTACGACATGGTGTTTGTGTGTACGCTTGGATGAGCGTGGGCTGCTGTTTTTTCGTTTCGCTGCACCCATGAAGTCTGGAGCAAGTTTCGACACGTCACCACACCGCGCTGTATATCTGTGGCTTCAAGATAGTCACTAGCAACACACTACAGCAACAGTTGGGAAGGCCAATATGGCAGCCGAGAAAACAACAGGCCTAACGGATATATACTTCAGTCTGCATCAGGGCAGAAAACAGCGCTGGATTCTAAGGCAAGTAGGTTATCTTTATTCTAAGGCAAGTAGGTTATCTTTATTCTACTCTACTTGTCGTGTGTGCGATACGGATCGCGCTTGCCGACAACGGGCTTAGTCTTGTTGTATATCGCACGCACGAAATGCATCGCGAAGGTCAGCTTCGGCGTCTGCAGTTCACCTGTGCTTTGCGACCACCTGGAAAGTGGGCGTCATTGCCGTCGGCCTCCCGTATGCTCACTCGTCGAGTGCTCGCCTGTCTTCACCGCCGCGATGAGCTCCGGGTGACGATATTGGGCTAAGACCTCGTCCCTGTGTTGGGAGTCGTCGAAAACACGTTGCGGGTTCTCGTAAAGAGCGTGGTTGTAGTATGTCGCACGCTGTAAGTGCACCAGCAATGGCTCGCAGGGCTTTTGCTAGCGTCGGAACTAACTGAAAATTGGTCGTCTTTACAGTTGGCTTTCCAGTCAGTCGGTCGCAAGCAGCTCGGCGCCATCCGTTGGCCGCGGCGGCGGACTCGCTTTTGCGTGCTGCACTCGCTCGAGTTTGTGGACAAGGGCCGCATTACCACCAATTTCTTCGGCGCTAGCTCCGAACCAGCTCATCGCTGTCCGTGGCGGCTGCCAAGGTGTTTTTTCGTGGCGGCGACCAAGCGAGAACGCTCGCTCTCCTGTTCGAAATTCGCTGGCGGCAGACACTCCGCGTGCAGTGCCGTGCTTGGTCTCGCGTTCGCTTGCTCGAGCGGAACGACGTCACTCGCTTAGGACTCGCCGACTTGTTAGCGGCACGGCGGTTCGCGTAGTTGTGGCTGCGGCCGCCGCTCCTAAGCTGTTGCGCTACGGGGATCGGAATGAGTCTTTGACGATGTGTGACATCACGGTGAAATTACTAGCATGTGATATCTCACGTATGTTTTCATTTGACCTTGCACGTATTTCTTATGTGCAATTGTATTCATCCTCTGTCACGTGTTACTCACTATTTTACATACTTATTGTGCAGCCGTGGGCACACACCGTGCTGAAGACGGTGTCGCTGGCGTCTGCGATGCCTGTCATCCATTTCTTTCATCAGAGCAGCTTCAAAAGGACTGTGCAAGATGTGAAGGGGAAGTTATTTGTGTGTCATATGTTAACGCCTGTTTTTATATTAACGTGCACGTACTTGCGTACTTCTCATATGCGTGCATCTTCATCTTCTGTCACATGTGTCTAACTATTTTACTATATTATTCTACGTGCAGCCGTGGGAACACAACCGGCACAAGGCTGCGTGTGCTGGCGTCTGCAATACCTGTCATCTATCGCCTCCGTCGGAGGAGCTCCCCAAGGAGTGAACAAGATTTGAAAACGAGACTGGACTTGTACACTTCACCATGAGTTCACTTTAAAGAATAGATAAACCTCATGTATATGTAGACAAATAAAAGATTTCGATGTGTCACTTTTATCTGTCGTTGTTGCCGTGACTGCGAAAGCAGTTACACATAGGTGGCTAACTACTTTTTTGCGTGTTCTTTTCTGCACAATTTGTTGCTCACTGCGCAGAAAAACAGGCGAAAAATGTATTATGCCTGGCGGAAAATAAAAACATTGTGTGAACAGGGGACAAAAAGTCTATCCGATTGGACTATTTGAGTGGATCAACCGTTCGTTCGGCAAGGTGCAACTGTGAGGACTAACGGTTGCTCAGTAAAGTGTAAATGTGGGGCTAAACAGTTGCTCTATAAGGTGCCATATATGTGAAGACTAAATGTTAGTCCTTTGAGGTGAATTGTGGGCCTAACGGTTACTCACTACGGTGTAAATGTGAAGACTAAACGTTAGTCTCTTGAGTTCGTCTGTGTGGACTAAGTGTTAAACTCAGTGCCGTTACTCCTTAAAGGAATTAATTGCTGTGGCAGCCCCATTAGTCCCCAAAGGGACGAACCACACACCCTTTTGCCTTAGAGTGATAGTAAAAGTATGCATGGTTTTGATTTTGGGATTTGGATATGAGCCATCGTAAGCAACCTATATTACGAAGCTCGTTCGAACCCAATCTTACATACAAAATAAAATGTAGCTTCCGGTGTTTGACATCTTAATCCTGTTTTGTACTTCGTTACGTGAATAGACGCAAAACGTAAAGGACACGTCCAGTTATGATAATCATTCATGACATGCATGTCGTCTAAAGTTTGGCTTCGTTCTACGCTCATAGCATGCTCGCAGCCGTTTCACTAGCTGCCAATATACCAAATCGGACATCAGGTGGCGTGAATTGATGCTGAAGAGAAATAAAACGTCCGAACATGATGATTATGTTATGGAACAAATGTAAGGTATAATTTACCTCTACCTCATAACGTTGTGTTGATTTTAAAGGTATATATCAGCTTTCATCATTTTTGCTTTGCATATCTTCGAATTCCACTGTCCTTCGGATCTGCGTATTTTTTGTGGATAGTGGTATGGACTTTGTTCAGAGGTCGATGACTTCAGAAATGAAGATATAGGAAGTATATACTATAGAGGACATCTCTTGAACAAGCTTCATGCCTAGGAAGCTTGTGGCACAATCCAGTGTTTAAGGGTGACTTGAACTGTGCAGATTTCTGTTGGTGTAACTAAAGGACCCCCAGACGTCCGGAGTTTGATTCTTTCCCAAGCAGTCGAAGCCTTCTTTCACTTTGCGGCGAACGACCCACTTATGGCGCAGTAGTCTGCTGTAGTATCGAGAAGAGTGGTGACGTCGTGGATGTCGATGAGAATGTCGAAGTCACAATAGTTTGTCGTCTTGCATCCAAGTTAGGTCGCGAGGTCAGATCTCGGCTACAATGGTTTTCTGTGTTTTTTCCACGTTGGCCAGTCCTTCTGGCCGCGAAGATTTGACGTTGGGGCAACATTCAGGTTGCAGCGGGTTCTCAAGGCTTTGTCATAGTGTCGTAAGCAGCTGTGAGATATCTTCGGTAGTTCGTCGTAAAGATCTGAACGGCACCACCATCGTTTGCTGCCCCATTTTTCCGAGTATGAGCTGGGATGTAGTGGCCTGGCGACGGTGTATGGAAAGATCCTCTGGGTGTCCATTGTGCGGCTGCGAGGTAGTCGGCGATGCCACGTGGTGTTTCACCGCGCTGTGGGCGCGTCACATCGATTGCGAAGACACGCAGTGCCATTTGGCGGTGCTGGCAGTGGCAGTAGGTGTGGTAAGCTTCTCTGCAGTGGTAGCAGAGAGGTCGGTGGTAGGAAGAACGTCAATGTTGGTTGTCCTTGGAAAGTTGCGTTGGCCGGTAGGTGGACGGTACGGCAGTGGTGGTGGCTGTCGGCGGAATCGTGGAGAGGACCTGTCTTGACGCGCGCATGCAGGAGGGCTGCAGTTCAATGCAGCGCCGTAAGTCATAGCTTCCGACTGAGACAGTGGTGCTTGCGGAATGCAAAACTATTGCCGAAATTCTTCGCGGAAAATGTCGGCGACCGAATGCAGTTGAGGCTGCACTGAAGGTAACAGCTTGCGCAGCTCCTCCTGCATGATTGCTCGGATGGTCAGGAACAGGTCGTCGGAGCAGGTTTGTTAAAGGTCTGCGTACCCCGGCTTCGAGTGGTGACTGAATTGACGAGTGCGCATGTCCAGAGTGTTCTGAGTTGTAGTCGCTTCTGAGGGTGAATCGTAAATGGTCTTTGGTGCGTTTCTCATCAATCCAGCTAAGGGCTCCAGTTTGAACCCTCGAACAAATGAACGAATGTTCTTCTCCTGAGGCATGGTCGGTTCAGTTTGACATTTCCGTGAAAATAGGGACAGTTTTGCTTGGTAGCTGAACCCGGGTATCCAGCAAAGCAGCGGCTGACGCTCGTGAACATTTCCGGAAATGCGCTGATGATGAGATCTCATGTTTGAAGTTTCTGAGCCAGGTCCTCGGGGCGTCTTCCATGTGGAACTCCACGCGACGAAGCTTCTATTCCGTATCCCAGTTGTCGAGTGTGGCCACTCTTTCGTAGGTCTCCAGGTCTTCAAACGCTGACCTTATGCGGCAGCAGTTGCCATAGCTACCACTTCACAATTTCAGGTTGTGGCGCAGTGGTAGTAAACGTTGCCGAAGTCGATGTATAAATTTGGTCTTCTGAACTTGGTCATGTGGGCGTACTTCGATAGCAGACCTTGCTGTCTGCGGCTTGTTCGCTGCTCACGACTGGTGTTGGTGTCTTCTTTGATGCTCGTGGATGGCGTCGGTGTCTTCTTCGCGACGTGGGCTGGGTCCACGGCTTGACTGGAGTGTCCAGCACAAGAAAGAGGCAGCACCTCTACCAAATGCCAGGGGTCCGTGACTTAGGTGAAGAGAACAGGCTGTATGTACCAGATGAAACTGTTTATTGGGCCGAACTTGTGGACCATAGAGTGTAGGTCAGACTCTAGCAGTAGCCACTGCCACTGATTGGTGAGAACAGATGGATGGCCGTCGATCAACTCCCAAACGGTGAACCGCATCGGCCTTTTTATACGTGCCGTGGAATAATCTAGCGTTATCTCTGGCAGCCACGTTGGTTCCACATTAATCTGTAATGTTCGCTAAGTGGGCGCATTATTAACAAAAACGATCTACTACTGTCCTAAAGCTTCTCGAACACTGCAGGAACGGTTTGCTCTGAGAGTCACTGACAGTGCAACGGGGCGGCAACACAACATAAGAAGAATGTGGAAATATTGGAATGCGGAAGAAATGCGGAATATGGAGAAATGTTGACAATAGACATCTCAACAAGGTCACAATGAAGGATGTTTACCCCTTAGCAAGAATAGATGACGCCCTTGACTGCTTTCATAGCGCAAAAATTTTCTCGTCCATTGACCTTCGATCGGGTCATTGGCAGATCGCTGTTGACCCAAAGAACCGAGAAAAAACAGCATTTGTAACTCCCGATGGGTTATATCAATTTGAAGTAATGCCGTTTGGGCTTTGCGGTGCGCCGGCCACCTTTGAGCGCATGATGGATTCCCTTCTACGCGGCTACAAATGGTCTACTTGCTTGTGCTACTTGGATGATATAATTGTTTTTTCACTGACGTTTGCGAGCCATCTTGAATGACTGAGCAGTATTCTCCAAGTATTCTGCAAAGCTGGTCTCCAGGTGAACTCCTCCAAATGCCGTTTCGGCCGTGGCGAAGTAACTGTACTTGGTCACCTCGTTAACGCTTCTGGGGTACAGCCCGATCCGTACAAAATTGGCGCAGTGACTCAATTTCCCGTACCCTCTTCCGCTAAGGATGTCCGGAGCTTCCTTGGTTTGTGCTCCTATTACCGCCGCTTCATCCGGAATTTTGCCAATATTGCGCGGCCTCTCACCGAGCTTCTCAAAAAAGACGTTTCATTTACTTGGAATTTGCCTCAAAGTGCTGCATTTTCGGCACTCATTGCAGCCCTCACGACTACGCCAATATTAGACCTATTCGATGATACCGCACCGACAGAAGTTCGTACTGACGCGAGTGGCCACGGAATTGGCGCTGTTTTAGCTCAGCGTCAGCATGGACGTGACTTCGTCATCGCCTACGCCAGCCGCCTTTAGTCCCCTGCCCAGAAGAACTATTTCATCATTGAAAGAGAGTGTCTTGCTTTTGTTTGGGCTGTGGCTAAATTTTGCCCGTACCTGTTCGCCCACAGTTTTGCTGTTGTAACTGACCATCATGTGCTCTGCTGCCTTTCGTCGCTCAAGAATCCCAAGGGACGTCTCGGTCGTTGGTCTATCCGCCTCCAAGAATACGCCTTTTTGGTCGCGTAAAAATCTGGTCTCCTCCATCGGGACACCGACTGCCTGTCACGGTATCCAGTGGATTCACCAGACGCTACAGACAGAGCTACTGAGGCTTGAGTCTTATCAATATAAGACTTTTTTGATATCGCTTCTAAGCAGCTCCGTGACCCAGATTTACTTCCGATCATAGAAGGGCTGTATTCCGCTTTATGCGCAAATCCTACTACTGCCTTGTGGCAATATGCTTCCTTCAGTTCCTCGAATGAGTGATGCCTCTGGTGTCAGTTCTTGATATCTAAAAAAGAATTCTGTCAATAATTTACGGCTAAACACAAACAAGAATCACCGAAAGTACAAAATTTGGATATAAATATTAGGCTGAACTGATGCGCCTCACATTAGGAAACTTTTTTTTTCGCATTTATATTTGAATTAAATTTGCTTTGATTGTTTTTGTCTACGTAACTATACAACCGAAGCACTGGTCTTAGCAGTACTGTGTTTTATCACAAACCGACGCTATTTCTTGAAACTGCTTACGACAACGGTGTTGCATTTGCTCTCGCAACTGAGACAAAGCCGTTGTGCACGATTTTTATCCTTTCCGGTATTCCCGTCTTTGAATTGCTCAGAAAACATAAATATACGTGTAGCGATAGCACAATGTGCATGGTAGCTACGTAGTTTAAGCAAAATTTGCATAATGAGCAGTATCAAGGAACGTGACCTTGCAGTAATACTTGGTATTCTGCGCTCTTGCCTGTCTCTCTTCCTTTTTCGTTTAGCTTGCGCTGCAAGTCAAGTTATCAAACGGGAACTTCCCAGCTCATTGACCTTCGGCTGTTTTTGCACACTGTGTGGGATGTAGAGCTTTTTCAGATTTTTACTATCGAGTCAGTTTTTCGAAGTTCCAACATGCAGTCATGCGAAATGCACCTGGGACTGATGAGCGGGTGAATATAGGGTCATTTTGCAATATTGCTTAGCAGTTGCACGTTATTAAAAAAGTTGCTAGTTATGTGCTACTAGAAGTTACTTGATCTTTGCAAGAGCAGCGTTCAATTAAACAAGATAATATAACTAGGCTTAATTTTGACTTAATTAGTTAAATGCTTCTACGGCCTCCTAATTGAATTTTATGGAATTTATTGAGCATGTGACCAGTTATCACCTTTTTGGAGAAGCTTTCTCTGCTGATATCATCAGAATTATTTAGTATTCACTTAATTGTTATTCTTTATTTTTCAGTGTTGGCATTCCAAAATCACCCTATGATAATGAGAGACGTTGTAGCGAAGGGCTACATAAATCCTGATCACGTGAGATATTTTAACCTGCACCTAAATCGAAGTAAACGAGCCTCAAGCATTTTCGCCTCTATTTAAAATGGGCCCACGGCAACAGAAGTGTTATTCGGTGACCTGCGGCTCAGAAGTCGAAGAACACATTCACTAAACCCACATGGCGTGTGCGAGAGGTATACCGACGAAGTATATATTACGTACATTATCTGTTTTAAAACGGACAGAAATTCCTGGCCGTTTCAAGGTACACTAACAAACGGCATCGAAAGTTACGAAACTGCATCATCTCTGAGCTGCACTATCTGAGGCCAACGAAGAATAATCCTGACTATGGTAGATTTTCCGTGCCGAGCATTCTATCTAAGTTTTTTTATCTCTGTGCATCTCTCTGGTCATTTTTTCTTTGAAAACAAACAAACAAAAGAGGAACGTGTGCTTGTGTACAGGTAAAGGAAGTCAATGTCAAATATCAATATGGAAAGGATGACGAAAAGAAGAATGGGACAATTCTTTCAATAATGAAATCTACATAACACTTCTAATGTACGTGAATTCCTCCATTTATATTGTTTTGGTTCTCATAAAAAGTTATTGCAAACCCTTGCCCCCATACTGCTCGTAAGAGAAAAGTTTTATTTATACTATCAATTAAGGCTGCAGGCATTTACCAAAAAACAACGGTCATGAACTTTTGTGAATCAAAGAATAGTGAGCTTTGTCTGAGCATAAAGTAAAAGGAGAAAATTTAGTGTGTGGACTTGATGAGAGACCTGAGGATAGTTTTAGGGTGTCCTGTCTGATGACAGTACTTCCGACTTTCCTCTTCAGTCGACAGAACATTGAAAAACTATCCCACAAGACGAAAAATGACAATAATAGATGACAAATTATGAATGTATGCCTCCAATACAACTGGAAAAATAAAACTAGTGCAACTTTCGATGTTTATTAATAGGTGTAAGGCAGCCGACATCAGAAGGTACAAAATGAAGAGAATTGATCAGGCCGGGAAAAGCGGCAGAATTCGAAAAGCTGCAAAAGCAAACGTGTACAGACAAAAATCAGGGGTAGGCATTAAGAGACAAGCAAGGAAATGTCCTAGCCAATATGGATATGGTGCTTGAGGTCGCGGATGAGTTCTGCAGAGAGCTGTACAGAAGCTGAAACAACCAAGATAATATCAAGATAGGCAACAATAGCCCAGAGGAATTCCACATCCTACCAGCAACGACAGGAGAAGTGATGAAAACTATAGAAGAAATGCAAAGAGGTAAAGCCGTTGGTATGGATCAGGTAACAATGGGCCTGCTGAAAGATGGCGGAGAAATTGTGTTAAAAAAGAGGCCACCTACTATACGAAGTGCTCTTGATGGGAAATGTTCCAGAATCTTGAAAGAACGCCAATATCATTTTAATCTATAGAAAAAGAGATGTCAAGGACTTGAAAAATTTTAGGCCGATCAGCTTATTGTTCGTTCTTTACAAATAGTTTAGACAAATAATATTTTATAGAATTAGGGTGACATTAGAGCTTAATCAATCAAAGGAACAAGCAAAATTTCGTACAGGCTGCTCCACAGTACACCATATTCATGCTATCTATCAGCTGATAGCGAAATGCGTGAAATACAACCATCCCCAATAGGTAGCCTTAGTATATAACGAGAAAGCATTTGACTCAGTCTAGACACCAACAGTAATGCAGGCACTAGAAAATCAGAACATCAAAGTAGCCTATATAATCATACTGGAAGAAATCTATTGCGGATCCACAGTCGCCATAGTTTTCTATAAAGAATGCGACAGAGTGCCAATAAAAATGTTGTAAGGCCGGGAGACATGATCTCTTCAATGCGATTTATTGCGTGTTTACAGGAGGTTTTTAGGGCGCTAGATTAGGAATAGCTAGGGATAAGAGTTAATGCAGAGTGTCTTAGAGAGTGTCGTCTGTTGACGCATTAGCTTGATGAATAGCCTTGATGAGTACCTCAGGGTTCAAATTACAACTAACAAGTTATTACTGAACTGAACCCAGAAAGCAGAAGGGTAGGTCTTAAGTTTATTATAAATAACGATGATTTATTGTGGAAATTCTCAGCAGAAAACGGTGCTTTGCGATATGTAGAGAGACGCTGGATGTTGTAAAGGAATATATCTACCTAATAACCATAGAACCATACCACGAGAGTGAAATAACAAAAAGAATAAAGATTGGTGAATCCCATTTAGCAAGTATTCTTAAATTATGATTGATAATCTATTACTAACCCTCAAGAGGAAGGTATATACTAGTTAAATATTGCGGGTACTTACCTACGAAGCTTACAAAGAATATTCAGCTTAACTTAAAGGCACTGCGAGCGATTGAAAAAAGAATTATACCTTTTTAATTAGGAGACAAGAAAAAAGCAAAGTGGGTGATGAAATAAACTGGTGTTAAATATATCAAAGTTGAATTCAAGAAGACGAGAACAGGGGCCGTGTGAGTAGCGTGTAGGAGGGATAGCTGTTGGTCAATAAGGGTAATTGAATCAATTCTCAGTGAAGGGAAACGCATGAAGAGGAGACGGAAAGTTAGGTGGGCAGCTGAGAATAAAGAACGCGCAGGCATAACGTGGTTGCAGAAAGCACAACACTAGGTTGACTGGCGGTTCATGGGAGAGGCATTTACCAATCAGTGGGCGTAGTCAGGCTGATGATGATGAGTAAAGCTTTAGTTTGGCCGAGGTGGTGCATTCTTGAGTACATAGCTGGGTTGCGTGAGAAAGACACGGACGAAGAGAGTGAACAACATGGGCACAAACCTTCTTGAATAGGTCACAAGTTTTAAATCGGACACCAAGAAGAGTCTATTATGTATGATTGAATTTGACTGTCTTATAGAGTCTCTCAGATCCAGTCAATGACTCCGATCTCCGAGCTAAGCCGCTCACTGGGCTGCAATAGCAGACCTACTACCTACTTACTTTTAGTTAGAGATCGAATTAAATTACTTGAAAAAATACGAATACCTAAACAAAAAGTTTATGTAAGATTTTTTTTCTTTTTACGGAATAGCATACGTCGAAAAAAAGCAACTGAGAGAGGGCAGCAATTGCGTTTTCTCAGTAGAATAAAGTACGTGCAAAGAAATGTACCTGGTATTGTCGCAGATAATAACTGCTTGTGCAGTATGTCAGGGGAGGCCGGATGAAAACAACTTTTAGCAGGGTAACATTCGACTACAGTTGCTCCAGGTCTAGTGCCAAGTATTAGCGATTATTTATTAGCTCTGGCTAATGTTAGTGAGCTATCGGCTGCTGTTGTTTACGTTGACTACTGCGCCTTAGCGTTTTAGGGGCGAAGCTCCTTATAACGGCACCCGTTCGTTCCTCGTAACCGTAGTAGTATTGTGTGAAGTCTTACATTTTGACCTCCAAAGTGGTGTCGGTGAGAGATCTCTTCTGTGCGTTATTGAACAATAAAAAATTCGCAGCGTGCGCGTTAACTTAAAGCCTAATTCTCCTGTCTCTCATTCCCCCTTAGCAGGCATTGGCATGTACACTTAGCACTGTCGGAGAAGAAAGGGTTGCTACGTTATACTCGCTGGACGTAACCTCCTTGGTTATAGAAAGTTTTAGCGAGCGTTGGGCCGCAGTGCCATGAATACAGTAAGCTAGTATATACCATGAACTCGAGGTGGTTAAAGGTGGAAAGTAGACACGAAGCGCAAGCCGTAAGAAAGTGTGCGTGTGCCACCTCTCGTTCAGTCCTTGGAGTGTCCGCTGGATGGTGGTGGATATGCGGAATATATGATGAAAAGATGCGAGATAGTGGTACTTGGAGTGTTCAGTAGATGGACGAATGAACACACAGGCAGATGCATAAACGGACGCACGGAGGGCAGCACGGACGAGTGGACGCATGGACGGACGCAGGGGTGGATGCATGGACGAACGCACGGACGAACGCACGGATGGACGTGCGGAGGCACGAACAGACGCACACATGGACGGGCGCATGGGACACACAGACGGACGCATATATGATAAAAAGATGCGAGATGGTTGTACTTGGAGTGTAGACTAGATTGACGAACAGACACACAGACAGATGCATGGACGCACGCACGAATGGCTGCACGGACGGATGAACGCATAGACGGACGCAGGGGTGGATGCATGGGCGAACGCAGGGACGGACGCACGGATGAACGTGTGGACGCACGAACAGACGCACGCATGGACGGGTGAATGGGACACACAGACGGACGCATATATGATAAAAAGATGCGAGATGGTGGTACTTGAAGTGTTGACTAGATTGACGAACGGACGAACAGACAGATGCATGGACGGACGCACGGATGGCTGCATGGACGGATGGACGCAGGGGCGGATGCTGGGGCGAATGCATGGTTGAACGCAGGGACGGACGTACGAATGGACGTCCGGAGGCATTTTTTATTGTTCAACAACGCACAGAAGATATCTCTCACAGGCACCTCCTTTGAGGTCAAAATGTAAGAGTGGTTACACACTACAACTACTGCTACGACTACGAGGGACGAACGGGTGCCACTATAAAGGGGGGTAGGTTGGTAAAAGGGGTAGGTTGGTAAAATTGCACTCTTGCAACACTAATTAAAACAATAACAGAGAAACCTGAAATTATAGCCCTTCAATAGACTTTAGCCTCTGCAGCGTCCCTTTCTGGTTACCGGGCAGTAACTGGCCAGTCATGAGGACGACATGTCTTCACACTAATAAGTAAAACGCTGACACACGTTGCCCACAACTTGAAGCTTGCCAGGTGCAGTATCGAATATGTAGTGGTAGAGATCCTGCTTGACACACCACGGTGCAATCAACGAAAAAAAAAAATCAGCGGAAACACGCACACACACACACACACACAAACACGCACGCACGCATGCACGCACACACACACGCACGCACGCACGCACACGCACACACACACACACACACATACAACACACACATGCACGCACTTCGGCGATATTTTTAAGAGGTGGTTATCAAATGTCATTATTTATTATCTAACGTAGCCCCAAAGCTGGTAACGAGTTGTATTATGTCATTCTTGAGAGGCACATAATAATACTGAATGAAAATTAAGGACTAAGTTTGATGTTTAGATTGTGCTACATACGGGAGCCTGCTTTTTCTGCGAATAAAGGTGAGAAGTAAATCGGTTTTGAAATGCAACATCACCTGCCATTAGTCAACAATGTCTTCAAATATATGCATTTCAATTGCAGTGTAGTTTGGAATAGCTAGACTTGGTCGATCACCGGATATCCACAGAGTAAACATGTGCGAATGAGTTGGCACAGTCCTCCGAAAATGAAGTCGGACGGAAACCCACTACCACCCCTCCCCTATGCGCATGCCAATGCTATTATTTATCTTGGATGCAAGCTTTAGGTGAATATTTCAGCGACCATTATAAAAAAAAATTGGCAGATCCCACGTACAGTGGGAATCGATGATATGCGAAGCACGTGAGGAAGGTTAATATGTTACTTTAATATGCCCACAACGTTATGAGATGGAGGTAAATTATGCCATACACGACTTCCGTGTCATGATTATCACGTTTGGATGTGTCGTTCACCTTCGTCATCTGTTCACGTTACATGATGCCAAATTTAATATATCTGAAGCTAGCGAAACGGCCACGAGCACGCTATGAACCTGGTTTGTTGTCATGTTCTTGCATGACATGCGTGTCAGGATTATCATGTTTGCACCAGCCATTTCGTTTCGTCATCTATTGACCTCACGTAACACCAAATTCAGTATATGTAGAGCTAGCGAAACGGCTGCTAGTGCATAATGAAGGGCCCAATATACTCCAACGTAACGTTGACGCACACGGCACACGCTGGGAACAGCGACGCATACGTCAACAAAACGCGATAACTCTCTACTCTCACGCCGGGTGCGACCAGCGTCCGTCAACACAGCCCGACGGCGACCGGTGCGAAATGCGACATGCAGCATTTGGCGCCGATGCGTTACCCAGACAGCACTGCGTCTGCCTCTTTTCATAATGGAGGGACGCCGGACGCGCTGAAACGCGCATGTGTCAAAGCAACGCAGCGGGGCGCGCACCTTCGATTATAAGGCAGGACCAGCGTCTGGCGAAGAAACGCCGGCATGACGTGACAAAACGAACGACGACGCGCAAGCGTGTCTTGTAACGTCAAATTGTATTGTTACGTCAAATTGTATTGGTGCCTACACTGTAGCATGCAGTCATGTTGTCAAAAGACACGCATCTCATGAATAAATGTTTGCACCAGTCACATACCTTCGTCATCCATTAACGTCACGTAATACCAAATGTTGCACCTGTGACGCTAGCGAAACGGCCGTAAGCGCATCATGAGTGTGGCATGTAGTCATGTTGTAACATGACATGAATCTCGTGTTTATTGTGTTCACACAAGTCTTATACTTTTGTACTTCATTGACGTCCCGTAATACCAAATTTGGTATAATTGAAGCTAGCGATACGGCTGCCATCGCCTAATGAGCGTAGCATGTAGTCATGTTGTAACGTGACACGCATCTCATGATTATCATGTTTGCACCAGTCACAAACCTTCGTCATCCATTCACGTACCATAATACTAAATTTTGTATATGTGACGTTAGCGAAATGGCCGCGAGCGCATTGTGAGCTTGGCATGTAGTCGTGTTGTTATATGACACGACTGTCATAATTTTCATGATAGCGTCGGTCGCTTGTATTCGCCATGCACATGTCTTACTATACCAGCTTTGCAACATGTCATGTAAACGGGAACACCGCAAGAGCAGCAAGACCATAAATTGTATATCATGACAATCATAACATAAATTTCATGATTTTCATTTTATGAATAGTGAAATATGCTTGTCTTACAGTCATGTTATACCATACCAAGTCTGGTATCGATACCATTATCCAAACAGACAGGTGAGCTAAATGTCATAGATAGATAGATAGATAGATAGATAGATAGATAGATAGATAGATAGATAGATAGATAGATAGATAGATAGATAGATAGATAGATAGACACGCTCAAGGTCACCGAATTTCGCTAAGAAATGCTTCGCACTTAATATATGAGCTGGAAATTCGGCCATCAAAAACTACAAGTGCCATTTTTAAGTCACTTATTAGGACTCGAAGAGAAAACCATTTTTTTTCTTTTCAATCGATGTACTTGTGGTTTACACGGTGTAGCCAAGATTGGTTCTGCCTAAACACGCCAAAATTTCTACACCTGACGTCGGTTTGCACAGCCTCAAACATCATAGGCTGGTGAGGCACATTACCTGGTTCTCTATTGGTGCCGCGATTAGGACACCTTTATTCAAGTTTCGCACCCATAAGAAGGCAACCAAAATGCCACACCCAAAGACGTCACAGTGACGTCATTATGACCCAAAATGGTTCGGTTTGGAGTGACGTGTTTTTGCATAACTCGTTGCTGACGCTGCGGGACGATGACGCCAATGGTCGAATTTGGCCTTTGATGAATCATCTGGGGCTACCGCGACAAAATTGCGAACCTGTAAAACTGCACTACTTTTTATTAATCATCGTGCAAGTGCGACAAAGCTTCGATGATTGATTCCTGATCTGAATGCCAAGTCGTGATAAACTACTGCTTTAGAAAACTCAACGGCAACGCGAACATATGCGCGAAATTCGTAATCTCACTCATAAAGCTGTTTATTCATTCTTTTCTATTTAGCTTGGCAGACAATGTGTAGCTGCTTCTTGACATCAATGCAGAAAGTATAAGCAGTATTTACCCGCCATTACAAATGTCACTGTTTGTATTTTAATTGAATGCGTAATTGTTGCAGAAAGACTTCATGTTGCGAATGTCAAAATTAAATGCAGCCCCTCTGGGAGTTCACCAGTGGACTATAGAAATGAAATCCGATTGATGAAAATAGGCTTTATATGCACACTATAGTTGGTAATCAAAAGATCAATAAAAAGAATAAAGGCAAAATGCAGTCCAGAAGCAGCGACCAGTCAGATATAGTCCAGTTCGTCGCAGTCATCTCCTTGCCATCGGACGGCCGTGTTGTTGCTCTCCCGCCGAACAAAGCCGAACAAGGCCTCCTGCTGGCCCACTGCACCCGAGGCCACTGTGGGGAATCCACCACCGGCAATCGATTCTGACGCACCGATGTTCTCGAAAACTTGTTGGCAAGGGCCACCCAGGCTAAGGCCGGGTGTTGCAGGCCTAGGTCCACCTGCCGTTCGGTAAGGGGCCTCAGGGTGACTAGCGTGGCCGGGATGACGACGAGGACAAGAAGGCCTGCCGCCATCTTGATGGTAATCCCCGGACTTGCGGAGGTTGTGAACATGGGACGTTCGATACTGGCTGCACAGCAGCATATCTGTCCCCGAGGATGTGCTGTGCAGCATCGTGGCCGTGGCACGTCTGGCGCGATGATGAGGCGATGGCACAGCTCAGTTACCACGGGAACCTTTTTACTCCTCGACCGGGCGTCGATAGGGGCCCCCTTTCGCACTGGCTGGAGGCTACAACAGCCTCGAACTCCTGTTCTTCTCTCGAGAAGCAGGCTGGTGGGCCAGGCCTTCGGTGGAACCTCGCGACGATCCTGCTGGCGTCTGTCCAGAACGGGGCGCAGGCGATGTTCAGGAAGGTTAGGGTGTGCAGCTTCTTCTTCTTCTTCTCTGATGACTCATACCTAATGCAGAGAATTTATCGAATTGTGGATGAACTATAATTAACAAATATCACGACATTATTTACGTATCAATATTGATGACGATGAGACATTTAAAAGATGAAGAATGTAGCTAGCTATTCTTTTAAACTCATTGATAGATTCTTCAATAGCGAATAAAACATGCCTGTTTAGCCCAGAGGGGAGGCGGTGAAAGAAAGAACAACTGATTCTGATAATTCTAGACCCATATTTGGAAAAGGTCATGCTATGAAGTTTTTTTTTCAATGACAATGATAGGATATAAAATAGTGGCTAACGATTTCGTCGTCATAACACAAAAGCCAGAGACGGTAAATACCCACTGTAGGATATTGACCAAGAATATACTGCTCTTGCGAAATCTTGAATTTTCAAGTAATTGAAGTTATGAAATAATATCATTACACAATCTACAATAAAATTTAGATGCTCACTGAGAACTACAACATATAACCTTTTTATTAGTAATAGCTTATAGATTAAATCATCACCCTAATTTAAAAAAGAAAACAGAAAATAAAGACAATTCTTATGAATATGTCGACTCAAAACGATGATATTAAATTTAATTTGCTAGTTTTTTGCTTTCATTCAGCTATTTCCATACAACTACGCAAACGTTAACCCTGTCAAATCCAGAAATAGAGGCTCCAGAAAAGAAAAAGAGAGTCCTGGTGACGTATAATTTTTTTCCATAGCACGTAAACCGTTTTCTAACTGAGATAATCTAGCTGTAGTAATTGCCTGCAGGTTAAAGAGAAGTGGTATATCGTTTTTAGACCGTGAAAGAAAGCGCACATTGAAAAAAGAGTCTCACCTGACCGTGGTTGGTAGAAATTCAGTTTCGGCAAGCGAAAGCACAGCCTCGTAATTGCCATGTTTTTTTTTACATGTTTCAAAAATGACTAGCGCCAAGGACATAACAAGTGCTGATATTCTGTGGAATTTGTCAGTGTCTGCAATGCTCTGCATAATGTTACGCCTGTAAAATCGCGCAGCCGTCGCATTAGCGGATGGTATTAAACGCGGTACAATTGACCCGCTAGTGTTGCAGTACGTGGCTAAGCTTCCACTTCGTTCTCTTTCAACCTAGAATACAGGGCGAAAGTGCGCACAATGAGCCGTACTGTTGGGGTAAAAGCACAGTAACAAGGAAAAACAAATAAATACTATGATCACTGCTTTTGCCTCCTCCTTCGAACATTAGCCAATAAAGTTTTTTAGGTGCGAATCTCCTTAAGGCGTGGGTCTGTCCATCCCTTGTATGTATGTAGTAGTACGTAGCCACCGGTGGCACATACCCGCTCTCGAGCTAATATGAGCAACAGGGGATGCAAGATGGGAGATGGTAGTACTTGGGTACTAGATGGCCGCACAAACGGACGGAGACAGACTGGCAGACGGATCGCGGGTGGATAGACACGTGGACGTACGGGCGCATGGATGGATGCACGAACAGACCGACAGACAGACAAATGGATGGACGTACTCATGTATGGACTCACGCATGGGTAGATGGACGCATGGAAGTGGGCAGGTATCGTAAGCGAACCTAATGAGACGAACAAGCTTTAGTTGACACAGGTCTATGTGACTTCATCGAGGCATGACAACAGTTGGTTGAAAATTTCTGCAAATACGTGAACTTGCTCATGACTAAAGTAAAGACACAGTATATTTCACCTTTGACCAACTTCAATGACAATGTTCTGTTCTGTTTTAGCTTTTAGAAAGACAAGTACGGTTGGGGAAGTGACGGCTCAACACAACCCCTGGTTATGGATTTGTCATTTCTTCCTACCGTTTTTTGCAATGTAGGTAGACAGCAGATTAGATTGCTATCAATAAAATCACTTGATATATGAGGATGTCTCAATAAAGTAAGGAATGAGTAATAACGAGGTCAATCGGCTGCAGAGTAGCTTACATCAGTTGTTGCGTAAAGTAAAACTACAAAATGAAATAACAAATCAGAGAGAAGATTTTAAAGTCAGAAGTATGCCACGTAAATTTAAAAGTGACCGACATAGATTCACACTATCTTCTGAAATAAATAGGCAAATATCAGTTGAAAACAATAAGGTGGTTGGCCCTTTACCAGCGGCAATTTCATTGCATGTCAGTGTAGTGGAATACAGGTGCTGCTGTTAAAAAAAAAAACAGAAAGTGAGCATCGATGCACTTTGCAAAATTAACTGTCGTGCACGAGAACCAAGTTGTGTTTTAGTGTCATTTCTAGCGTTACAGATAAGGGGGAGAAGAGGCAGCAAATCGAAGCTGCCGCAAGACACAAGCGCATTTGGGAGCGTGTAGTTGCCTACAAGAGGTACGAGGGGATCAGAACGTGGCCTCCGCAAGTCAGAATGATCAAATGTTATACAACTCTAGAGCTGAGAATAACTACCGCCTCTGACCGAAACAACTTTGCAATAAATAAATAAATAAATAACTAAATAAATAAATAAATAAATAAAAAATAAATGGATAAATAAACAAAACAACTAAGCTCTGTAAAGTAGTTTGGATTCGAATACAAAGAGCACAAGAATTAAAAAAAGCTGAAAGCCACAAGAACTCATAGAATGCTTGGCCGTTTTCCACCATTATGTTTTTTGCGGGTGCAGTTTTTGCTTGCACCAGAGGAATGTAGCAAGATGATATGATTGTAAAATGGAGCTAGGCTGTGCTGTTCAGCGAAACTATGTGGGTGAGTATTAGGCTTTTTAATTTTAAAAAAATTAGCGTTCCCCCCCTTTTGTTCTTTTAGTCAAGATTTCAAAGTTATCTTTCACACAAATGTTGTTTTTTATCTTCTTTTCGCACCAGAAACAGGATCGATTGTATGACGCAACATGAAGTGATCGCAGGACGACTTGAAAAAAAGCACAAAAGTACGGCATTCGCGTGTTCGCTTTGATTCGCTCTATTTAGGCTATGACTAGGCTCAATCTACTAGGCCAATCTGGAAACATATCAACATTTTAGTCATTATTTTAGAGTAGATGTTTTTCAACACGCCAACATACCCTACTATTAGAAAGGAATCTAACAATAAATATTTACTTTTAAACCGGAAGCTGGTCTGAGATCACAGCAGTGTCGCGTGCGTTGTAGTTGTCCGCTGCCGCCACCGCCAGCACCGGTGTCCATAACCACTGTGGCTCGGAATAAGAGAGAAACTAAGCAAACGAAAAGCACCAATGACACAATTGGAGTCAAACCCAGGTACCCTGCGTGCCATCCCAGTATTTTGCCACTGAGGCACACGTTTGCTTGAAACTTTACTGCAACTGACGGTATAGGCAGACTTGATGTCCGGAGAGGAATCTCGCTAATCTTACTAATCAACTGTTTTAGCAAAGCAAAGGAACAACGACGCGTCACAGAGCATGAATTGGGTAACGTGTGGATCGTCCAATGCACCAACCCATTAGAAGAGCCTTAGCCATAACTCTTCATCGTCGTCAGCCACAGCATCAGAAAAAAAAAAACTCTACAAAGCCACTCTTTCAGCTATCGCTTTGACTGGGCTGCGCATTCTACGCAGGCCTGGCAGTTTTTATTTTTTGTGTTGATTTACCGCACTAGTTAGAACCTCCATTATCCGCCAAATGTTTTAAAAATAGTTTGAAATACTTCGGAGACAGTACAACGCAAAAGACACAGCACAAGTAAAAGGAGAACACAATTAACAACGCTGTTCTTCCTGCCCATCTTTTTCTTGCGCTCCGTCGTTTGCGCTGTTTTGTTTTTGAAAAATTGTACCAACATTGCATAGCATTTCCTTTTGCTGCAATATTTCTTTCCACGTAACATATTTGGTTTCCTATGTTCGCGGTGGATGAAATTTTGAGAAAATAACAGCAGACTGGTTCACAGCACCCACTAAGCAACTTTACCTCATGAGCGTGGCATGTAGTCATGTACCATGACAAGCATGTCATGGTTTTCATGTGAGGATCTGTCGCTTGTGTTCACCATGCAATCATGCCATGCCATGCCTCTTTTGCAACATGCCATGTGAACGTAACCACCGCAAAAGCTGCAGGATCATGAAATGTAAATTATGTCATTCATGTTATAACTAATCAAGTATATTCTTCAAATAGTCATGTTGTGCCATACCAAGTTTGCTATCGATACCATTATCAAAACATTCAGGAGAGCTAAAAGTCGTAGGCGGCTAGATTAGATAAATAGATAGATAGATAGATAGATAGATAGATAGATACATAGGTAGATAGATAGATAGATAGATAGATAAATTGATTGATTGACACGCTCATGTTCACCGATGTTCGCTAAGAAATGCTTCGCATTTAAAAGGAAGAGTGAGCACTGGCCGCACAGGAGCGACTGGAAGAGGAGAGAAGAGATGGAAAAGATGGGGTTTGGGGTACTCGGTCGAAGGAGTACGAAGAAGGGGCACCACTCGAGGAGAGCCACAGGGCTTCAGGAGTTGGTGGACGGTGGGCCGGTCAGCGAGAGCTACGCTGGCGTCGGGGATTGTGGGAGACACAATCATTCAGCACAGAATCAAGAAAGCTATTTATATACAAGAAGAGGAGTTGTGTCAATAACCTCTCTGATTAAGGTGCAGGTTCTTCAAGGCGTGACCACATGTACGCGTTGCAACTTGCGGTGAGAGGCTTTTTGACTCTGTGCTACGTCCAGGCAAGGAGGCACCTGGCTGCGCGAAGCTGCACACCCTCTCTCTTCAGAGAGATAGGGTGCGATGCCACGTGAAAAAACCACATAGTAGTACACTGTAACACGCACGTGTGATCAAACCTTTAGCATACAGGATGCATCGTCAGTTTTGTAGCCAGGGTGTGAAACGAGAAGGACGGGCGCTTCCTTTCTTTGGTTAACTGAGTGCGCCTAATGTGTAAAAGCTGACGGCTGCAAGTTGACGTAAGGTCTCCACAAGTACTCCTAACGTTTACAAAACGCCACTGGTTGTCTCCTCTTAAGGAAACTTGAATGAAAACTGAAGCGTCCTAAATTTCTGTGGCACTATCACCTAGTGGCATTAGGTTTATGAAGAACCTATCTACTGACGTGTTTGCACTAAATAGATTGCATAGCAGAACAATTAGATTGATTGATTTCTGGGTTTAACGTCCCAAAACCACCATATGATTATGAGAGACGCCGTAGTGGAGGGCTCCGGAAAGTTCGACCACCTGGGGTTCTTTAACGTGAACCCAAATCTGAGCACACGGGCCTACAACATTTTCGCCTCCATCGGAAATGCAGCCGCCACAGCCGGGATTTGAACCCACGACTTGCGGGTCAGCGGCCGAGTACCTTAGCCACTAGACCACCGCGGCGTGGCAAAATAACCAGCAGAACTATTAGTGTTGGCGACGTTGGCCGTAAGAAAAAAGTATTGTTGTCAGTAAGTAAAAAAATTTTCAAAATATATTCAAAATGAATATTAGAAGTCTCGTGTTCTATGAAGAGTCAATCCCAGGCCTTCTGCGTGGTAAGCGGATGTTTTACCAAAAAACCGGACCATTGCTTGAAACGTCTTTGTGCAAAACACTCTGAATTTTGTTATATTGGAGTATTCTTATCAACACAGGCAGTATTGCGCGGAAGAAGCGTTAAATTGCGCCAGGAATCAAAGCATGTTAATTGGGCAAAGAGCGGGTGGTTTTCGGGCCCACCCATTACAAAGCACTCACAAATTTTTATTCATCAATCTCATCAGCAAAAGCATAATGGTGTGAGCAGCTTCGTAAGTTAGGTTGGAGACCGAGACAGCACCGCTTGAAGGGGTGCGTGAGGGGGGGTGTACCATTAAGACCTTTAAAGACCTTGGACGACGTAGAGGGCACAATTATACACTGGCTTGAGCTAATAAACGACACAGTCCCTGATAATTTTGTTTCCACCTTTTCTCACGCGGCAGATCGTCCACTTTCAATTCTTGGTGGTATCCTAAGACAACAAGTAAGAGAGAGACATAGTCAACACACGACGCTGGCGTCGAGGCAGTGAAACAAAACGCACACAGACGCAGTGTAAACGAACTCCCAATGGAGCCCCGTGTGCCACCGCGTACTGATATTTGAGAAACAGAGGCATTTGGCGCCGCAGCGTTCCGTGGCCCTGGTTTCCTTTTCTTCACTACGTGCATTTGTCAACCTTATTTTTTAAAAGAATGGATGCCTACTTATGCAAATAGAACGTAAAGTTATGTATTAACCTGGTGGTTTTCCTGCGAACGTCTGCTACCCAGGGTCGCTTTAAGAATAAGTGAAAATGAACTGCTTTTCTAGACACAATTTCACGTTGTCGTCTACATAGCTAGGAAGCTAAGAACTTACAAAAACGAAAAAAATTGTCACCAAGCAGCATGTTGGTCAAAAAAGTTTCCGAGGAGTCAACATAAGAACAAAATGAGCAAGCTCCTAATAAAGAGCGATGTTACGATACAGAAATATGAGAGAATGTAAGAGCGTCTGCCTAATATGTCCATTAGGGCAGCCAGGCGAAAGATGTGCGTAAGCGAGCAGTATGAGGCGTGTCAACTCTTTCAACGAGGTAGGCTAAAAAGCAAAAACAAAGTGGACACAGCGAAGACATTACTGAACCTGAACCTCGTTTCAGCATCCCATCCCTTATGGTAAGTGAAGCATGTACGATCGTATTAAGCACGCAGATGAAGGAAATTATGCATATCTATGCGCCTAGGATTCCCACTTCACTTAGGTGGGGCAGAAATAATCGCAAGCGATAGATATGTGCGTGTCACCTCAATCATGTTGCCTCAGCGTCTGCGTGCGTGTGTCAGTGTGTGCACGTGCATGCATGTATGCGTGTGTTTGTATGCATGTGTCGGCACGCGTGTGCGTGCTTGTGTGTGTGTATGTGTCTGCGCGTGTGTATGTGTGCGTGCGTGCGTTTGTGAGAGGGGGGTTACGTCTTCGGAAGCTTTTCCCCAGTCGGGGAAATGAGGGCACCTGCATCATGACGTCTTCCTTTCTGTCTGCCTTTTTATTTTTATTTTGCCTGATAGGTAGCTGTTAAGTCCGGAACGATGACGTTGCACATAATCGGTGAGGCGTTGGTTATGTTCTTTTCAGAGTTTGAAAACTTCTGGAAAGGCCCAATGAAAATAGCTGTCATCAAAATGTGTTTAAGAAGTTGAATTTTCTCCAAGTGGTAATTTTCGTAAAATGTGCTATCCCTCACATCGACCTTAAGCCTTGTCAAGCAGAATCTTTTAGGTCCGCCGACACGAAATATTAAAATGAACCGTTCACACCTAGTCTACAGCTTCCTAATTGGTCTAAAATGCTTGAAATTGTCAATGGAAAGCATTCATATGCTTTAATAGATGTTCGAAAAGCATAAGGCAGAGGCTATATCTTCTTTACCACGGAGATGTGAGTGCTAAGTTTAGCAATACAAAGAAAAAATTGCCTAATTTATTACAGTTCATTTTGTCCGCGACCACTAGCTGGGAGGGAGCAGTTTTTTCTCGAACACTAGCAGCTACATAGGTCAGTCAATACAAGTTTCGGGTAATTAGTAGGATTGATATCTTTAAGTATGTGCCGGTGCACCCTTATATCTTCGTTTCTGAAAACGCAGTTGTAGGGCATAAGTTTTCACACTCCGCAGTGCTTTGAGAGAATGGAAAGAAAGAGAACAACCACGGCGTTTGAAACGTAATGACGTGCTGCAATGACAATTTTGGCGAAAAGCTAAAGGTGTCACCTTGTGCCGTAGCCGCCGCACCACAAAGCGATGTAATCACGGCAAAAAAAAGCGTTATTTGTACTGCCAGTGCTTAATGCGCATCACATTCAAGGCTTTCGTCTGAGACGTTCCGCGGCGGCGAAAACACGCAGAAGGCGTCAGTTTTTGAAAAATTGACACATGTGATACTATTACTTTGCAGCAATATCTTATGCGTGTTTTTGCCGCTATAGAAAGTCTTGAATCAAGGTGCAGTAGCGGTGGGCGCCAAGAACTGCTAGTTTAAATTACGCATTATTGTCACGATAACATGCCTCTGTGCTTTCGTGGCGACTGTAAATGCACACTTCGCACTTCGTCTGGCATTTTGACGTGTGCAAACGTGAAGTGAGTCAAATGGTTGACTGAAAAGTAATATAAAATGCCGCCTGACGTCTACGCTCTCGAACTTCTTTAGTAGCCGTGAGAAGACTGTGCTGTGCTGTTTGCCACGCACTCCCTTGGCCTCCAAAATTTTGACCTCCACTGCACGTTCCTTCTGTCACGTGATGGTTGAGTTGCCTACAGAGAAACCAGTGTGAAATTCATGGGAACAGCACCTGACAGCCAAAAGGGGTTTCACTCTTAAGCCACATGTCAGTCTATTTTCATATGCCTTTACACATGAGCTGTACTAGAGAAACCAAACCGTGCCTTCCATTTATGTTCCAGTCGTGTATATTGCCAGACAAAGCAGACTACTTGCACTCTCAATCTGTCTTGAAGATATGTTCTTCCATGACGCTCTTCTCCTTGAGATATCTGCTCCACGTGCTAAGGCATCAACCTAAGAACATTTTCTCACTGTCCAGCTATATGAACTTGACTTTTCCCTCCACCCAGCCGCTGTGGTCTAGTGGCTAAGATACTAGGCTCCTGACCCGCACCTTGCGGGATCGAATCCCGGCTGCAGCGGCTGCATTTCCGATGGAGGCGGGAGTGTCGTAAGTCCGTGAACTCCAATTTCGGTACACGTTAAAGAACCGCAGGTGGTAGAAACTTCCGGAGCCTTCCACTACGGCGTCTCTCATAGTCATATTGTGGTTTTGGGACGTTGAACTCCACATATCAATCATCGACCTTTCCCTCCCATATTTTACTCCACAACAGCTGTGAATCTACCAATTACCTTTATATACTTCCCTTGCGCACCTCCTTGACACATTTTATCACACATAAAACTCAAAACATCAAAGCTACCTTGAATATCCACGTCGAGTGGCCCTATAATTTATATCTTCCACAAAAACTAGCCCCGTATCTGTGATCGACTGCAAATATTGGTGAAAAACAATAATGTCCCATCTGGAAAGAGTGAATAGAATAAAGCATTTTTTGGTGTTTTGGGCGAGAATACCAGTAAATCGTATTCTGGAGGCACTGTGTGAGACATGAACGACATCTGCCGCTAATCTGAGGAAAGAAAACTTGGTGGCCATATTTTGTAGATTTGAAAGTAGCTGGCGGCACCGAATTGTCTTAGCAAAGCGTAGGAAACTCGCCTTTTTCTGTATAGCGTCGCATTGTTATCGCAGCGTAATAAACGCGACAGTTCATAGCAATACTCATGCATGCCTTTTAGTATAACAAAACGCGCTGCATAATATTGGCTTGTTGATATTGTGCTCAGATATGTGCAATATTCGCTTATAAATCGGCAATCGAACAGGTTTGAACGCAGAAACCTGGGTAATGCTGGTGGGTGCTTTGGATGTAGTCAAACCTGAGCAGTTTTATATGGCGAACAGAACAGCGAACACACACACATACAGACAGAGAAAGATTTTTGCATTGAAGTATCTCAAGAAAGACTAAAATCAATGCTGCATTGCACTCAATTACTGCCACTGTTACTGTGCCTGTAAAGCGTGCTTTTTTGTTAGTCAGCTGCGTGCTTAGAGGAGGCCAACCTAAAAATAATCGCAGCATATCCACGGAGTGGATGACGATGAGTGGGGCGAAGCGTCCATCCATCCATCCATCCATCCATCCATCCATCCATCCATCCATCCATCCATCCATCCATCCATCCATCCATCCATCCATCCATTCATCCATCCATCCATCCGTCCCTCTGTCCATCTGTCCGTCCGTCCGTCCATCCATCCATCCATCAATTCATTCATCCGTCCATCCGTCCATCCGTCCATCCGTCCATCCGTCCATTCGCCCGTCCTACTGTACATGCGTCCGTGCGTCCGTCAGTGTGTTCGTTAATGTGTGCGCCCGTCTGTCTTTGTGTCTGTCTTTTTGTCTGTCTCGCGACGAGCGCGAGCCGCCAAGGCCCTCCACTCCGCTTCAATCATGCCGCAGAAACGAGGCGACGAGCACGAGCCACAATGGCGCTCCGAGCCCACCACTCTGATTCGTCCGTGCCCCACCAATGATCCGCCACTTACGGCAACGATCCAGGAAACTAAGAGAAGCACTCCTTCCTCGGGCACAAAAGCACAACCCACGCAGCAGACTATCGGAGAGTAGCGGTGCAGCGCCATATCGAATATTCTCACTCAACTGCAATTTGTATGTACTTCCATGAGACAGCACCGTCTACTATACTATTTGTCAGATAATGCCTTCATATTTTTTGTAGTCGCTTCTCTTGGTTACGCCTGACGCAGCACAAGGTAAGGCTTAGAAGAACTTCACCCCTAAAAATTACTTGTATAGCTGGACTTCCGCCAGTTACGTGTACTGGGGAAGACGAAAGGTTCCGAGGCAAGATAAAAATAACAAATGGCAGAAGACTAACTTGGTTATCACTAAAAGCGGGCTACTTTTGGTCTTCGGAAAATTTCTTTGCAATTCGCTGGCCAGACGAATGGTAACGTTCCAGAATTGTTCGCGTTGTAAAGGCTTAGGGAATAAAAAAAACTCTCAGTCCAATTCTGTGTGAATAATATTCACAAGTATTAGTTCTGTGAAATTATCTCTGCAGATATTTTATGCCCCCAATTATATGGTGTGCGCAAGCAACTCTCATATGTGTGACTAAAGCACAACCGACAAGTGCCCAGGGAGCTTTCTGTGTTGTATCCCTGGCTAAGTGCTATAGTCCTTTCGATGTAGCTTTTTACTTGAAGGCAATGACCAAAATGACTCCTCTTACGTATCGCCATCGCCGTTCTTGTTACCAACAAGTGGCTTCCGTTATTGGCTACACGCAGCGTCATTTCTTCCGGTCATGGTAGTTGCTGTACTCGCAGACACATTTTTGTAGCAATGAAGGAAAGGCTACGGAGCCAAAGTGGGCGTGTGACGGCACTGAAGGATACAGTCCCACCATAGCGCGTGTTTTCCGCGTGAAAATAAAGAGAAACGTGCCATATCCACAAAGTGAATGACGATGAAGGAGCTTGCTGTGAAGGTTAAATCTGGTAAACCGTAAATCTTTCGTACATCCACACGGCCGTCATACAAAGGCGTGCCTTATTAGGGGCAGTGAAGCCTTCAAGACAATCTATTCCAGTAATAATAATAATAATAATAATAATAATAATAATAATAATAATAATAATAATAATAATAATAATAATAATAATAATAATAATAATAATAATAATAATAATAATAATAATAATAATAATAATAATAATAATAATAATAATAATAATAATAATAATAATAATAATAATAATAATATTAATAATAATAATGATAATAGCCACAACAGATCATGTGGGTGCTGTAAGTGGATAAATTGAGTCCTCTTATATTACCGTTTTCCGGTAATAAAATCTTGTGCTATATTTGAGCCAGATATTTGCCATCAAACGTTCCTGACACCCTCTTGTTGCCTATCAAATATATCTAGACTGATTGATTGATATGCGGGGTTTAACGTCCCAAAACCATCATATGATTATGAGAGACGCCATAGTGAAGGCCTCCGGAAGTTTTGACCACCTGCGCTTCTTTCACGTGCACCCAAATCTGAACACACGGGCCTACGAAGTTTCCGCCTCCAGCGAAAATGCAGCCGCCGCAGCCGGGATTCGATTCCTAACCTGCAGGTCAGCAGCCGTGTACCTTAGCCACTAGACCACTGCGGCGGGGCTATAGTTAGACTAGGGCTCCTTGTTCAGCAAGTGAGAATTTATAGAGTTGTGCGCGACGTACGTTGCATTTGTAATTTCAAAGGCGTGTGCATTTATTCTTATTTAAACACACTGCCTTGTGTTCGGAGAAGTGCTTGAACACCGGCATTTTTAATGAGAATGTACACTCACCAAATGTGCTGTTGGGCATCTAATTGGCGAGTATGACAGCTGAGTGACAAACAGCTCCAACTAACAACGTTATTTTTGCACCCAACCACAAATCTTATAGTTAGCAAGAAGTGAAGAAATCTATACAAGTTTTTGTCATTTCTTAATATATTCTATGTAGCATTTCTATATATGAAACGTTCAATTACGTAAAGCAAAAATGACCTATAACACTTTTATTGCTGTCAATATTGTGGTTGCAGTAATACGACGTTGCGACAAAAGTCATAAGTAAGAACTCTTAGATGAAGAGGTCCAATTCTTCTAGATTCTAAAAAAAAAGTAAGTTTAACTAGTAGCGATTTCATTGCATATTTTGCCGTGAAGACAAAGGTATGAAATTTCTAAGGATTATTTCAATGGTGCTCGCATCTCGCCATTTTTGCGTGCCTTCAACACGATCAGCCGCTAAGCCACTGAAACAGAATTGCCGTATCGAAGTATCGAAGACAAAGGATGTAGCATGAAATACAAAGCGTCAATGAAAATACAATACTTTTTCAAGAGAGCGCATAGCACAGCTTCAGTCACGTGATCTGACAGCACGCCAATCCAATCAAGGAAATATCTGCTTTGCTGAACAGTAGAGAAGGGTGTTTGCTACCACTCGCCCGTTCAGGAATTCTTAGTTAGTACCGGTTGCTTGTTTATGAAGGAATCACCTGTGCTTCTTGTGTATAAAGGTGAGTCATGCCCAGTAACATAAGTAGTGTATATTCCTGTCCCTGAGAACGAGATGAAGGCCATAATAATGGGTGGTAGAAGAGATCAGAAAAATGGCAAGCACTACGAACTAACAAAGGATGGTTTCATATGGCTGTATTACTTGACGTATCTTTCTTTGCCTACTTGGCCGCAGCACTTTATTAAGCCATTGGTGCAACGCCATGCGAAGAAGGCCTCGGTTGCTGTAGCATTTCATGCCATGTAGCCCGCTTTATTTCCTAATACAATATTCATTTTACCAGGATAATCACACCTTTATACGTGCCTGAGTGCCCAGGCGTTCATCGACCGAACCAAGCAAGGAATGATTCAGATGGCTAACACACTATGGAAGGCCTAAGGAAGAGGATATCCACAGTATAATATAACAGCAGATTGGGGAGGCAACGTTATTATCAGTCTTCTCTCAAGGCGAAGGTTGCTTTGTTACTTGCTGTCGGTGTGTTTTGGGTTGTATACAGGCACCCACATATATATATATATATATATATATATATATATATATATATACATATATATATATATATATATATATATTGACATAATCGGCATTCGTTTTTGGCCTGATATACCCGTTGCTCGGTGCCTGTTCCCGTATGTTTTGTTTCGGTCTTCGCTAAGATCCACCTTGAAGCAAGCCTTAAGGGTCTTACCACACCTAGAAGTAAGAGTGATCCATGACAGAGATGCAGTGTGCAGTTCTTCTACGTCGAAAAACAAATAAAACAACTCTTTTGATTTTAGCAACACTGATGGATTACGGCTGTGAATGAGCAACTCTGGCTTAGTGCAAGAACTGGCACCAAGAGATTGCACTTCCAGAAAATCATTACGGAGACAACGCCCACTCTTAGCATAAGAATCGTAGTTAAAGTAACAGAACTTGTACAAATTATGACTGCGCATGAATGAGAAACGAGTGGCAACGTTAGCGCAGGCAAATAAGAAACAACTCGAGAACCTTAAACTTCACACATATAAGGGTTGAACGTGCTAGCAATGTCCTTTAAATAAAGTGCGTTTTTCAGCTACTTAGCGCATACTTTGTATTGTGTTCTGTTACTCGAAACGTTTGAATTGTGGTATACTACAGCGTAATAAATAAAAATCAAATTGGCTTGTGTAAGTGAAGCTTTCGCCTATGGATAAATTCAGTGTAATGGGTTGCCTGTTTTAAACCACGAGCAATAAATGTTTTAGAATTTGTTATGCACCCACAACGTGGTCCCAAGGAAACAGGTGCAATCACATCTTTGCCTTTCGTTATAGGTAGTGGGCTTTAACCCGCAAAGTCGTGATGATAATCTTATATTCTGATGCCTGATCACAGTGTGCGCTTGTACCACGCAATATTACTACAATATTATATGTTGTTTTGCGAAGCCTCTATACAAAATGCGTGTGTTTGTAAACCAATAGAGATAATTTCACAGCATTTGTTTGCAAAGGAAGTTATTTTCTCTGTATTTAGAAGGAGTAACATGACTGTGCGGTATAACGCCTGCTTGCAACGCAAAATTACTTGATTCGATTAACAATCGAACCTGGAAATTTGTATTTATTTTATTTGCATTTTTATACTTTTCTGTGACGGACAAGATGATTTTTCGCTTACAGCTAACGACGCTCATGCGAAGACCAACAGCCAAAAAGAAAGAAATGATTGGCAGAAAAAAAACGTATGTGGGGCACTTCACGTGCTCGATAACGCACGGCAACACATGCAGCAAAAATGGGCGGACCCTTCAGCTTAGACTTTAAGTGTTGAACGAGATAATAAAATCCGGCCTCTAGTGCATCATTCAACCGCAGAGTGCTTACTTATTGATATGTTTTGTTACATACACATGCACGCACAAAAACACGTGCACAGTTGATTGGACCAGCGCGCGCTAGTAACGCGATTGGGCTCGTTTTCGTCGTAACACCTGTCGAAGAAAATGCGTTAAAAAGGTCCCGAAACACTTCTTCAAGTAACCATGAAATGATTTTACTAGAAGAGCTTATTGCCTCACGAACTCAATGCCGCAAAGTTTTTAAGAATTCGTCCGGTGCGAGTGGAGTTACAAAGGTTTGTCGCATGCTGAAATTCCATTATCTCTTCTCTCGTCCTGACGAAAGCGGTGGAAGCTATGCAGGGAGGGCTTGGCAGGGCAAAAAAATTACCGTGCCTCATGACCTTGAGCACTTTTTTTTCTTCGAATGCGCGGCTTATCCAGTGTGATCACGCGCGCACGCGTGGACAAGTAGCGGCCTCCTGTAGCTATCTCGGTAACTTCATTTTTGGGTCACAGACGCACAGACATTTTTCGCTCACAACTAGCGGGGACGACGCCGGCGGCGGGTTTTTAGGAACACGAGTTCTTTAACGCTATTGCGTTAATATACTGCCATCACCGTCTTTCTGCAGCGTATGTATGATTGCAGCAATTATTCCCCACAAAATAAACCGAATTAAATAATGAGAGGTTTTCGTACGTTACTAGCAATCAAAAAGGCTGGAAACTCGTTCATTGAGTCACCTGCGTATACTTGATTTGTGGGGCTTAACGTCCCAAAACCACCATATGAATATGAGAGACACCGTAGTGGAGGGCTTCGGAAATTTCGACCACCTGGGGTTCTTTAACGTGCATCCAAATCTGAGCAAACGGGCCTACAACACTTCCGCCTCCATCGGAAATGCAGCCGACGGAGCCGGGATCCGATCCCGCGACCTCCTGCATATTTTTTATTTATGCGTATTTTATGATAATTTGGTAGGCGCTTCTCACTAGGATCAATCACTGACTAGTAAAAGTCGGTCTTTCAAATAATAAGAAATGTAGACATCATTGTTCGGACGTTTTAATGGTGGAATGGCACCAAACAGTTCCTAGGCGGACGGCTCAAGCTTGAAAAGGTGTCGAACTTAACATCCTATAATTAGTGCAGATAGGACGGCAACAGTCACCCAGATTTTGGTAAGGGATAAGAAAGGGTGGCGAGGACAGGAAAGCAAGGAGAAAACCGTGTTAGAATGAAGGATGAAGGGCTCGATCGGAGTGATCAATAAGCGATTCCGGCTTGTGGTAAGCGAGACTCGTAGCCTGTCTACACGAGGCTCATCGCATAACTGCTGGTTTATCTTCATCGTGTTCGATCTACTTCCAAGTAAAGAACTGGTGACACTCATGCACTCGTGCCATTTGCCCACTGAAGAAAATGAACGACTGCAACAATGAATGAGTGCGACTTCGTTTTGACAAATTACGCGTTGCTGTTATGAACGTAATGTTTGTGATATTTCTTTTGGTGCATGTCTGAGTGCACTGATGAGAAAGTGGGAAATAATATCTAGTTTCAGTCAAAGCGATTTTCCCTTGATATGCAAAGGTTCCTGTAAACAGGCGAGACAATGTTTTTGTAATAATCAGATTCACTGAATGAAAAAGGCGCGTACACTAAGAGACACCTTCTTCACGTCAGCCGTGTCCTAAAAGGCCTGATGATACGTAGCAACACTCCTTAACAACGCGTTTTTCTAACTAAGCTAGCGATTTGCTGTAACCTGCTGAAGCAATTGAAGAAGTGAACGGTGTGGATTCTTATCGCACCGGGGATATACACCACCAGTTCTGCCCTTTGAACTTATGTAAAAACTATTCATTTATATCAACCCTGGCCGCAATAACGTTCCTTCAGACAAATGGTATAAAAGTTTGTCCCTGTAATTTTTTCACAGTTCATGTGTTGCTTCATAGTCAGCACATCTCATTACTTTTGCGGAGCCTGTGGAGTCGTGAGATTGTGCATTTATATCTTCAGAAAAAAAACGAAGCCCTATGAGGCTGCACGCATTTGATGTTCTGTCAATATACAACTTGGCGTCTCTTGGAACTCTGAACAAAATTTACAAACCTGCGATGCACATGCAGTTCACTCTAAGATATTTGATTGTGCTCCAGCAAACTCAACGAAAATGAATCCAGAGTCTAAACAAGGTCCATATTGGAAATACTACACAGATATTTTTGCGGATGCACAAATATTAGAGATGACACTGATATTCTGAAAGGCACACTGATATTGAATGGTAATGTTTAAGAGTTAAATTCAAAGTTGATACGATCGTTATTTCATAACAATTCTTCGATCGCAATACCAACGACAATAAAATTCTGAACAAATAACTCATTAGTGTTTCGCGCTAGATCCTGCCTTATCATTCTGTTAGCCATTACAGCTGCATTTGAAGACGATATGGGTCATTTTTAATCAGTACATACTGCTGAGTAAAGGTGTATGCTCCAACCGAGGGGAGAAATGCGTGCACCTCCAAGAAATAGGGCGTTCAAAGCAATAAAAAATGTATGTACCACATTTAGATTTATCAATAGAGCAGTACAGGAATAGAGAACGAAGGAGTGAAGGAGAATATCGTAGGCGCTAACGGCACTGCATGGAGACCTAATGGCTATGCCACTTGTCACTGCGTGTCAATAAAAGCAGCAGATGGAGAAAAACGAACCCGTGACCAGCCTAACCAATAACTGCGCAGGCCAGCGAAAGTGGCACTCCATAAGTTGACCGGCGAAGAAATGGGAGTGCCAATGAAATGCTATGGTGGCTACCGTCGGAATGTCGATCCATTTGTCACAAACCTCGTAGGCGTGCCGCTGACCAGAGGCAATGTGAATGTGACGGCACGTCCGTTGAAAGCTTGCACCTTCTAAGTGGTATCATAGGCTAAATTTTGAACAGGGAGAAAATAGGCAGGGATATTTACCATTGTAGTTTCATGAAGGGATCATGTAAAAATGAAGTGTTAGGATAAAAAGTGAAGTGACAATGCAGAAAAATTGTTAGTTGTTAGTACTTGTCCTGTGTATCTTGTGCGCTCGTTTAGCGCTTTTTTTGTTTGAACGGCACACTTGCAGTGTCGAGCAGTGGCAGTTGGTAGTCGGCGTTTGTCCTGTGTATTGCTTATTTCGCGCGTGCTTTCTGCTTGAAATGTGCGCTGGATATTTCGAGCAGCTTGCCGTTCTTAACGTGAATTGGGAACTTGTTAGTGTCACTGCAACAATGCACAATAAATGCTCCACTATGTCTGTAAAAACAGGTTTCACTTTCATGTTATAACGAGTCCTACATGGAGGAATTTTCCACGTTTTTTCTTAACTACTAGCAACTCAGCCCCTTTTGGTCAGTAGACGGTGCCTGTAGCAGTGTCTAGTAAACATTCAACCACTTCCGTAAGGACAAGTTTCACTTTCATGTTATAGCGATCTAAGTGACGGAGGGGTCAACCACGTTTTTTTTCTTTCATTTTTGGGCCATGAAAACTTGTTCTATCTCATCGCCACCGCCATTTCTGTTTTCCTAGTTGTCTGTATAAACTCTACCTTGGCGCATTAGACGTGACCAAAAAAAAGAGTACTAAGGGAAAGAAGAGTCAATGCAAACCGTTTTGCTACGGCATCATCCTTACAACCCCGAAAGGCAAGAGCGGAGAAGCGCAGGCTGATATCATCTAGAAGCTTAAACGACCTCGAAGAGAGGAACGTTGCTTCCGGCGCACGGCATATCCAATTACGGTCAAGGAAATGAATTGGATGCCCAGACCACAGTGAGCTTTTCTTTTTAGCCACACTCCAAATCTCATTAATTCTGAAGCCAGCTAAACAGCGAAAACGAAAACAGAAATAGCACTCGCATGAAGCAGGAAATCAATGTACTGGCTCGTCATTCGTATAGTTTAGCTGCTGTTACGATAATACCTTTATTTTTCTCTCCTTTATTTTGTCCTTTCTTTCCTAACAATGCACTTACTAGAGATTCACAGTTCCGGTTTAATAAGCATGCTTTACGTGCATTCTCGTTAGTCTGCTTTCTCTTAAAGTCGTCAGTCCGCCTACAATGATGCAGACTTGCCTAGGCGAGCATGTATTCATCCTTGACCTTCCGAGACTACGGTTCAGTGAAAGCGTGTCAATGTTGTAACCAAGACACGCCTGTGCGCTAGTGTGCATCCATAGCACGAATTGAGCAGTTAAATCTAGGCAAATCGAATGTGGGGTCTGGGAGTGCAGGTCTAAGCCAAGCAGGTTCTGATCAGCCAAATCCTCCTTACGAAGACAGATATGTGTCTACTTGTCTCTTCTAGAATTCACATCCAGCTATTGACTTTGGTGTACTTGCAAATAAAGCTATCCTTAAAATACAGAGGAAAAAGAACAGAGAATACAAAGGGTGTCGAGGCTGATATTCACAATAAATTCAGCGTTATACATCTCTTTCATTGAAACTTCTGAACAAACGCTCCAAAGCTCACCTATAAGGTACGTAAAAGTCAGCATGTCACTGAATGGTTTGTTGATGCGGCGCGCTTGCATGCGTGTTGCATGCAATACGTATGTGGGCTTCACTATTCACTGGCTGGATATAGTTGATTTTGAAAATTACCTCTCCAGGTTATATAAATGCTGTGTTTACAGAAATGCGATGAGTAAGAACATCTTTGAATCCTTTAACGCCAAGCACTTGTTTGTCACGTGATAAGGCCGTTTGCAACAAGACAAATCAAATGCCGTAAATGCCAAAGAACGTGTCACGTAATTGAAGTTAAAGAAACACAGCGACTTGCCTTAGACATGCAATTCCTCACAACTCCTAATGCCAACTGGCGATTGCCCTGCTATGACCCAACTGCACACCAAGCTTCATAAGGAAACTGCCAGTTTATGAACGCAAAACAATAGCGTATTAAAATAGGTTGTACGTGACAGCTCAACATGATAAGAAGTCGATAATATTGTCAGAAAGCAACAATGCTCCCGTCACCGACCGAGCACCAGAGGTCGGCAAAGAAGGTTAAACTAACTGAATCTCACTCAAGAACTATACGTTGCGCTTAGGCTTTACTCGAGTTTAAACTTACACTCATCCAAATTTTCCTGCACAAGATTCATTCGGACTCAAATCGACAAACTTTTCTTCAATCGGACTCCATCACACGCTAGCTCAAAAAACATTACTCACTAGAAATTACTGAGGCTCACGGCTCGATGTGAGTCTCAGTCTGTCTGAGGTAGTCGACTGATGAGTCAGTTAGCCCAGAATTAGCTTTCCCGTCAATGGTGTCAATGCCCTATAGAATGTTGTACGTAATCAGTGCTTTTGTTGGGCATATTTTGGTATAGGTACCTTCGAACGCGAGTTATGTACGCTTGCAAACCAGTAAGGTCCATTTATTGAAAGGAATAAGCATATGATATGTGTTCATCAACTAATTCCTTGGAAATTACAGGGGGGGGGACGTTTTAAGGCACTCACCTACCTAATAGGAACATATACTCAAAAAATATTAAACTCACGTATGAATGACAGTGCTTTGTAATACGCATGAATATAGGTGAGTAGAAACATGAGTCCAGCTAAGGCGGATAGTGATTCAGAAGAAGAGTAGACCGAAGCACAGCAGTGGAAAATCAGCGTCCACTACAATTTCGTACGGCAGGGCACCCCTAGTTTCTCTTCGCTGACAGCTGTCGCCAATAATTTCCGAAGCACCATCTAATATTCGGAAAGACGAAAAGATACAGAGGTAAAGAAGGCTGTGGTGGAGGCGACATGGTCGTCATTACAGCAATTGCGCACGCATCGAGAGCAAGCGCTATATTCCACTGATGACGAAAACTTATATGCCCTCGCTTTGTTGATTTCAATTATTAAGCATGATCGTACGCTCTTCAATGGAATGACAACCTTAGCAGCTGGAAGCGGTATGCAATTTGTGGATACCATGGGGACAGTCCAAGGAAACCTTTATTAAAGTCACGGTTTGCCGTCTACTGTACCTTACATTATTACGGGCAAACTGGACTCTGAAAGAGTTCTTGAATTGGGACTTTCTCGCTATGCTAGGTGTGCGCTACATTGTGTCATGTTTGCTACATTGTGTCCGCGCGTATCAGTAGCCGTGTTCTTTTTTTATAATTGAAAAAAAAGTAGGGCAGAAAATCAGGCGAAGGCTGCTTAGCTTTGTGCATTTCATTTACCTTTATTTCTGGCTCTTATGTCTGCAGTAATACCTTGGATAATGTTGGGGTGTTGATAAATTTGAAATGATCAATACAACAGTGACATGGCTCACCACGGCATTCTTTTTTTAAGAAATAACTTGATTTCAATGTTTTACAAGTTTTTGTAGTGCATTGAGAACTCTCGTTTAACTCAGCTATGTCCTTAGCTATCTTTTCATAATCTTATTATCGGTGTCATCATGCTAACGAGCCTTCCAGAAGAAAACATTTTTGGGTTGAAAAAACAGGCAAGTTACTGTGTGGTGGCTTTTATACAGGTGGGTCACATCGGGTACATATTTTGCTTTTCATGATTTATTCAGGCGCAATAAAATATTCTAATCAAAAACATCAGTTATAAAAATGTTTCTTTAAACTATCTTCATAATTTTAGCATATACACCGAGTTTCCCATTCTGTTTTTTAAGCCACCTTCGAATATTCGTTGCGGACACTTCTGAAGGGACAAAAAGGAAAAATATTCAACTGTGATAGCAAGTGTTGTTCAATAAATTAGTCCATTGACAAGGTACTGTAAGCAACACACGCTGAACCATGGAGCCCTGATCAGAAATGTGTTATGGCTAAGAAAGACCTTGGCCATTGCTGTACGACTCGCTACTTCCTATTTTTTTTATATCTAAGCACCAGTCATGTTCTTGCTGATTTGCGCTTAGTCTCAAAATGACAGATGAATAAAAAAAAGTGCCCATGCGTGGCCCCAGGTGCGTCGAATCCTTGTATCTTCACCGTACGTCAATTTAATATCGATGTCACACGAGCACATTTATTCGTGAGCAGGGTGATCTAGAATTTTTCAGGAAAATTTTTTACTGACACGCAACCTATGAAGCTTGACGTATCCGCAGATAATCTTTTGCTTGATGACATATATTGATGGAGTTGAATTCTTCAGTTTCATGAAATGGTAGACAGTGTTCAACAGAGTCCGTAAAGACGCAAAAAAATTGATAGTTTCCTTTTACACTTTTCAGTTACAGCGGGCTTTTCACATTATTTGACACATGTACAAGTGTTAGCAACTTAAGCTCAAATCAACCAGTGAGCTTCTACAGTAGAAACAATGTAAGAAATATTTGCATTTGCTGCCTAGTATAGATCGAAATCAAGAAAAAAATTGCCCGCAGCTTCCCTCGGGGGAACACTGAGGAGGATGCGGAGCATATAATTGGTTAACGAGGTGTTAAAGTGCGACTTACTTAGGTCGATGGCTAAATTGGTTAACGTGGTTGTGAAAGGGGGTGTGAAATTGCGACTTACTTGGGTCGATGGCTAAATTGGTTAACGTGGTTGTAGGAGGGGGTGTTAAATGAGTGAACACGTACACACGTATGCGAAAGGGCGGCGCTGGTCGAAGGGACGTCGATCATTGTGTTTGTGGATTCGTTGGAATTCATTTCACCGCGACTTTGGACGTCGACGCGCCGTACAAACCAACCGACGAGCGGCAACTGAGCGAGCGAGCGCCGACCTTGAGTATATATACAGCTCGACGGCGCATGCACTGTCAGCTCTTGAATGTTCTCGAAGCGCGACGCCACATGCGCGTCCACTGGAGAATCAGGAGAATTGTAGATGTCGAACGTGGTGTGTAGAGGAGGAAGGGTGCACAGATGGTGGAGGAGTGAAGCGCGCGCGGTGTGTAGAGGAGGAAGGGATGCACAGATGGTGGAAGAGTGGGCGACGGCGCGACGGCGCATGCGCGCGCGTCAGCTGTCGAATGTTCGAGAAGCGGTGCGGACGGCGCGGACGGCGCACTACAAGGCGCGAGTATAAGATGCTTCCGCATCTAAAAAAGTGGGAACGGTCTATTCAAGGCGCATGTTGTAATGTGTGGTATTATCTGAAAATGTAAGAGGCAATATTCCACCATTTCGCATCTCACTCGTGAACGCGAGATATGATGACAATAAATGCATACTAGAGCGCATTTATTTTTTTTCTACAGTCTCAGAAAAATGAAAATGAACTGCCCGGAAAAAACAGCTGGGGCCCTGCGTAACAATATCAAAGAAGCAGCTTGTAAAGCGCAGTATGTTTAAAAGTAGTTTTCACGAGACGGCTAATATAGCCTCCATGAAGAGAACGAATGAACGTGATGGTGCTTTCAACAAAACGCCTCTTATTTTCATATTAGTTGTTTGAATGCACCTGCGCTTTAAAATGCAGCACACCACCTGGAGCCTAAACCATTTCCCAGCTTCGGTATTCAACAGCGCATAGTAGCATCGCTTGTGCCCTTTTTTCACAGCCTTATATAACGCAGTAAGATTCAAGATGGGTAGTTGCCTCTTCAGAATTCTCGGTTCCAGTGCACTCTTTTCTTGCTTAGAAAACAGCTTCGCATACAGAATTCTTTTTAGCTTAAAACAAGCGAGCAGCAAGTTCTCGTTATTGCTGTTGATAGAGCGTCGAAGATATACCGCGTCTCGTTATGCTTTGTAAGAGGCCGTTTATAGAGGCTGTGTTTCCACGAAAGCTTGATTGATGTATATGTGGTGTTTAACATCCCAAAACCACCACATGATTACGAGAGACGCCGTAGTGGAGGTCTCCAGCAATTTCGACTACCTAGGGTTCTTTAAGGTGCACCAAAATCTGAGCAAATGGGCTTACAGCATTTTCGCCTCCATAGAAAATGCAACCGGCGCAGCTGAGACTTGATCCCGCAACCTGCGGGTCAGCAGCCGAGTACCTTAGCTCCTAGACCACATCGGCGGGGCTTCCGCGAAAATTACACCATTCCCTCTCGTGCCTTGTGTCATTGTTCTTGCTTTCTACCAAGCCTGAATTAAATATTTCATGGCGATAGAAATTATACGAACAGCCACTATCGATTGTCACCATAGCCATCACAGTAATGTTTCGTATAAAGTTCAAATTGATAATGTATCTCAGCGCATCGTACGTTGTACCCACGCGTAATGGTGCATGAACGGAGACGACCAACGCGGCTTTAGCAGAGATCAAAAGAGTCGGCCCTTCTATATCACACTGATTATTAATTTATTTATTTAGTGAATACTGCCAACTTCTATGCGAATTCGTAGGCAGGAGTGGGTGACAGATACACTTGATTGGACATTTTCCAGGGCAAGAAAACAACAGAAGCTTAAAACAGAGAAAATATGTCGGGGGGAAATATAGAAGAAAAACAGGGATTTACAAACATTGAAGTGAATGCAGCGCTTCAGAATGAGCAAGTTTTGTTGATAAAAAAGGCGAAAAAAACACATATCGACACAATCGACGAAGCGTGATACAATTGAGCTAGCGCTGAACATAGGAAAGTAATACAACTCAGACACACACTGGAGAGAATAAATGCGGTGACAATGAAATAAAAAGAAAGAAAAAAGTTCAAAGAATAGCTGGCAGATTTGCTATCGCATTCATGAATGAAGCGAAAGTTGTGGATGAAACAGCTTCATCGAGCAGGGCATTCCAAGTACGTGCTGCTCGGGGAAAAAATGATTTTTTGAAAGCAGGGGTTCTGCATGAAAATTTCTGGACTTTCTTGCTGTGGTGTGACCGGGTTGTACGTGATTTCGACACTAGAATATATTTAGTTTTATCGATTCCAAGGTTACTGTGATAGATCTGATAAAACATTTTCAGTCTTGGACGGGAGCGCCTGCGTTCTAAGGGTTCCAAGACCGAACTTTCAAGGAGGGTCGAGGGCGATGTGTTTCTTCTATAAGCGTTGTAAAAACCTTATGGATTTTCTTTGTACACGTTCCAGTTTTTTAATGTTTGCCGATGTATGAGGTTCCCACACAGGAGACGCGTATTCCAGTATGGGTCTCACGTAAATTTTATACGCCAACATTCTAATTTCTTTGGTAGATCTTCCAATGGTTCTGCGTAAGTACCCAAGTGCCCTCATTGCCTTTTTGTGTGTGTACTCTATGTGCTCGTTCCACTTTAGGACGGAGGTAATTATAACCCCTAAGTATTTGTAGCTGTTAACTAGAGATATACAGTTATTGTTGATGCAATAGGTGAAAAGAAAGGGACATTTTTTGCGGGTAACTCTCATAGCGATGGTCTTCTTTGGGTTAATGCTCATCTGCCAAGTCGAACACCAAGAGTGTATTTTATCCAGGGATTTGTTTAGGGTGATCTGGTCGTTGGGGTCATTGATGACGTGGTACAGGATGCAAACGTCTGCAAAAAGGCTTATTTTAACGGGTATGTCACAGACTATATTATTAATAAATACTAAAAACAGAAGCGGGCCAAGGATGGAGCCTTGTGGTATACCGGATTGAATTGAAGTGGGGGTGAAGCTTGAGCCATCTACAGAGACACTTTGATATCTATGCGAAAGGTATGCCCGAATTCATGTTAGTAAAGAATCGTTTTTCAGGATCGGTTTTAATTTTATAAGCAACTTGCGATGGGTGACTCGGTCGAATGCTTTTTCGAAATCAAGGAATATAATGTCAATTTTACTATGGCTATCTAGAGCACTAGCGAGGTCATGAACTGTCTCAAGTAGTTGTGTGGTAGTCGATAGTCCTTTGCGAAAACCGTGTTGCCGGGGGTCAATTATGCTGTTTTTGTCAAGGAAGGCGGAGATGTGTTTAAATACTATGTGTTCAAGCAATTTTGCACATGTACATAACCAAGAAATAGGCCTGTATGATGACACAAGTGACTTGCTTTCAGATTTAGGTACAGGAATGAGTTTTGCGTATTTCCATTCACTCGGGACTTCGCCACTAGACAACGATTTGGGGAATATAAGTGTTTGATATTTGGAGCACCATTCCGCATAACGAAGAAGAAATTCATTGGGTATAGCATCAGTTCCGGGTGATTTTTTTTGTATCAATGTTCAGCACCAACGACAACACACCTTCTTCAGAAACGCTGTCTAAGGGATCTATGTCGTCTAATGATGAAAAAGGAGGGGCGATTCTGTTATCGTTATGCATGCTATAAGATCCCTCCACTTCTAAGAGCAGTCATTGAATGCTCAAGCAGACTGGAAATGCCTCACCCGAAGCCAATGACGTGAATAGACACGAACTGGAGTTTGATTTTACGACTGTAGTCGCCATCAATGGCGCTCACATTAACTCACTCTCTCAGAAACCTTCAGCAAGCGGCTCTTGTTCTATTCTAGGTGCTTTGCTCTATACGCAAGATGTTCTGGGCAAAGTGTCCCTTGAGTAGCCATAGTCTATTACATCACATAAATGTATATGTAGAGTTGCATGATATTAGTTTCAAGAAAATGCATTCATTGCTTCATACTTGCGTTGAAGCTGTATCTCTTGGCACTGTTACATTGAAACTGTGTCTCTGGACAAGCTTGTAATGTAGTCATATCTTGGCGTTAGCCAAGATATGACTACATTACAAGCGTGTCGAGCCATTCAATTAGCTTATCCTACGTAGTGTCATGTGTTATCGGGAAAATATCAGCCATATATATGTATTTTATTTGTCAAATAGTTTTTATATGCAAATCAGCATGACTGAGGTGGATTTAAAGTTTGTCAACGTGAAAAAAAACACCCTACCTCACTACCCTAAACAGCCATATTCAGAGCTAGAACTTCATGAACTGCAGCAAATATGCAACTATTATCCTAATGGAGGACATACCATGCACGAGTTGCCGTTGCCCTTCATAGTAATATACAATGTTCTGTAAAAATATATGCAAGGAACACTTTGTGGCATGTCTATTTTTTGAACCGTTGCTCACATAAAATTTTCTATTGTTTCTTCTGGAATAATATTCCCCGTCATGCGTTCATCTATTTATTTTTTTCGTATTTGAATGCAACCTGTTGACATGGCCTTTATAAACAGGTATTAGAAGGGCGGAAGAGAAGTTGGACAACTCACTTATCAACGTTTTTAACTTTTTTTACTAATTTCTTCAAAAACAATGCCTACACTTTTTAAAACAAAAGAAAATTTGCAAAACCTTTCCCATCATACAAGACAAAAAATCCCAAGCGAAACAAGGACCTACATTTGTCAGTAAGATATGAAAAAAATAAAAACATTGAAGTGGCGGTGACATCTTGAGAACTTTAATAAACTAGCAAATGAAATAGAAGGAAATAGTTTGCCTTCGTAAAACTAAAGTAAGAGCAAAAAAGTAAATTTTTCAGAGGGTACTGTATTTGACTGATCATCATGACCAGATTGAAGGTATTTACACCACACCATACTGCGAGCTAACAGAAGTTCACAGCAGTTGAAATCTTGCTCCTCTATTAAATCTTCATTACGGTTCAATAAAGCTTTTACTTCGTTTTGCTGTTCACTCTCTGGAATACTTATGGCGCGATCGTGGCATTGAAGTATTTTGGTAAGTCCATTGCTGTGGTGGGATTGTACTTCTTATATAGTATTTGCATTTCGCATAAATTCCGATTTACCTAATGCTCTGGGCGATTGGGAGCGTAACCCTGGTCGCCCAGAGCATTAACGCAACTTTTTATTTCTTGGCGTGGTCTGTGAAGTTGTGATGCAAGATACCAACTTTTCTTTCTTAATTCTTCACCTTATTATATGAGACGTCTCGCATTGAAGTTTCATAAGCGAATGCTTACTCACCATTTAGTTTTGCTCCAAGCATTGCAACCCTGTTTTCACTAAACTTAGTATTGATTCCAACGTAAATACGCTCAAGACATTAGAGCAAGCAGAAGGAGAAATTGTGCGCAAAACACTTTCAGGTCCTGTGAAAGCACACATTTATGGCCTAGTTCACTCATTTCAATAGACGTGATAGCATTCCGCTTTCTTCTGCACATATTGCTGATATGGACTCATTCTTTCCCGTAAATCACCGGAGCTTTTTCAAATTTCGCCGATGGGTTCTACCACTACAATGAAGCAATTTTAACGCAATAGCGTTAAAGAGCTCGTTTCGCAGAAACTCCGGTGCTGGCGTAAGTTTCGGCGTCGGCGTCGTTCCTTGTGGGCAAAAAATCATCATCTTATGCCTGACCAAAATATTCAGAAGGATGCAAATAAAATAAATCTGGAAAAATCGTGGACCAGAGCGGGGACGAAACCAGGGTTGTTTGGGTCAAAGTGAGGTTTAGAACTGGGTCATTTGCGTGCCAAGTGGATGTTCTATCACATGACCACGCCATTTTTTCTTACATGGTATTTTATGCAAATGTGGTTTACGTATTTACATAGCGTACAACATATATGAGGCCAAGACTACAAATATACAATGAATTTTACAAGTTGATTCTCATACAACACAATGTCCAAAGGGGTATTTGAGTAGAACACTTCACTAATTCAGTATACCAGTCTGGCTGAAATTGCACTTGGTCATATAAGTCTTATAGCTGCACAGTCATTTGTGCGAAGGGGCATCGGAAAGACACCATGTGTTCCACGTGCCTGTCCAACATGAGAGTTTTTCCAATAAAGTGCGCATGCCCATTATCAACAGCATGTCAACTGGTATGTCATTGCATATGGGTGTTACAAGATAACGGATGCTATGAGAGTTTAAATCCAGTGATTTTTAAAAGCCTTCTCCAGGATATCCCAGAAAAGGATGTCGTCCTTAAAACAATGAAGCAATGTTCTTTTGTTTATGGAACTTCCCAGAGGAGCAGGTAATTGAGAATACAAATTCCCTTTGGTGTCTAACCTGGTTTTCACAGGCATTGTTTCTGTATACACTTTGCAAAAAATATTTTTGTTTTGGTGAAATGGGCATTTTTTGTTTCACGTACTAGCAAGTAATGACCAGAAAATCTAATAAATAGTAAATGGGAAAGTGGGGTTGGAAATAGCTCATCCAATACAGCAATATATAGGTCTTTTCTTGAGCTAGAGAATAAGTATTCATTGGAGAATATGGCTGTTGGAAAACGCACAGATTCGTATACTCCACGCATGATACCTTGCAGATACGGAGGCGATGCAAAATTGGTCAACATCATCAGCCTGATTACGTCCACTGCAGGACAAAGGCCTCTCCTATGCTCCGCCAGTCAACTAGGTCAAGTGGTTGCTGCTGCCAATTCATGCCCGCAAACTTCCTAATCGCATCTGCCCACCTAACCTTCTGTCTCCCCTTAATCCGCTTGTAATCTGGATACAAGTTCTCTCACACCAAGACGCCGACAGCAGCAGAGCTCGCAGCACTTAGAGGTGAAGTAAAGTACATTGTTCAGCAGCAACCTAACCAATAGGCCATCTTTTGCGACTCGAGGTCAGCCTTACAGACACTACGGTTTGTAATGCAGCACGGGTTGCACAAACAATTAGTATATCAGATAAGACAGGACTACCACGAAGCGCTCAAGGAAGGTCACGATATTGTATTTCAGTGGTTGCCGATTCATTGCGGAATTGTCGGCAATGACCGCGCGGGTGAAGCTGCTCAATCCGCTCATGACCAAGACCTGTGTACGCCCATACCACTGTTGAGAACGGACGCTGCAAGGCAACTACAATCAATTTTTCGCCATATAACTCTCCTACAATGGAATACACCGGGTTTCTCCAACACACACCTGTATTCGGTCGACCCAAACTTGCAACTTCGTTTGCCATCCGGGCTCTCACGATGTGCTGAAACTTTACTGTGTCGCATGATATTGGGCGTGGCGCTTACAAATGCGTACTCTCGTCTCCTTGGAATGGCGAGCACTTCGGCATGCAACATCTGCGCCAGCGAGGAAACGCTTGAGCACATTCTATGCCATTGACCAGAATACCAGTCTGAACGACGTATTTTGGAAGCAAAGCTCCGTCAGCTGGATTCACAACCGCTTACAGAAGAAAAGATCCTGGGACCTTGGCCGACAGTCTCCCATACACGCAAAGCCAAGAAACCCCTCTTGCACTTCTTAAAGACCACCAGACTTCACTACCGCTAGTGAAAGAACAGTGTGACACCATGCTGTGTAGTCTTGAGCTGACTATTCATCCTTCTCTTTCTTACTCTTCTTTTCTATCTCTTTTCTTTCCATTATTCTCTCTTTCCCCCACCCCAAGTTTAGGGTAGCCAAGCGAACCAAGCTTAGTTAACCTCCCTGCCTTTCCTCTCTATTTATCTCTCTCTCTCTCTCTTTCTCTAGGAATCTATTTAGTTACCCTTGAAGACAAGCGGTTATCCTGTCTACGTGCTACCTGCCCGGCCTTGTCCCTTTCCTCTTCTTGATTTCACCTATGATATCCTAAACTCCGGTTTGTTCCCTAATCAACTCTGCTCTATTCTTGTCTCTTAAGGAGGTTATCAGAGGCCTAGAATGGGAACAGTTAGGCATGAGGCTTCATGGAGAGTACCTTAGTAACCTGCAAAATTGGCAGATACAACTAACTTTGGTAAACCGCCTGCGAAATTCACTTGCAAGAATGTTCGAAGCAGTGAATGAGCACAGTCACGAAAATAGAAAAGCACCGTACTTGTTCTTTTTAAAGAGGTGAACCAACACAAGACTACCTGCGCAGACAAGACTAAAAAAATTCTCCCGCTTTTCGGTTCTTGGGTTAGTGACCAAAAAAAAGTGAAAAATATAGGGTGAAACGTTTGTATGTAAACCTTTGAACAACAAATCGTTTGCAGTACGTAGGAGTTTTTTGTTGCCAGAAAACGGCTCCTTCAGCTCTGGCAAAGATGGAGAAGCTATGAGGAATAAACGTCTAGGCACAGCGCTTTGAGGTGGTTGCACACTCCTTCCAATAATTTTCACTTGATCAATATGCATATAATGTAACCCTAAATAGTTTGGCGGAACAAACACCGTTATATACCCTACAAATAGGTTGGTTTATATGACCATGAGCCAAATCACAGTCGCAAGCTTTTTGCAAAGTTCATTTGTGTCCCTGAAATTCCTCCGTATTCTCTGAATATTGACACCACCATTTTTATGCTAGAAAGATCTGTACAAGAGAAAGCTAGGAAATCCGCATACGCAAATATCTTTACCTCATTCCCATAAACACTAACACCGCCGACTTTACTAGATCGAATTACACTCAAGCACCGTGACTCCAAATAAAGAGCAAAAAGCATTGTCAATAACGGACAGACCTGTTTCAGAGATCAGTTAAGAAACGCGGGCTTTGAAAGATTGTCAGTGACTTTTAAACGAGTTGAAAATTCATTGTAGCATAGTTTCACACCTTTAAATATAGTGGAGTCAACGTTGGTATGTTCGAAAAAAGAAAACAGAAAAGAATGGCGAACCCGATCAAAGCCTTTCGCTAAGTCTACTAGTAGTATTGCCAGTTGTTCATAATAGCGTGAAAAGTCTTGCATTATTGCGCCAGCAATATGTATGTTAGTCCGTATTGAGTGACGTTTTAGACCGCTGGTCGGATGGGTACCGATAAATATTGACATTGCAAATTGAAGTCAGTTTGGAAGGACTTTTGGGAAAAAAATTTAGTCAGCGTTGCACTACGTAATTGGTCTGTAGCCATCAACGTGACAAAGTTTTTTTTTTGATCTTGGTATTTTGGAGTCAGAAGAACGTAGCTTTTAATAAAAGAATGAGGAAGCGTCTAGGGATTCGAACTCATCGTAGAAATGTCGGGCAGTACAGGGCATAATGATGAATTAAAGGTTTCATAAAACTCGCAGGACATCCCTTCAGGTCTATTTCTTGTATAGTGAATGGCCCACTAGTAGATTCACATTACTTGTCAGTAAGAGGAGTCAAAAATGACAAAAACTGCATCACGAGGTGTTCGTTTTAGTTTTCAGAAGAAGCACTCAACAATTTTTTCTGCTTGTGAAAAAGGTGGAAAGAACTTCCTTTGCTTGGATATGCAATAAAAGTAGTATTCATGCTTCACAAACACACGCGTCCTGTATACATGCTTCACAATGCAACAAGAAATATTGCAGTAATAATGCGGGGTACAAGCGTTCATTGCAAACGGGCTTAAGAATATTCTACTATCATATTAGTTCGGTGGTCGAAAGCCGGCACCCCGCTAAAAAATACACACAAGCTACTATACCCATTCGCTTAAAGACACGTAGAAGGTGCATGATAAATTTCAAAATGTTTCATGCACTAAGTGTTTGAAGTACGCACTAGGAACAGAATGTCACTATCGCGTTCAACTTCTAAAGGCGAAGCTTTAGGTTCACTTATTTTCTATAGTCTCACATTTACTCTATTCTTATAAATTTGTTAAGCTCTTTGAGCTTCAGCAAATGACGTAGTAAAAAAAACGCGCTTCGAACATACATTTTAGTCTAGGAGTTGAATATGGTACTAAGATCAAATAATATTGACCTATTCCGCGCGCCCGTGGCACGTTTGCACAGCCAACAGGTGTGCTATGCGTAAAAAAATTTATGATACGCTTATTTCGCAACAATATGTCCCACCCTGAAAGTGAAAATAATTATTCCAACTTATCGGTGAGTGTGGCAGAAACGATGCACAGTAGCATACCTTCTCTAATCTTTTCGTAACGTATCGGCAGTGGCTGCACATATATTCAAAGCAGCCTCTGAAGGCACGTGCCATAGCGCGTACCACGCACTCTAAATTTATTTATTGATGAATATGAAACATGGGTTTAATATTTGAAATAAAAACTACTGCCTTGGTATTACAGTAAACTTGTGTAAAAATTTCCTGATCAACTGTCTTGGCGTGCGTTTGAATTAAATTCAACACATTCCCGATTCTTATATGGACGAGTGCGGAATTTCTTACGGGTTCTTCTTCGACGAAGTGATGCATTAGAAAGCACTTCAGTGTTACTGGCATCATACAAACACTTGCGTATGTCTAAAAGAAATCAAATGCTTTTCTGGCTTTTGAAACACTTGGAACGTTTTAAATAATCATAGTGGTAAAAAATTTACGTAACAAATCCACAATATGATAAGGAGGGACGCCATAGTTGAGGGCTCCGGAAATTCAGATCATGTGGTGTACATTATTCTCTACTGAGAACGCACATTTTACGGGCCTCTAGCACAATGACTCCGTCGAAATACGACCACTGTGGCCGGGATCGAACCTACGACTTTCGAATCAGCATTCAAACACCGTAAGGGCTAAAGCGCTGCTGCAGACCCCTTGGCATTTTCTTTGGACGTTCTTCACGTGTGAATTGGAACGGGGGTGCACCTGTGCATATTTTTGCAGGCAGTCCACGTACGGTGCTACACAAAAAATGCCAATTCGTGGTAGGTAAAAACAAATGCAGTTGGCTCCCGCACAGCACTCGCGAAAATAAGAAAAAGAAAAAACCAACAAACTACTTTTGCTGAGTCACGAGAACAATCTTGAAAAAAAATCAAGACTTTTAAGAAACACAAGGGCACTTCCCTTCATGCGTCGCTGCCGAAAGCGTTCGCAGCCACTGGTGCACTCCTAAACTACAGAATAGATGTTTTCCTCGTACACGACAGAAAAGAAATTTATGAACTTGACTTGTTTTTGAAGAAAAAGAAGGTGCGCTGAGAAATTCCTCAAAACTGTGAATCACCTAAAGTTCTGCGATGAAGATAGCGAGACGTGCCTGCACTCAGGATCTCATAGCGTTCGCCACTTTCTTTTTTCACTGGTGGCTGCAAGTACTCTCAAGAAATGGGTCAAAGCAAACTGTCTTCGAGAAAGCAATACCGAAGTGGATCTCTGTAGGCGAATGGTCCTCGTCGGGCCACCCACTTCTGGAGCGTGACCAAGTTTCTAAGCTAAAATCTAAAAACACTTAACATAGCATCAGTTAAGTTATCTCCACGAACACGTTCCTGCATCTAATTTATTTTTCAGTCAATCTACGCTGAATTCCATTGCTTTAACGCGAGATTCAGCGTTATTGCAAAGTTTACAGGCTGTCAGCGAGCAGCACTTCTCTCTAAATTCATCACTGAAGAGCACATTCTAACGCTACTTCTCTTCAATGGCTTGTGATTGTCTCAAATATTCAGTGGTTTCAATAGTATTAATGCCAATGTTGATTAGCAAGCTCAACCTCTTGAGCAAAAAAAAACTACTGATATATCGGCCATTTTAAACGCGCCAGCATCGGATTGCAACAATATACAATAACAACAAAATTTAGGTTCAGTACTTAAACAAAATATTATATTGGAATACAGAAGAACACTTCACTATGGAATTGATGTTCTGAATGAAAAAAGGTTTTCAACGAGAAATAAAGACGCTTCAAGAAGACATTACGTACCTACGTACCACAGTCAATATTTACCAATGCAAAAAAGGTGGCGCCAGGGCTCACTTTTACATAAACGGTAAGTAGGTTTTCTCTCATTCTAAGATATGCAATGCGTGTTCTGCATCGATAGCGCTTCATAAATGATGAAATGGTCGTATACCTCGTGGCCATATATGCCAACGTCAAACAAAATACGCGTTTCGCCGCCCCTGAACTCGGGACCTTCGCATACAACACAACCACACGAAAAACATTATAGATGACGTCTTACAACTTGGTTCACAGAAGGAGCCTGGCCACGCAGCTCGACGCCATACTACTTATTGCCACCGATCTAGGAAACCTCTACATCATCCGTGATGTTAGCACGCCGGAGAAAACAGAAAAGTCACCCGTTTACGCATCAACATCCTGCAAAAGACTGACTGCTATAATTCCAACCCTCGATGACGCCACGTAGAATGTCTCATCAGCGACCGTGTTTGGGTCCAGATGCTGATATGCCAACGTAGAGTAACTAGGAAATTAGCTGCGTGTCCGTGTGCTGCACTGCAGAGGTTGCCGAAAGACGGTAGTCTTCTGTCTAGAGGCGCTTCGTGTGTTACGAACGCAAACTATCAGTAATGTTAGGAAACGAAAGTTACGGCTGAACAAAGAACCACTGGTAGGTAGCAGCAGCGTGTCGTTGTAGCCTTTTCAGCGAAGCTTAGAAAGCACCTGCTTTAGGGTTGCAATACCCGCTCAGCGTAATGACCAATGAGGTCTTCGAAATTTCGTATCTATGCATTTTCTGAATAAAGAAACACACTACCTAATATTAGGGTAATAAGGCTGCTTCTCAATTATGCGAAATAAATACTTTTTTGAATTACATTGTTCACAAGCATGAACCTATGCACGAGATCACGATTGGGCGTTGAAGAAGAGCTTAAATATTCGCAGGGTGGCTCAATCATTTGGCAGACAAAAAAAAAGACCAAACTTTTTGTGGTAAAATATCCCAATAAATATTTTCGTCTTTACCTATCACCTCTAAAACTTCAGCTGCAATATCTCAGTTCATATAAGGTCCTTAAACAACAAGGTTATCCCGGACGGCCTAACGAACTCAGTTCTACCACTGTTTTAGAGCTGCAGTACACTGATCAAATGGTTTCTTTATGAAGTGTCTGAATGCGTTATATGTGCGCTAAGATGGAAGGATGTATGAATAGCTTTTATTGGGGTCCTGAAGGATTCCACCCACGTTTTATAGGGGTAGGATCACGGCCCGCTCCCACGTTCGGACGGAGAGGTCAAGCCTCACCGCCGCATCGTGGGCCTTCTGGACAGCCTTGAGCTGTTGAATGAAAACCGGACTCGCGAGCATGAAATGAAAGGAGTTCTCAGAAAATTCTTCATTCTTTCTTTGTAAAGATGGGCACCTCCAGAGCATGTGGGTAAAATCACTTGCATTCTGGCAGTCCACTGAAATATCGGAGTAATGGCTATAGGTTACGAGGCTAGGGTATGTTCCCATCTGAAGCATGCGAAGAGAGATTGCCTGTGGCTTAGACAACTTTTCGTGTGGCAATGGAAAGGACCTATGGCCTAATTGATAATGCCTCGTGATCTCGTTGAAGGTAGTCAAAATGTCCCTAAATTGAAGGTTGGGGGCTGACTCCTCTGTCTGAGAAGCACAAGTCCCGGCGCGGTAAAAGAAACCTCGCGCCTTGGACTGGGCTAGCTCGCTCACATTGGGAAGGCCTCCGACCCTCAAGCCAAGGTGAACAGGGAATCAAATAATAGTGTGGTGGGTTAGTTCCTTGTGAGCGAGAGTTCTCAAAACTTCCTTGCACACGGAACCAGAAGCGAAGGCCCTAGCAGTGGATTTAGAGTCCGTATAAATATGAGTCCTTTGATGATCAAGGAGTGCTAGTGCAATCGCCATCTGTTCTGCTTTGTAAGAAGAAGCGGTTCAAACCGACGCCGAGGATAAAATCTAACCCTTAGTATCTACAGATACTACTGCAAAGCGAGCGGAAACGCCATACTGGGCGGCATAAACAAAGCATGAAACAGACGAGTGTTTGTGAGCTTGAGCTAAAAGAGAGGAGGCTCGAGCGACACGCCTGCCCGCGTTGTACTGTGGATGCATATTTTGTAGAAGGGGGCGCCCTTTGATGCGAGAGCATATATAATCTTCGAGTGGCGTATATTGCACTTCGAGCGTCAGGTGGTTAGCTCCAGTGTCAACTAGAACCTTTCTCCCCGCTGGTGTGATCGAAAGCCTGGCAACCTGTGCCATTTGTTGAGCCTCGATAACTTCTTCAAGCGTGTTGTGGACTCCAAGTTTCATAAGGTTCTCGGTGCTTCTGCGCATAAGAATGCCAAGAACTTTCTTTATGCTTTTCCTTACGAGGATGTTCAATTTGTTTCTTTCATGGAGTTTCCACCTGTGCATAGATGCGACATAGCTTATGTGGCTCATCAAGACTGCATGGAACATTCTGAGGAGGTTGTGCTCTCGAAGACCACCCCGACTGTTGAAAATGCGTGAGATTAGTCGGATATGACCCCTTCCGCCTTAGAAGTCAGACGGTCGATCGTGCGGCCATTCTGTTTATTAGCCTCAATAATAATGTCGAGAATGTGTATGAAGTCCACCCATGAAATGCGCTGCCCCGATGCCATGTGCCGCCTAATGTCGATGTCCGCCAGTGGTTGCCAGTTTTTGGGTGTGGGTACCCGTCTCGTGGGACGATATAAGAGAAGTTCGAACTTTGCTAGCGAGAGCTTGAGGCCCATTTCATACATGTAGACTTCAACACAGTCTACGGCCTCTTAAAGAGAGCTCTCCACAGAGCCCTCTGAGCCACCGACACTCCTTATGGTGATGTCGTCCGCGTAGATGGCGAACTTGATGCCTTCTTGGTTTGAGAGCTTGGCACCAAGGCTGCACATTGCAATGTTAAACAACAGTGGGGAGACGACTGAGCCCTGCGGGGTGCCGAAGAAACTGAACTTGTAGGGCTGAGATTTGAGATCTCCATGCTGTATAGTGGATTTCCTATTCCTGGGGAACGAGCTGGTGAACTTGTGAAAGTTGGCTCTAAAGTAGAGAGAAGAGATGGAGGCAAGTATGTGGGAGTGCGAGACATTGTTGAAGGCCTTTTCTAGATCCAGACCGAGAATAGATCTAACGTCTTTTGTCTCCTAATCTGTGCGCTAAGAAAACTGGTTGAATTTGAAATGTTAATGTTGTTGTATATTACTTGCATCATTACAATTGTATGTACTGCGTGAAGTATCGATATGATGGTTTTTTCAGAGAGGGCTATTGTCCTGGTATATGGATGGGTTTAGAATTATTCACCCGCAATGACTGTTAGCAGAGCTCGGTGCAGACCATGCCACAATCTTCCAGACACTTCGCCATCATTTCGTTAGGACTACGCACAGGACGCGGACAGTTTTTTTTTTTCATTAGAGTTTCACCAGTGATAATGCTGGAATCTTCAATAGCACACCTACAAAAGCCGATGCGCTTTCCTCTGAGTCAATATTAACGGCCAATGCTATGCTCACTCCTATAAGTGTGCAGTGTGAATGTATGAATCTATTGATGTGGTAATATTTTTTTTTATTTTTCGGGCACAGGTTTGTCAAAATAAAGAGTTTTTTATGACACACGCCGACTTCTGATATCGTCAACTTCTCGATCACGTCGTATTATAAGTTCTATCTACCCACGATGCAAAAAAACAATTTTGAAGGAGTGCAGTGGGTGCTTCATTGCGATAGGTGTACGCATTTCTGTACTTGGAAAGGTTAGTTTATTTATGCGCACTTTGTTTCATCCCACTTTTAACGTGTTTGTATGTTCGATTAATACTTTTTTCTCATCCTTCATTGCTCGCTTCTTGAGAGGAAGGCGACTGGCGTTCGTAGCTAAGACGACAGATGCATGCTTACTTTCCAAAACTTTTAACGTAAACATCTACGGATAAGCTTGAATTCGTACTAAGTCAGCACGCAGTGCTCGGACAAAAACACGCTTCATGTTACTTTTATGTGTCTGCTAAAAGACGGCGTGAAGTCACACTTACTTGAATGCAGCCGGCGAATGCCCAAGGCATGCCGTATTTCCCGCAAAGATACGACTGGCCATGGCAGCCGTAGCTGTCAGTTTTGCATGGGAAACGCTTTGTTTCTCATAAAAGCCCACGCTCAGAATTCGTAACGAAGGCGTTTTCTGAAAGCTTTCTGGTTGGGTATGTGTGCGTCTGGCAGCTTTATAAAGCGCGACCCGTACCCGCGTCTGCAAGAAGCTTTCTCGTAAGCTTACAGAAATAGAAACCATCGCTTGGGCACTAGGGTGACGTAAAAACGTTATCGCTACACATAATGCGCTGACTACGCGGCATTGATTGGGCACACTTGCAACACTTCCTTTGTGGTTAGCATTAGCTTTTCAAGCACTCACTGCCTGGATACACACAAACTTCGTATTCACGTCAGCAGCTTGCATAATCTAAATGTGGATAATCACGATAGATGAATAAATATGGGGAATTCTACGTTCCGGAGCTACCATGTGACTATGAGTGATGCCGTAGTGGAGGGCTTCTGAAATTTCGGACACTTTGGGTTCTCTACCGTGCACCCAAGTCTGAGCACACGAGCATACACGTTTTCTCCTCCACTTAAAATAGAGTCGCTACAGCCGGGATTCAATCCCGCGACCTGCGGGTGAGCAGCTGAGTACCTTTGCCACTAAACCACCACTGCGGTGTCGACGCAAACCGTTGTCTTTTTGAAACACATTAGATGATTTCCGACACGTCAAAAGAAAACAATGATATATCAGTGTGCTGGGTAGTGTCGCGATACGATCACTACTGAGTAAAAATAGTTAACTACTGAATTACAAATAGATTTTACAGATGCTGAAACGTATCTCTAACTGTTTATCACGATACATTCGCATCCCGATGTGGCCATCATTGCTCTAAATATATCCTGTTGTTATACTTTTGTGGGTACTCTTGTGCTGAAAATAAAGCTCTCTGCGGGTGGTTTTGTTGTTTACAGGAAACCAACTTCCACAGATGACGTTTCAGTTCTGCAAGCAAATTTCACCAGTTAAAGAAAATGATGCAGCAAGTGGCAGAGGAGAGGGATATGAACATAAAAAAAAATACAGGTACTTTCTGTTCACTAAAATCACTTCTGCATGCTTTATCGCTTATAAAACAAAGAATTGAGTAATAGACGTTACTTCGTTTGTGTATTTGGGCGTAATATTCGCTTCCCGTTTAACCAGGACTGCACACGTAGAGCATATTAGTAATAAGGCTCAAGAAACTCTGCCTTCTTAGACGACGCTTGCATTTCACTAACAGGGACACAAGACTGCGCGCTTTCAATTCATGGATTCGGTCATTTTTGGAATACGTTTAAGTCATATGGCATCCTCCCTTAATCGTTCCTACTAACATGCTAGAAATGGTACAGAATAAGGCTACTTGGTTTATCTCGCCATATCATTCACATTGCATGAGTATTTCGATAATAAAAGACGAACTTCCCCGTCTTCCCCGTCACGGTGTTCTAGTGGCTAAGGTACTCGGCTGATGACCCGCAGGTCGCGGGACTGAATCCCGGCTGCGGTGGCTGCAATTTCGATGGAGGCGAAAATGCTATAGGTCTGTGTGCTCAGATTTGGGTGCACGTTAAAGAACCCCAGGTGGTCAAAACTTCTGGAGTCCCCCACTACGGTATCTTTTATAATCATATGGTGGTTTTGGGACGTTAACGCCCACATATCAAAAGACAAAATTAGCCTTTCCGCACTTGCCTTGCGCAGGTGACATATTCGAATATTGTTCTTTCGCTTACTTTTTCACAGCAGCTCTACTTTTGCCAACTCGCATAGCTTTTCAGCCTCTCTTACCTCAACCCGCCCAAATCTAGTGCACAAGGTGAACTCCATTTTCAACACGAAGAACAAGTTTCAAAACTCGCCATTATCAATGTGCACAATGGTTTAGTACTCCCTTCCACCAAAAATTGCTGAAATAACATATCCTTCCGTATTCCACTAGAACCTGCAAGGCTATTTGTATATCAAGAAACATTGCTAATCTTTGTATGATTGCCCTTGCTTTATTTCTTTATTTTCTCGCTTTTCATGTTCAATGCTTTTCAGTTTATTTTTTATGTTGTCTTCATCACTTCTTTATTTTGTTTGTTTTTGCACTCATGATTTTGTATTTGACTAATGTTGGTGAATATACTTGACTAGAATGTGTAATTCGATATACTCACTGTTCCCATTTGTCATTTTCTTTACCTCAATATATTTTCATTGCTTATGTTTTTTGAAGTGATAAGTATTCCTTTGTATTGCCCAGTCAGATATTTGAAATATTGCAATGAATAAATAAAATAATGGGCGATAAACCTGATCACTTCACTCTCTCCACAATGAATAAAATGGCCAATAATGACAGATCTCGACAGATAAAAACGTGTACAAAAAACGAAGAAACAGCCACATTTTTAAAAATATAGCATTAGATAAGACAAAAATATTGTAATTTTTTAAAGGCGAAAACTGAGGAACTCCTTGCTTTCAGAGTATTTTTTCGTTCCATAACTTACCCACAAGCAACCGTAGAGCAACCAGATGCATCACATCGCTTGGTAGTGTGAAGCCGCGCTCTCCAGATTACCGGTAAATTTTTACAGCACTTTGCAAAACAAATTTTTAGACCCGAAGGCGTGGTTGGAAAACACTGGCAACTGCCGAGATAGACAAGGTAATATACCGATGCAATTTACAATGGATGCATGCGAACCCCAAAGTCAAAGCGTTTTCTTATGGTATTGTTCTTGGTAGGTAATCGACCCTCCTAAGTTTAAAGAGCCATAAATTTTTGTTTTATTCAATAGTACATGAAACAGTACAAGGGTTACTGTTCATAATTTTCAGCTGTTCTGCATTCTACACTATAAAATACGTGCACAATATCTGGCCTGAAACTTACGAGACCATCTCTTGAGCAACATCGAGATTGAAGATATGCAAGGTGCCAGAGTGGACTGTACGCGCGTTAAGACGAAAAATTAAATCTATTCGTGTACTTGGTCACTGAGTACAGCAGAAACAAGAAGAACAAGGCAGGACTTCGTAGCTTATACTGCGGCAACTCGCTGTAATGGAGCTGTAATCTGGCCAAAAGCCGCCCTTTACCAAAAATTTGACAGGCTTCTTTGTTTGCGTGAAAACTTAAAGTACCCACACATTCCGAAATTACGTCCTAAAACCTTCTGTGGGCACCACTTCTCATAGCGTCTTCCAAAATCTAGAAAGAATCCAGCAAGAGTGTCTTCCGAGCATCGAACTCTTCACTTTAAATTAAAAAAAAAGGTATTTCGATATCGAATTCACTGCGAGAAACATGTTTCACGCGGCCTGCAATATTTGGTATTTTTGAAGGAATGGTCTTTCATCCATTCGGACTGACACAGTAGCTACGTCTAACACAAGCATTATTCACTTCATAAAACATCAGTGGTTTCAAAACACAGCTAGCTGTATTTTACCTTTCAAAATATTTTTATCTTTCGTAAATGCTCAGTTCAGCCTAATAAAGTAAAGGTAAAATGCTTGTCACGGGTATTTTTATATGTATCGAAGACGATATTTTGGAGAAATCGTACAACTGTACAGAGTGTGTTACTCTGCAGCAACAAGGGTAAATAAACCTCCCTGGGATGTATAACCCATATCAGACAAAACACACACAAAAATAAGTTCGAATTATCCTCGTCATGTTGTGCGTTTGTCTATAACCCATTCATTTCCATGCAAGAGGCGGAACCTGCTATGTGATGTGTGTATTTGCCCGTAAATATTTAAAGTGCTTAGAAAGACATTGATTGCACGAAAGGCTACAAAAAAACAAAAAAACTACGAGAGCGTGCAGCCATAGCAGGGATAAAAGTATAGATATTTCTTCGTTTTGCGTTTTTTTTTCAATTACTCAGCAAGCAGATGATTCATTACGAAAATGAAGATATCCCCCACATCCGCATTCTAGCATTTCCTATGAACTCGCGTGCACGCAAGGACCATATGACCCAAGTGATGTAGTATGCTAGTATCAAAGCCTGCCAGTATTAGCATATCGGTGCGCTGGCAAAAGTAAGTCACGCTATCAACGCTGCCAAATATTGTGTGCTGTTCATGCAAAAGCAAGTACGTATGAATGAAAAAGACAGGATGGACAGCGTTTTTTTTTCGCTATATGTTGAAACCGATGAATGTATAAAAAAGAGACGGCAGGGAGGCTGGGTGATTCATCAGTTGGAGAGAGAGTGGCCTTGGCTGTAGATGAGCTCTGAGAAAAATCACTTATCACACCCCGCTGTTCCTTTCGTCACATTCGTCAAGAACGTGAGAATTTACACTATTCATCAATAGCGTTAAAAAGCTCGGTTCACTAAAATTTTGGTGTCATTGTTGATGTCGCCGTCCGTGTCATTGCTGATTGATTGATTGATATCTGGAGTTTAACGTCTCCTAACCACCATATGATTATGAGAGACGCCGTAGTGGAAGGCTCTGGCAATTTCAACCACCTGGTGTTCTTTAACGTGCACCCTAATCTGAGCACACGGGCCTACAACATTTCCGCCTCCATCGGAAATGCAGCCGCCGTAGCAGGGATGTCAGTGTCGTTGCTTGGGAGCAAAAAATGATCTTGTGCGTGACTGAAAAATTGATAAATATGGAAATGCAATAAAATAAATTATAAAAACTTCTGTGTCGAAGAGGGGACTGAATCTGGATCGTTTGCGTGGAAAGCAGGTGTTTTAGCGCTGATCCATGCCTCTGCTTGTCAATACAGTGAATATCACTTCCTCTGCTCGGAAATGCAGGGAAAGTCAAACTCGTACTTTACAAACTCACGCGCCTTGTACAGATGTTTCCCAATGCAAGATGTATTATCACAGTTTATGCATGGTACAAGCATGCATAGGCATCGGGCAGTAGAATATGTAACTATCATAAAGACTTCATTGTTTAATGCACAGACGTTACTGCGCCGATTTACTTAAAGCCACGGAGTGGGCGCATAGCAAGGTCAAAATTATTTCGTGTTTGAAACTACGCATAAGGACATGACATCGCTATCACGTTCAAGTTCTTAAAGGCGAAGCTTAAGGGTCCCCCAAATTTTTATGGCGTCATTCGATTGTTTCTCTAGAAGAAGTGAAAGCTGGGACAGTTGGTGACGGTACCTGAACATAATTTCACTCGGCGAACGACTACGCGGACACAAAGAGAATGCGTGGTTCCTTCTTCTCTTGTGTCCGCGTGGACGTGCACTGTGTTTAAATATTTTTAACGGTTGTTTTTCTAACCGTGGTCTCACCAACATGGGGCCTGCTTTCTATATTTGCAGGGCTGCAGAACAAGCAGGCTCCTGTGCTCGGTAAACATTGTTCAAATCCAACCGACGCCAACTTCAGCAACTCTGTGAGATTAGATATGTACCTCTCCTCTTTGAATATTATTTCAAAAACCTTGTTAACTGGCATCATGGCTTTATAGATACCCCACATAAAAACATTTCTTGATGGCAACTTCTGGTCACTGGCAACGTGCCATGGAATGCATGTTTCGTTCAATATAAAGATATTATTTGCATTATATGCATAGCGTGGTTGAACCAACACTATATAAAGCAGATGTATATTTAGACGCGAAATGCGCATGAATATGAAAATTGTGTCGTTAATGGTGCAGCTTGTTCACAGTGAGGCACAATGAAAAAGGCCAAATATCAGCACGACTCCCGCAAGGATAGTTTTGGTGTTAGCAACGGGATGTGTTGTTAAACTATATACATCGACTTTAAACTCACTAGCCAAGATTCGCCGCGAGATCAATCCTGCAGAATGATTTTTTATCTTGCCTCAATTACTTACTTATGGGTTGCTGCGTTTAACTGTGAAGTCGCACGGGAAGAAAAGCATCGTTAATGGCCTAATTCAGTAACCAGAACCGTCCTGAATGAAAAGCTAACCTGCACACCTCGGTGTAGGTTGAAAGTCTTTTTGCGTCAGTCTATAAGGTATGAAAAAGTTCGCAAGAATTAAAACAGCTGTGCCAGATTACTGCACTTCGAAAATGCAGTGTATGACGCACTACAAATACGCGAGTACCTCTGCCGAATCAAGACTCGAAAAGTGAGAACTTATATTCGAACAGCAGAATGCATATTTCATATATGACTCTGAAAAATCGCAAGTATTTTGCACTTTTGAAAAAAAATTGTGTGGCTAAAAATTTTTTTTCTGTGAGTGGCTTGTCCATGCGTAATATTTAGTGTAGCAGGTTTTGAAAAGCAATATTCGGTCAATTTTCACGCAACGTTTGCTTGCCATTTTCGTGTTCGCGTTGTCTCACGTTTTCACGACGGTCACTTAGGGGTTTGCTTTGTGCGCCATGAACTTACAAGCTCCAACACAAACTAAATGTTTCCTTGGTAGCTTCATTTCTGATGAGGATTATGAGTTTTGGCGTAACGACTAGGGCAACATATAGTCTTTTCTGCGGTAGAATGGAGATGCACATGAATGAAAACCCGAGATGCACATGAATATTGAGATTGTGTCGTTGACGGCGCAGCTTGTTCACAGTGAGGTACAATGGAAAACGCTGAGTACTACGCTGGAAGGCTACTACGCTGCAAGTTAAGGTGACTCATAAATATTATCTGACATCATGTTTTTTTGCAGATCACAATTTTATTCCCAAAAGTCTTTACTTGCTTCGACTGTTTAGAGAGATTTGATTGATTTGTGGGGTTTACCGTCCCAAAACCACCATATGATTATGAGAGACGCCGTAGTGGAGAGCTCCGGAAATTTCGACCACCTGGGGTTCTTTAACGTCTGTTTAGAGAGAAAAAAATGAGCCAATAATAATATGGTCATGATATTAGCAAAGGTGACAGACAACTTCCAAAATTTAGTTATGAAGTTCTGAATTCTTGGCTGAAAATTTTAGTTACCAACGACTGAGAATGGGATGTTCATGCTACTTGAGTCTCAATTTAGAGTGTGAGACGCTGAGCAGTAACAAGTTGCGTGTAGAATTCACCGTATGGGTGCTTTGTTGCCATTCTTCTTTACGACAGATTGACACTAGCAACGAAGGACAAAAGAGAAGCAAGAGCTCAGTCTAGTGTAAATGCTACTATTTTTATCACACAATTTTCAGACTGTTAGATATGTGAATATTTCTGCTGGTGTCAAGGAGTGCAATTTGACTATCTATCTAGAGGTGGTTACAGGTGGGAAGTAAACACGAAGCGGAAGCCGTAAGAAAGTGTGCGTGTGCCACCTCTCGTTTAGTCCTTGAAATGACCGCTGGGTGGCGGTGTTTTTATATGCGGAGTATATGATGAAGAGATGTGAGATGGTGGTTCTTGGAGTGTGGACTACATGGACGAACGGACACACAGACAGATGCATGGACGGACGCATGGATGGCTGCACGGACGGATGGATGCATATACAGACGCAGGGGCGGATGCATGGACGAACGCAGGGATGCACGGACGTACGGGCGAATGGACGCACGGACGTTCATACAGACGGACGCATGGATGGACGGAAGAAAGAATGAATGACGACCTTTTAACTGAAAACAATGTTCATCACCAAAATATGGTTTTCGCAAAGCCTGTTTTGTGTGTGTGTGTGTGTGTGTGTGTGTGTGTGTGTGTGTGTGTGCGTGTGTGTGTGTGTGTGTGTGTGTGTGTGTGTGTGTGCGAGTGAGTGAGTTTGAGCTATAGGCTTTACTAACCACTGCGTGTATGTGCGTTTTTCTGATGTCTGACTCACAGAGCAGAACACCTTACGTGCACAAATAGGCGTAAAAAAACCAAAACAATTTTGACTTGCCCTCGCAAACCTGGGCTACTAGAGCTACCACAAGCAAACATCGTCAAAACATTGTTTTTTACCGGAACCCCCAGAAGGATTGGAAGTTCTCCGAGAAGATTGCTAAGTTGGCTGTTGACATCGCGAAAGCATGTCTCAAGTTACGCTGACAAAAAAGTCTGAAGCGAAGTGTCATCTTCATGCTAAAAAATCCTACTACAAAGAAAAAAAATGTTCCAAGATTACTGCAGAAAAGAAACGCATAACATCAAAACGAAATGAAAATTGCATATAGCACTTATGAAAAATAAAGTTTTCTGTGAAAACATTGCATGGTTAAAACCCCTTCGTTGTGAGCTTTTCTTTTTTTCGAAACTTTGAAGCATTACCTGTCACGGGGAGTTGTATTTCCCGGTGGAGCAGCAGCCTTTCTTCAGAATACCGCGTATTGAGCGTAATCAACATGGCTGTTGCCGCTATAAGTGCTATGCTTATTTACATATTACCGTGCCGTGAGCAATAGTATTAGTAGATTATTTTATTATTAGTTTGAAGGAGTTGGTTGACAATTTTGAATACGTGTTCAAAAGACCCGGGTTTATATGCTTCGAAGGATTCATGCACAATGTTTTTTGTGGTCCCAGAATAACAATATAACAGTTTAAATAGATAAGGTTTTACAAAACATTAAGAGTGCTTTGCACATCCTCACTCTTTCATTACCAATATATCAGAGCTCAGTCTATCGACCCTCACTTCCGAGAGGCCAGACGATTGTTGTAGGTTGTTAGTTGAATAAAAACCTACTTGATTCATTTGAACTCCTCCTATGCATAATATGTATGCAGTACCGAGCAGATGGAACTCGCAATGTTTCGTCTCAGAAGGCTGCCGTGATTTTACAACTCCACCTCACACTCTATTGTGGTTTCATTGCATGTATCACTTTTCTAGCTTTATGGCTTTTCTCTAGAATTTTCAAACTTAATTGCAGTGGAAGCACAGTACTCGATTAGATAACAGTCCAAGCTGGTGCAGCGCCCATCCACGTGGGAGATGGGGTTAGGTTAGCAGTGTGTCCAACAACCCACGCTTTCTGGCTCTTCTCCATTGAAAGTTCACGTCCGTTGGCCACGAAAAACAGAAAAGACAGAAAGCCATATTTTGCGGAATCTAAACTACTGTCTTTTAAAGCAACATATTTTGTTTTTATGCATAAAATAACAAACGTTGTTGACTGCTGTCTATAAGAAAACAGGGCTATAGTTGACCTGAGCTATCATACCAAAGAAACAATATTTTACAGTCATAGCAGTTATGAGATTACAACTCAGGTCACGCGTGGCGCCGGAGTTGTTCGCCGGCGCCGCCGGGGTCCATAAACACTATAGCACGAAATAGGAAGGAAAACCTTGTACCAAGAGCACTGTGGGGCTCGTATCCGGGTCCGCTGCTTTCCAGCCCAGGATTCTACCACTGAGCTTCACCTGTGCATGGGACTTGTTCACTAACTTGCCTTAGGCAAGCTTGATATTGGGAAATGAATCTCGTTGATATGAATAATAAAAGTGTTTCAGAACAGCAAAAGTACTACCAGGCATCACACAATGCGAATAGCGTAACGAGTGGATCATTCAAACCTCCAACCCATTACAAAAGGTTGTTTATGATAACCACTTAAGTGTACCACATGCGTAGTGCAGGTAATTCCTCGTCGTCGTCAGCCATTGCATGAACAATCGGCACAAAATTCTTTGTAGTTGTTTAGCGGATACCATGCTTCTCAGAAGAATGACAAAAAACAGCATAGCGAATACCGGCCTTCTACCAAGAAATTATTATAACTATTGCCGTAGTGAGTTCTCAGCAACTGTACTTGCCGCAGTTACACAATTTGTGTTTCAAAAAGTCACCGATAGGCTACTCTTTAAACTTTCGCTTTGACTGAGCATGGCCTTCCACGCAAGCCTGGCGTTTTTTGCGCTTGTCAAATAGCTTTCGCTTTCAATTTTTCGGTTGACCATTAAGTTCGAAAAAGTTCAAATAAGAAACCAAAAAAAACCAATCGGTTTGGGCAAGATCACTCTCGAAGCATTGGACATATTCTTAAGTACAGCCTTTCCGCTACTGCTACAGAAATACTTCGAGAATACGCTCCTGTCAATTGAATGTTGTTGCAAGTTTTCTGTATACTTATACACCCAAATACTTCTATTGAAATGTACCAAGTTATTTCAGTAAGAAAAATTGATAATAGGCTCGCTAGCAACCTTGGGCCATGAGCGTTACCTTTAGCTTAACACGAGAAAATTGACACATTTCCATGAAATGAATCACGATGAGTGGTCGAAGCTATGGGTATCGTATTGGAGAGTAACCGTACGATACCCGTGTCCCGTATAATGTAAACTGAGTGACACAAAGTGTATATTATGAGGAAGAGCTTTATTCGAGGTGAGCTCGAGCTGGCACACACTGACGATGATATCTACTGATGAGGAAATTATACAAATGATGATGACACGTCCAATCAATAAAGAAGAGTCGGTGACTGCGCTCACACGTATTCCCCGTCACGCTGGAAGCGGCCTCCTGGCCGCGTGAGCGACAATATTAGAAATTGCGTCTGGTATACAGTTTCAGCCAAGAAACGTGCACAATTTCTGTCCCATGGCAACAGTGGTCGGAGGGAGCGTTAAGTGGTGAGATACGGTAATTAACGGGGGATGTTTTTTCAATCACCGTATAAAGCCCTATAAAACGACTGAGGAATTTTTCACATAAGCCGGGCACACGCATGGGAGTCCACAGAAGAACTTCGTCTCCTGGGGAAAAGGTGACAGCACGGTGAGTTGAGTCGTAGCGAGACTTGCGAGCTTCCTGAGAGATGCCGGTGTTAATTCGGGCTAGATGACGGCAGTGCTCAAGGCGAGACAAAAATTGTGCGGATAAAGGGTCTGCTGAGGTAGCAGGAGCCTAAAGGAAGGAGACGTCCAGAGTTACACTTGGAGAGTGGCCATGAACCAGAAAGTAGGGAGAAAAGCCGGTGGTGCGTTGCGTAGCTGTATTGTAGGTGAACGTTACGAATGGCAAAATGGTGTCCCAGTTCGTGTGGTCAGGGTTAACGTACATGGCAATCATGTCCGAGAGGGTACGATGAAAGCGTTCCGTCAAGCCATTTGTTTGAGGATGATAAGTAGAAGTTGTTTTGTGGATGATGTTGGCGGCGCGTAGAACCTCAGCAACAATAGAGGAAAGAAAGACCTTGCCGCGGTCGCTTAGCAGAACACGTGGAGCTCCATGGCATAAAAATATGTTACGCAGAAAAAAATCAGCTACTTCAGCGGCTGTACCAGCGTGCAGTGAGGCGGTTCTCGCGTAACGAGTGAGGTGGTCAACAGCCGTTACAATCCAACGATTTCCATTGGAGGTCACGGGAAGGGGGCCGTACAAGTCTATCCCGAAGACTTTGAATGGCAAAGTGGGACAAGGAAGAAGTTGAATAAAGCCAGAAGAAGCAGTAGTGGGTCGTTTCCACCGTTGACATAAGGCACACGAAGAAACATATTTGGCAATCGCGGATGAGAGGCCGGGCCAGGTGATCCAACTGCGTATTTTGTCGTACAATTTGTGATAGCCGAGATGCCCAGCAGCCGGGTCATCGGGGAATGTCTCAAGAACCTGACGTTGTAGACAACGTGGTATAACGGGGACCCATTTGTTTCCTTCAACGTGGTAAATATATTGGTGTAAAACACCATCGTGAAGGCTCAATGGTTTCAGTTGTCGGCGAAGTCGGGCGTTCGGAGGAATGAATGTGCCTTCTAAGCGTGCTATTATGGAGCGCCAGTAAGGGTCAACGCCTTTATGCGACACAACGGTAGAAGGGCGGCCGGATCTTAGCCAACTGAGACCTGCGGAATGCTGCGGTAGCAATCAGTGACGGTGAGCTATTACCGTTGGGTAGAGGGTAGCGAGAGAGAGCATCAGCATCTTGGTGCTTCTTACCAGACCTGTAGACCCCATCAAAGTTGTGCTCTTGTAAACGAAGCACCCAGCGGCCAAGACGACCCGATAAGTTTTTTAGCGACGAAAGCCAGCCCAATGCGTTGTGGTCGGTGACGACTGTGAAATTGTGGCTGTGGAGGTACGGACGAAATTTTTGTACCGCACATACAACAGCAAGGCACTCTTTCGGTTATTGTTCGGTTATTGTTCGGTTATTGTGTAATTTTTCTCGGCAGCAGTCAAAGCACGACTGGCGTAAGCGATGACACGTTCACGTGTGGTGCTGTCACGCGGCAGTAGAACAGCACCGAGACCATGACCACTGGCGTCAGTGTGAACAATTGTGGGTGCACCTGGATCGAAGTGACATAGTACCGGGTAGAATGTCAGGTCTTGCTTCAACGCCAGGAAAGCATTTTCACAGTCTTCGGCCCAGACAAATGCCGTGTTATTGCGAGCAGTTGATGAAGCGGAGAGGCAAGCCTTGCGAAATCGCGTATGAAGTGCCGAAAGTAGGATGCCAAGCCGAGAAAACAAAACTGCGCAGGTGTTTTTTTTGACGCAATGGACGGAGAAACTCGAGGATGGCGGCAAGCTTTTCAGTATCCGGTCGAATACCGACTTTGCTGACTAAGTGCCCTTGAACGTTGATCGTCTTGCTTGCGAAGGTGCATTTTTTCGTAATCAGCTGTAAACCAGCTTTTGCAAGGCAACCTAAGACTTCTTCGAGACGTTGTAGATGTTGCGAAAAGGTAGACGAAAACACTATGATGTCGTCTAGGTAGCATAAACAGGTTTTTCACTTCAGGCCATGCAGTACGCTGTCGATCATAAGTTCGAAGGTAGCAGGCGCGTTACTAAGTACGAAAGGCATTACGTTAAATTCATATAGCCCATCTGGGGTGGTAAAAGCCGTCTTCTCTTTGTCAGTTTCGGACACTGGTATTTGCCAGTAGCCCGATCGCAGATCAAGGCTGAAAAAACACTCTGCACCATGCAACAAATCTAGTGCGTCATCAAATCGTGGGAGAGGGTAAACATCTTTGCGCGTTATTTTGTTCAGTGCCCAATAATCAACGCAAAAACTTACTGTTCAGCCTTTCTTTCGCACAAACACAACTGGCTAAGACCATGGACTCAAGGAAGGACGTATGATATTCCGTCGAAGCAGGTCTGGGACGTTTTCCTCGATTATCTTCCTTTTTGCGAGAGACACGCGGTATGGGCGCTGGTGAATTATTCGGGAGCCGTCAGTCTGAATCCGTTGAGTCGCAGAAGTTGTCCTAACAAGGACAGCAGAATGAACGTCAAACAAAGGGCGATGTCTGTTCAATAAAATCAGCAATTCTTGACTCTGGGCTGCTGTCAGATCAGAGCTTATCGTCACCGACAGAGGAGTGGGAGAGTTGAGTGGCGGCGCGCTTGGCTCTGGTAGGTCGTCTTGATTTCGAAGGGCAACTATTGCAACGGAATGCGGGTCAATAGCGCATGTGACTGTTGATCCACAGGGCAACAATAAGGGTTCGGTGGTCTGATTTAACGCAGTAATAAAAGCAGACCCTTCAGAAAAACGAACAAGGCCTGGAATGATCAGAATGCTTCGATGTACGGTGTGGCCATAAGGTAGTAGAAGCACGTCGCCATCCACAATGTTGATGCAATCAACGCTAATTACTTCTTCTCGGGATGGCCAAAGAACATAATCTGAAGTGGTTACGAGACGAATGCGCTCTTCGGGTTCCGATACAGAAGAGTCGGTGGCATTGAGGTGGATGAGGGGCTGGCGACAAGATATAGAAGCGCGTGCAGACGACAGAAAATTCCAGCCCAAAATGAGTTCGTGGGTGCACTCACGGAGAACTGCAACAGCAATATGATGACGAATACCGTCTATGAAAACACGAACTGTACACTGGGCGAGTGGGCGACAAATGGCATTCGTCGCAGCACGGAGAGACGGGCCCGAGTAAGGTGTTGTTACTTTATGGAGACGGGAGCAAAGGTCAGAGCGAACAATAGAAATAGCAGCGCCAGTATCCACTAGAGCTTCGACGCGTATACCTCCTACTAACACTGTTAACAAGTTCGATGGTCTGTCTGGAGGAATTGCTGGCTGTCCGGTGGATGCAGTTTCCCCTCCTGAAACTGCATTGGGGAGTTTACCGAGTGGGCATTCGGAACATTGGAGGTGGGTTGCATGGGCGACACAGAATGGCGATTGGGAAATGGTGAGCGGCGGCGAGACTAACGGGAGTTCACAGGCAGACCACTACTGTAAGGTGGAGAGGGTGAACACTGAAAAGAACGGTAACGCGTGCGCTGGTAGTTCGTGAGTGGACTGAAGCATCCGCGATCCTCTGGAGCGTAGCCACGTTGCTCGTCCTGTTGACGCCTTCGGCAAAAGTGAGATATATGACCTCTATAGCTGAAATATTAACAGATTGGGCGTTGAGGACGCGGTATGGCGTAATGTGGCTGTGGGCGCATCGGTGGTGACACTGACGCCACAGGTACATGGCCACCTGGTGTAGCCGCTGGGATAGTGGTGGGTGCTGAGAGCGCCGCGACTTCTGCGTACGTTGGTACCTGACGAGGTCTGAATTTGGAGGAACTAGGTGAATGTGACGCAGATGCAATCTCTTGCCTAATGATGCCCCACAAGTTGGTTGGAGCTGAGGCTGAAGTAGACGGTGGGGCGCAGGAAGAGCAGCGCCCATGAAGCTCCTCAGGAACGAAGTCGCAGCCAGGGCATGGATGTCGAGGGCCGCAGGAAGACGAATGTCCGAGGCATCATAGCAAAGACGAAGAGACTGAAGTTCTTCTAGTCTCTAGCAAATAGTGATGACATCTTGAGTCGTGGTAGGGTTTTGCGACTCAAGGGCGTTGAGTGCAATGGTATTTATGCCTTTGATAATGTGGCGTATTTGGTCGCTTTGAGGCATAGTTGAATTTACGCGCTTGCACAAGGCAAGAACATCCTTAATCTACGAGGTGTATGATTTACCCGCCAGCTGAATGCGTTCAGCAAGCTTCTTCGTTGCCACTTCAGTGCGAACACTGGGGCAACCGAAAGTCTGACGGAGCTGCCATGCGAACGTGTCCCAGTCGGGAAGATCTTGGAGCTGGTTCCAAAACCAGGTTTTGGCAACATCAGTTAGGTAGAAAGGGACCGTACGCAACTTGTGCAGATTATCCCACCTGTTCAACTCGCTGACGGGGTCGTAGGTGTGTAGCCATTCTTCAACGTCATCCCTTTTGAGACCCGAGAATACTGGCAGATCACGCTGGTAGCTGTGGATGGCCAGTGGTTGACGACGGAAGCTGCACTGGGCTGGTGGTGTTGGATGGACCAGGATTGTCTTGCACTGCCATGGCAGGTGGTAGTAGACGACGACCAGAGCGGAGCTCCAGTGGCAACATGCGAGAGGACTTGGGGATTGAGAAGCACCGTCCACCACTTATGAGGAAGAGATTTATTCCAGGTGATCTCGAGCTGGCACACACTGATGATGATATCTACAGATGAGGAAATTATAGAAATGATGATGACACGTGCAATCGATAAAGAAGAGTCGGTGACTGCGCTCACAATATAAAATTGTCAATTTGTTTCGCCTTCCAGTTACCCAAACGAATTCAAAGAGGATTTATTAAATATCAGAAGGGAAAACATGTTTCTAAAATAAATCCAAGAGCCCGCTATCTTACCGGTGGCAAGATGCCATTTATTATGAGTTCTTTATTTGGACATTTAGTGTTAGTTGTGAGCCTTTGTATTATAAGCGTCCTCGAGAAGCCTGAACCTTTAGCACAGCACATTTTAGCAGAGATGAACTCATGGACATTCTTTTCTTTAATGTTATTTTTGCCGGGAACAGCGACATTTTAAAAATTAATGAACCTATGTCTACATTGAAGTCTACCGTTAAACCTTGTGTGTGTGTGTGTGTGTGGTTGTGCGTGTGTGTGTGTGTGTGTGTGTGCGCGTGTGCGTGGGTGTGTGTGTGTGTGAGAGAGAGAGAGTGAGTGAGTGAGTGTGCGTGCGCGCGCGCGCACACGCACGCGCGCGCGCGCGTGTGTGTGTGTGTGTGTGTGTGCATCACATATGTTTCGACTGGAACAACGATCTTATAACGTGATCACAACGGAAGACAAGGCTAGGTGCTAAGGAGCTTCATATCTAAAACGCACAATTAGAACAGTGACCTTCAGATACCGCTGCCATCTCGATAAGCTCCTCAACACTAAATACGGGTGGCAGTTTCTTACTCACGATGTACATCACGTACATACGTACATTACGTATATCATGACATGTGCAGTACAGGATGTGCACCGATGCATTATTGTCACACTTAGGGCGATAATCAAGTGTGCCCTAAAGAACTGAGTTCGTTTTCATGCAGTGTGCCAAGTGATTCACTAATGCACTTGCCACTCTAATCTTTATATGATATGCCTCAGCAATTTACTTGTTAGTTGGTTAGGGTGGTTGAAGATGACGGGAGTTCTTTCAAAAATGAGACAACAACCGCATGGCCTACAATGTTCCGGTAGATGAAATCGCGCGACCTCTTTAAGATATAGCTCATGCTCCCTTAAGCGAACATTCACACATCGTTACACTTGCCCATGTACTCCCTATTGATTGATTTGATTTGTGGGTTTTAACGTCCCAAAACCACCATATGATTATGAGAGACGCCGTATTGGAGGGCTCCGGAAATTTGGACCACCTGGGGTTCTTTAACGTGCACCCAAATCTGAGTATACGGGCGTACAACATTTTCGCCTCCATCGTAAATGCAGCCGCCACAGCCGGGATTTGATCCCGCGACCTGCGGGTCAGCAGCCGAGTACCTTAGCCACTAGACCACCGTGGAGGGGCCAGAGTACTCCCTACCACACGGTAATAAAGTCAAATACACTGCTTTTTTCACGCATTCAATGTACTTTCCCGTAGAATTGACAGAGCATTTTCGTTTGGCTTGTTTGTTTTTCAGCGCATTAAGAATCATCGGGCAAATGCGACCTACCTTATGTTTGGCAGAAAATAAAATGTCTACGTCACACCTTGAACCTACGTTTTTCAGTCCATTCCCCAATTTGTGTACATAAGGAAAAAGCGCTCTTTTTTGTTTTTCAAAACATTTTTCTTGAGCTCCTCTGTGTTTCACGAGCTTAACGCTCCAAATAGTTGACTCACAAACCGAAGAAATCACCTTGTCAGAATACCCAACATATACTAAATGTTTGACTTGGTTATGAAAAGTAAAGTTGACACGTGCACACAAGATTTCCTGAGCAAAGCATATAAGATTATCTTTGCCATCCCTCTCATCAAAATCTTAGAATGGCCAGACTTGTAGTTTAATATCGGCTTCACTGATCTTGAGTCATGTTTCCAACACACCATTTTTACCAAAGATTAGCTTTAGGTCCAGAAACAGTAGCTCGTAATTTTTACAGACTTCGTGAGTAAAGGCGAGGCCTAGTCCATGTTGACTGAACAACTTGAGAACATCATCAATGTCTTTATTGTAAACGTCATTGTGAGAAAAAATCACAGAATCGTCGACCTTAAAAAAAACGGCACTGCAGCACTTACTAAAGTGACCCTCCAGCTGCCTGTATATGCAGCCTAAAACAATGTCACTAATGATAGGGGCCATGCACAACCCTATGCAGACGCCAGACTTTTGTTTATAAAGATCCGGCCGCCACGACAGAAAGGTTCTCTCCAGGCAAAACGACAAAAGGTATAGAAATAATTCTAAAGAAATACCGCAACCATCGATAAAAGATTCTTCATTGTTGTCAAATACAATGCAGTCTCTTACGCATTTCGTAACCTGGCAATGCGAAAGGGAATGACGTAAATTTTCCACATCGACGCTGAAGGCACTACGTAAGCTCATCGAGTTATTTTTCAGGTATTCGCACACATTATCAGAATTCGGTATGCGGAAAGGGTAAAAAATATTGAGGCGTGCAAGGTTCTTTTTGTGAAAACGCAAAACATCTAAGGCAGAAAAAAAGTTACCTTTTTTCGAGACTATAGCCCGGAAAATGATTGTGCAATTTCACGTAAAGAAAACCTGTAACTCCAGCTTTTTTACCCTCTTCACGCTGGTCGCCAAACGTTGCGGATTCATTCATTCTAGCATAGAAAGTGCTCGGTGTTTTACTTCTGGGGCCTTAACGCTGACACACCTGAAACTGTTCTTAATTTTTGCATAGCTCTTCTGTGAATACAGCGAAATGCGCAGGCGAAATACGCAGGCAGAATAAGGATGTAACATACTTGCATGTGATGGCAGGTCAGCACCGAAAAACGGTTAAGTGCAAAGTGTCTCAGCCTTATTGAGCAGCTGTTGGTTTTCGCACAACTCATCACTTTTCAGTGAACTCACGCTTAGAAAAACGGGAAAACCTCAACACAAGTTACATTCATGAACGATGACAATTTATTTAACGTAGAGTCATGTGAACATTAAGAGAAGATGGCACCTGTAGCTTGGTAAGCGCAGAACATACCATGCTACAAAATGATTTCGTTTTGTATTCCCACAGCTCATGCCATGAAATGGAGTAAGACGGTAAGTCCAGTTGGTCAAGATCCTTCGTGAACAGCGCCACATAAGAAACACAGGGCAGGGAAAATTCGCCTGCGTATTTCGAGGTATACAAGCTTGACGCTGTGCAGGTTGCTTGTTTCAAGAAAGAACTGGCAGTAAATCTCTCAGTGATGGGTTTCAGAGCGTTGACGCAAGGTTTAATAAACAAGTGGCTCTAATGGCTTTGTGTATTTTAAACTGGGAGTTGGCTTGGGGCGTAAGCTCATTTCTCAGCTGCTTATTGACATTATGACACACCCGAAGTGCTCAAATTATTGGAGTTCACCACAAAAACGCTGAGAATACTATATGGCAAGGACATAACGCACCATCTTCTGAGTTGGTTTTCTGCTCACCTTGGACAAATCAACGACTCCCCTCCCAATCTCAATGAAGCAGCACACGAGGCGGCACGAGACCTCTCCAACTGCGCCTCCCCGGTCATGCGTTCTACCAGAGAAGGGGATAACCGGGAAATTCTTACAACATATAACGAGCTCACTAAACACTTCTACCTGTCTTGAAGAATTTTCCCTCCACCTCACAAACATCTAACTCGGCCCCAAGCACTTACAGTAAGGCCTTTGCAAACGCGGATGTACCCTATACTCTGAAAATGTTACACATCATGTACCCTGACCTATACCCAAGTAACCTTTGCCTACATTATGAGGAAATACCTTCCTTAAAACATATGCTTTGACAGTGTACCCAATTCGCTCATTTATCGAACATCACCTCTGCCAGATGGGAGATGGCAATCCGCAGCTTGTCCTTGGCAGAGCAGCTCTGGGCTGTCCACCAATCTCGCGAGGCGGCTGAGGAGCTCGGAATCTCAGTTCCTACGTGGGAGCGGCTCGCAACACAGTGATCTGTGTTTTGGAGAACCCAATGAAGTTTAGCCATTCCAAGCACACACGAGCACCCTTACCATTCAAAATTAGGCAATCGGGATAAGGTACTCGGGACTTGAATATTTTCTCATGGCCTTTTAGCCCTGTGGAAATATCTACGACCTTTGCAGTGAAGCGAGACTTCCACGAAATTTTTTCGATTGCACACACTCCGATCAACTGTTCTAGAGGGTGTTCAGAATATATATATTGTAGTGTACTAGACAGAGAACAAGAAACAACACCCGATCCTGGGCCAGCTGTTCTTATCCTGTCTTCTTCTTCATCCACCTTACTTTAGCTGCCTACGCGCCCGAGCCCCAGCGTCTTTCTTCGTCTTGACACTCGGCCAAGACTGCGCGTCAAAGTTTCTGCTGGGTGGGCTTGGCTGCATCGTGGTGGTCGTCCCGAACCACAATGCAACATGGAGTGACGGTCAGGGCGAAGCGTCTCTGGTGGACGACACTGGCTGCCTCGAGCCGATCGGTCAACGCCATGGTGCGCCTCAGCTTGAAGATCTGTCAGTGTGTACTCAGGTGGGCGGGAATGGCTTTGTCGCTGTGGTTGAACTCGTCCATGGTACAACGTTTCCTGACAACTCGTGGAATACCGCTCAGGCGGACGGCTCTGACTGTTCTGGCAAGGTGCAGAGTAACCTGGAAATGCTGGTGTTTGTCCCACCGCCGTTGGTGGACTGAACTGCAGTGGGACGCTCTGTGAGGCAGCCGTGTGGACGTTTGGGCTATTTCTCGAAATGAGTTGTGACGCAGCTCATAGTTAGGCAAAAATACCACAAAAGAACTCTCTGAAGTTGTCCAGCTGGTGGCTTCTGGCGAACTGTTGCGTGCAGACTTGGTGTGCTGAGAGGGAACTGCACGAGGGCTGGTCCTCGACAAGTTTTCAATGGCAGTGGCCTCAGCCTGGCTAGGTGTTTGGATTTTCTCAAAGGAAACATCCCTTGGGAGCCAAGTGTCTGCGCGGCTGAGCGTATGGGCGTCTTCGCAAACGAATGTATGAGTCGTCTGCAAACATGGATCTGTCAGGTTACGGCTGATCTTGTTCGCATCCTCGAAAAAGCCTGCTTTGTGAAGCGGTAAGGAGTGCATTTTGTTTGCGACAATCATGGTCTGGTGGGGTTCACTTGTGTCTGGTACAATAGATGTGAGCGCCTCCATGTCCTCAAACGACAACGAGCGATAAGAAGGTGTCTCCTGAGGAAGGTCTGGTGGTGGTATTCCCGGGTGTAACACCGATGAGGAGTTCACGACCTGCAGAGGAGGACTGTGGTCACTTTGGTCAGGGTAAGCAGCAGGAAACTCCTCGATATTCTTCATTTCTCGAGAGGCGTCTTTTTGCAAGGCGGAAATGCTACCATGTTCAGTTACTGAATCATGTAAAGCGTGCAGACCCGCTTTCGTCTGGTCAAGGATGAGCATGGTGAAATCCACAGGCACGTGCATTTGATGACGTGGTAGAATGTCCAGTAAGATGCACGCTGGTGCCTCAGCATCTACCGAATGGTCTGACGACTCTGGATGGCGTTCGTTGGGGTCTGTCGCAGGGAGTTTCGTAAAACCTGCCATGAGAGACTTACCGCAGACCAGTGCACCATCGGGCCGCTTCTCCATGACAGCAGAAATGCCTGTGCAAGCAGAGTCACACGATCATGATTGTTGCCTACATCTTGGTCCCCGAGAGATGACAGGATGGTAGGGGCTCGAATCGCATCCTCTAGGTCGGGCTTTTGCCGAGTTCCGTCTTGAGAGAAGGTGGAGTTGCATGGACAGGTGGCATAGGGAATCGGACTGACAGCAGCTATGAGCTTGAAGCTCCACTCCACCCATGACTGCTGCTTCCAACCTTCATACCGGTGCCACGCCACTGCACCTTCCCGAAGACAGTCTACAGCCACGGTCCATTTCTGATTTTCTGTCCAGGCCTCGCGCATTGCTATCGCGTTGACGGTTGCCACCCAGCTGTCGGCGTAGTTCCGGACCCCGCGGAATTCCGGTAGTTCGCAGACGGCTGGTGATTGTGAAGTGGCAGGTGGCGACGCAGAGATCACCGACGCGAAGCAGTCGAGCTGGTGTGAGAGCTTAATCAGAGAAGATCGAAGCTCCCTGCGTTGCTCCGGTGTGCTTGCCTCAAGGTCGTATGAGGCAGCTACATCTAATACTGCGTTAATGTCACACAATGCTGGCAACATTGTAGGAGCTCGCTCGGATATTGACGCTGTCAGTTCGTTAGTCTTGACGCAGAGTAGCGCGATGGTACACCACAGGTTTCGCGGCACTGTTGTGTGTGAAGTCTGAAGCGTTGGTGATCGCGATCTTCGAATGAGTAGCGGTTTCAGCACTCACGCTGGTGTGGTTGACGAGCAGAGAAGCCTGTACGGCGCTCCCTGGCAGCTGGTATGTTGAAAGAGTGCGGCAACGGGAATGTAGGCCATGGGAAGCGTGAGCGGCATTCCCAAAGGACAGGAGCCGGTGCGGATCCCTGCCACGAAACGGTGGCAGGGTGTCAAAAAGGTCGTGCCCTACAACCCCAGGGGAGGCCTGGACGCCGTCCACTGGTGGTTTGAAGGGTAGCTGAAGCGGCGGGTGGGATCCCATTGCCTAGGAATCGTGAACGGCGTTCCTTGATGAAGAAGGCCGCACTGCCGACGAACCACGAAGACACGTACTGGTGGCTTCCCGCAAAGGGTTAACTTTTCGGCTTGCGCTGACGGCAGAATCTATAGCCAAGGACGCGTGGATGGCGTCCTTGTGAAATGGTACCGGTAACGTGTACTGCAGCCGCCGTGTAGGCCTTGACGCCGTCCTCAAGCGGCGCTTATTGCGGCTGTCCTGGATGACGAAGCCGGAACGTAAGACTTCTTCGTCGACTGCGCCATTGTGATGGAGAGAAAAAAGACAACACCCGATCCTGGGCCAGCTGTTCTCATCCTGTCTTCTTCCTGTACCTTCCCTTAGCTGCCCACGCGCCCGAGCCTCAGCGTCCATTTCCGTCTTGACAATATATGTATGTATGTATGTATGTATGTATGTATGTATGTATGTATGTATGTATGTATGTATGTATGTATGTATGTATGTATGTATGTATGTATGTATGTATGTATGTATGTGTGTATGTGTGTGTGCGTGTGTGTGTGCGCGCGTGTGTGTGTGTGTGTGTGTGTGTGTGTGTGTGTGTGTGTGACGCTATGATGAATGGGAGACGTTGCCTGGCTCGTACACCATGTTTATTCTATTATCACCTCTCCTTCCTCGGCTTCTACTACCAGGGGTTTATACGTCACATGATTCCCCCTTCCCCCGAAGATGGCGCCAGTTTTAACCTACAACAAACTGAACAAAACAGTGCACAGAATAATGTCCACATTCGCAGTTTCACGTCCCGATGGAGTTCCACTGTACTCTTTAACTTTTCAAGATCGAGGGGCAGTCTGGTAAATTCTATAACAACTTTGGTGGACGAGGCTGACTGTTGCGTTTTAGACAGAGCGGGCTACACGAGGATACTGACAATACTGCTAGAGCTCTTTGTTCAGACTGATTAAGGTTGGAACGCCTTGTTGCTACGGCAGCTCGAATGTTCGGATGTCGTCGGTGTTGTCGTTTTCGTCCTGAATGGTGCGCTTCCGATGCTCATTGCTTACTTTGACGGAGTGGCTTTATGCTTGCGGCTAGCAAGCAGTGCTTCCGCGGCTTTTCGGCGTTTTCTTGGGTGTTGCAGTTGGTGTGATCGCAGGCGCAGGGAGCGTCTCTGGCGATTTTTCTTTGCGCGAAAGTGTTTGACGTCTTGAAATGGTGTTTAGTTTAAAGATCTAATTTTTCAATGTCTTCGATTGGTGAAAGCGCTTCCGTTGAATTTCGCGTTCGTCGATGCCTTTGTTGCAGTCTATCTCGTGGTCGCATGTGCTTGTGGACTTGGCTTTGTCTGCTTTGCTGATGTTGCTCAGGAGATGGCTGTAGTGGAACCGCTTTCGGAATCGGGCATTAATTTCCATCGCAAGTTGACGTGTCCTGCAAACAGCTAATGCATAGCGAGCTAGTGTCTTGCTTGTCGGGCATAGTTCGTAATGCGCCATCATTGCTTGAATGCTCTTCAGAGGCTCCGGTAAGGTGGTCCAGTATGGACGCTTTTGACAGACAGCTGCGTGTGAGGTTTGATGAATGTATTACTTTTTCATTCTTTCGGTATTTGGATTGGTGACCTCTGAATGAGGATACCACGGGTGACGTGGTAATACTTGGTTCAATCTGCACAGTCTTCTGAACCATAGAAATAAAGTCTTGTTATGAAAAACACCTTTTCGAGTGGTCATGGGAGGGTTGGGAAGTTTCCCGATGCGTCGACAGTTCGCCTATCGTGGACACGGTGTCTTTACAAGGCAAACGGTGAGCGTTCGACTGATATGCACTTGAGGAGCCACGTGATGGAAAACCGGGTGATGTACCATGCATGCGAGACGAAGAATGAAGAGTACCAGGTGGGTGAACAATTTCTCGTGTCATACGCTTGAGCGACGAGTTGAAAACTGGCGCCTTTCGAGCAGAAGAAAAACTTGATGGAAAGCTATGTGTCTTGACAAAAGCGCGAGGACTGTGCCGGCTGCGAGCGATTGTTTCCAGATGGTCGGTAATAAAGAAGCCCTTGTCGTAGTCCTTGAAACCAATAATCATTTCTTCTTTTATCTTTTGCCACGATTCGTCGTTCTCGAAAATGTGGGTGAGGTAAACTTAAATGGCTCTCTGGAGATGTATTCAGTGAAGTTGGCGATCATCTCCCGTTCCCACCATGATGCAGTGGTAGCGTGGAGCTCAAACCGGCCTATTCCAGTCCTGTATAGGTCCATCGTCCGCTGCTCCGGTGTACTTGGGGAAGGAAAGGTCAATCGATAGTTCTGTCATAGTGCCGGTAACTGCACGTGCATGAGATCACCTCTTTTGTGGTCGATATTCAGTTGAGGCGTATTACCGGTGGCTTTGTGAATCATGTGAGGCTGATGTGTGGCGACCAGCTATTATTCCTGTTGACTCGTGTGACGTTATAATGAATGAGAGACGTGGCCTGGCTGATGCGCCATGTTTATGCTATTCTCACCTCTTCTTCCTCGGCTTCTACTACCATGGGTTCATACGTCACACACACCCACACCCACCCACCCACCCACACACACACACACACACACACACACACACACACACACACACACACATATATATATATATATATATATATATATATTCTTTGTGCTACCGGATTCCAACTTCCGTCCTCTACTGGCTAGCTGAGTAGCCTACTTTTGCTACCCAGAGCAATGCCGGTGCTTGCCACTGCTTCGAAAAATGAATCTGTAAAAGCTTAACTTTGAGAAGGTACCAAGTTAACATGTGTACATGTCTAATATAGCGGGGTTGAAGGGCGAAATATAACCAAGTGTCATACAACCTGAATCGCCTACCCAGGTGATCGTTCAATGCTTCGAGTTCATTAAAAAAGGCTCAGTGATAATGGATTGTTAAAAGCCACAGCATGACCAAAGTGCACGTAATACATTATAGGTATGTCGCAGGTGAGAAGCTTGTTCACAGAATGACGTGTAATGGCACATCGAATGCTTCTACACAGCACAATAGTGAGAATGACTTAAAGTGTACTGGGTACCTTGAAAACCTACTTGTATAACTTGCCAAGGGAGCTCGTAAGCACAAATGATCTGGTAATTCAGAAGCCCATTAAAAGTATCTTTACGTTTATCTCTCCATTCACCGAAAGGTAATCATATAGAGCGGAGTAGTATAGTAGAATAGCGAGCGGTTGTCACAGAATGCGGTATAACCATTCGGTAATTTAAAGCATCCAACCATTTAGAAAGTGCTCGGCAATAATTATTCATTGTCAACAGCCCCTAGATCAAGAAAGTGAACATAATTCGTTATAAAGCTGTACCTGGTACCTGGCTTCTACGCATAATGACGAGTTATTGCACAGTGGATGTTTTCCAACCTCAAAAATATTCTGAAGGAAAACAAAAAAGGGGAATGAGTCGGTACTGATCCATAACAGCGTGAATGTAGTGCAAAAAAATGGCAGCATATCCACGGAGTGAATGATGGAGAGTGGGGCGAAGAATTCGTCCGTCCATTCGTTCTTGCTTCCGTCCGTCCATGCGTCCGTGAGTGTGACCATCTATGCGTCCATCAGCCCTTCCGTGCGTGCGTCTGTTCGTGCGTCCGTCCCTGCGTTCGTCCATGCAGCCGCCTCTGCGTCCGTTCATGCGTCCATCCATGCATCTGTCTATGTGTGCGTTCGTCCATCTATTCAACACTCCAAGTACCACCATCTCGCATCTTTTCATCATATATTCCCCATATAGAAGCACCGCCATCCAGCGGACATTCCAAAGACTAAACGAGAGGTGGCACACGCACACTTTCTTACGGCTTGCGCTTCGGGTCCACTTCCCACCTTTAACCACCTCGAGTTCATGGTATATACTAGTTCACTGTATTCATGGCACTGCGGCCGAACGCTCGCTAAACCTTTCGAAAACCAAGGAGGTTACGCCCAGCGAGTATGACGTAGCAAACTTTTTCAGTCAGATAGTGCTCAATGTACATGCCAATGGCTGCTAATGGGAAATGAGAGGCGGAGAATTCGGCTTTTACTTTCTTACGACTTGCGCTTCGTATCTACTTCCCATTTTTAACCACCTCGAGTTCATTCATGGTATATACAAGTTCATTGTATTCATGGCACTGCGGCTCAACGCTCGCTAAACCATTCTAAAGCTAAGGAGGTTACACCCAGCGAGTATAACGTAGCAACCCTTTCTTGTCAGATAGTGCTCAATGTACATGCCAATGGCTGCTAATGGTGATCGCAGCCTGCGCGTTAACTAAAAGCCGAATTCGCCTGTCTCTCATTCCTCATTAGCAGCCATTGACATGTACATTGAGCACAATTTTTTATTGTTGAACAACGCACAGAAGAAGTCTCTCACCGGCACCACCTAGGAGGTCAAAATGTTATACTTGTTACATAATACGGGGGACGAACGGGTGCCGCTATAAGGAGCTTTGCCTTTAAAAGACAAGAAAAGCAACACCACGAGCACCTAATGTAGCGCGAAAAAAACACGGGCAAAAAAGGGTACACCACAAGCGCTCCAAGCGCTACACAAGCGGTACACCACAAGCATTACAACTCAATATTAAGATTTATAACGTAACGCCTGCTTTGCATGTGTACTTGTACGAGTAGCCCCAAACGATTTTACGATGGGCTTAAGCGATGCCTTTTTTTCCTTTTTTGGTGTGCATGTGCTGCGCTTTTTGCGCAGTAGTATGTAGAAAATTGAACTAGGTAAATGATACTCATGATGGTCATCGTGGAGATGATACGAAACACAAATAAGTACATCATCTAACCACATTGTGTCAACTGAGAGTAATGACAAAAGCATGGTTCAACAAAATGCGCACTCATCAACTGAAAAATCACTACATATCCACAGAGTGAATCATGATGAGTAGGCGAAGCTGTGAAGGGTTTTGTCGGCAAACTGTGAATCATCCGCTGGCTGCGTCTATCAGTCCGGCCATCTGTCCGTCCATCCATTTTCTGTTCATCTGTTGGCTTTCGTCTGCCTCTCTGGCTGTCCATCTGTCCTCCCGTCTTTCCGCAGGTCCATCTGTCCGTCCATCTGTCCACATGTCCATCCGTCCGTCCATATAGTGAATACTCCAAATATACAGCCATCTCACATATTTTTCATCATGTGTTCATCACATACAAGTACCGCCACTCAGTGGACATTACAAGGACATCATACAGGAGACGCACGACCCATGCCGTAAGGAGCTTGGCCCCTAAAAAACATAGTTGATTCCCCCGTATTAAGAATCAATAAATAAGGAAGTAACACGCCTCCTCCTTAGAGAAGTAGTTCAGTGCTAACTGTACATTGTCGCAAGAGAGCCTATACAATGCAGCCCCGCCGCGGTGGTCTAGTGGCTAAGGTACTCGGCTGCTGACCCGGAGGTCGCGGGTTCGTTTCCCGGCTGTGGCGGCTGCATTTCCGATGGAGGCGGAAATGTTGTAGGCCCGTGTGCTCAGATTTGGGCGCACGTTAAAGAACCCCAGGTGGTCAAAATTTTCGGAGCCCTCCACTACGGCGTCTCTCATAATCATATGGTGGTTTTGGGATGTTAAACCCTACAAATCAATCAATCAAGCCTATACAATGCATGTTGGTGTTGAACAGATAAACTTAAGCTCAGTTTTTTATAAATTCATTTAGGTTGATGTTTACTTATACATCTATATCCCAACGATAGAATAATGATCAATCATGCCCTTGTGGTCATGGATCCTTGTGGTAGCTCTAGTAGCTATGGGCGAGAGCGGAACCAAAGGAAGCGGTGTGACAGCCACAAGAGCAATACTGATTGTACACCAAATTTGAGCTAATTTCTATTCTTCCGCTTATTTATATTCTCCTCCTCGTCCTCCCATGTCTTAGAGACATGGGAGGATGAGGAGGAGAATAGAAATAAGCGGAAAAAAAGCAAGGGGTAGCCTGTTCTTGAGCCAGCTGGCTACCTTGTGCGGAAAAAAGGGGTGACGGAAATAAAAGATGACAGAAAAGAAATGTTACAAAGAGAGAAAGAGAGAGAGCAAACGATTGCGAACGAGGAAAAACTTTATTAACCCCGCGAAATCCGTCACAATTGAGTTTATGACTTCAATTAGTGTATAAGTGTATATCATTCAAGACCTCACAATGGAACATTGCAACTCGATGGAATTAACAAACGCTCGCCTGCAATACTTGGATAACGAATCATAGATGTCATGCTTAGAGATATCGAGTTGCTAGTTTTGTTTGCCTGCTTTTGTTTATGCTGACCATATCCAGCCTTTATTAAGTTCTAAGAATTTTTTCGCTCTGCCTGCTACCTGCTTTAATGGTTTCTAAAGTTTTAACTGGCTGTGACTCGCATACAAAGACAAACAGCCATGGTGATTCCATGGTTATGTATGTATGTATGTATGTATGTATGTATGTATGTATGTATGTATGTATGTGTGTATGTTTGTATGTATGTAAGTATGTATGTATGTATGTATGTTTGTATGTATGTATGTATGTATGTATGTATGTATGTGAAGCAGTATTAGACCCTTCGCTGATTCACAAAAGAAAGAATTATCACGTCGTGAGTGGTTAGCAAATGTAATTGATGCATTCTAGAATAAATTGGTATTGCCGATGTCATGTGCCCAGTCGTTTGTTTTCTTACGGCATGGTTGAGGCATGCACCGAGAAATAGAGCTAGGCAAACAATTGAGAAGTCATTGCAAACGGTGCCCGATTACAGTATGACGTTCAACTTTTAAAAATGAGGCTCAAGCGTCCTATACTTTGTTTTTCTGTTGCACACTCACTTCTGCAGACTATCTCAAGAGTTGAAGACAAGAAAACAACGCCAAAGAGTATGCGTTCCACTCTTATGTGACTATGACTAGGCTCCCAGAGCTGCGACTTTACTTATGCATCTTGGTAAGCATAACACTGCAGTAGAACCTCAGTCATACGAACTGAGTTCGATTGAACTTCGCGTTGATACAAATTTTTCTGCGGGCCCGACCGAACGTCACTAGCCTCCAACGAACCATTCTCCCCTCCCCTCCCGTGATGTTTGACATGAACCTCGCTCAATAGAAAATGGGCTGCCCACGCTGCCGCTAAAGATGTGTCAATAAGGCAAGCTGCGGCTACCCCAACGCGGACATCTGCACCACGCGGTCTGCTTCTTAGGATTGGCCATTAGCGCATCGTGAAATGCTCCATGAATCTGCACACAAATCTTGTAAGGTCTAGTGCATCTCCAAATGCCTTTGTGTTTACATTGCAGGTAGCATTGGGTGTCACTTTTTTTTCTCCTGACGCCTTGAAGTCGCTGTACTTTGTTTGCACTTGCCTGGAATGCCCTCTAAGTTGAACGCTTAATGAAATCTGGATGAACGACGACCTAAAAAAGGAAGCGGATGGCTTTGGAGAAAAAGCTAGGCCTCACCGCGTGCACAGGCATGATTGCTGGGGACGCTCACAGCCCAACTCTGAGGTTAACACGGGAAACTCAAATTTTCAGCAAACCTCCAGTTTGTGTGGACATGGCAGCCGAGCTGCTGAGAAGCCTCCCCACACCAAAATAATAAGAAAATAACAACAAAATTCAGCGGCATATTGTAGGGAAAATTTTCCTTATGCCACTTTTGCAGGAGTGACTTGGTGTCACGCGAAAACGTGGGCTAAAATGAGCAAGGGGCTATGAGCTGTCAAGGGTGGCATGACATCCTGGTAAGCGTACGTGCCATTTATGGTTTTTACGGGTACGACCATTGACGTCCGAAAATTTTGCTTGTAATCACTTATAGCTGTTCACGATGTTGCTTTAGCCCCTAGAAACTACAAAATAAAGCGTACACCGCCTTTTCTTGTTGCGTAGCAACTTTTCTAGTTCTCTTGTGATAGAAAATTTCAACCAAATAAATATTTTTGTTACTTTGCGAGATTTGTATCATGGTAGTTTTGCTGTATTTATACAATTTTTCAATGTTTAAGGAGTAAGTTCAAGCTGGGATACATTTACTGTACGGCGACAAGGACAATCAGCAATAATTGGTTCAGAGGAACTCCGATTACTTTTCTGGGACGTCTACAGAGGGAATGACAAAATAGCACTGCCTTCTCTTGATGTATTTCTCACACCATTGTACATTGCACTCTGTTCTGCGCATACTATGGGGTGCCTTAACGTTCTGATGAACATCATTGTCAAATCGACATAGCATTCATGTACAAGCCACAAAAATACAGCTGTCGGTTCATGTTATTGCGTGAACGTGAACACACTAGAACAGCAGAGAGTACTTCTGGACATAAACTTCTTTGGTTTTTGAGGCAATCGCTAAGAAGATATCGCTTTTCCTTGTTCGAAGTCTATCCGCCTTCGAAAACATCATCTTTCAAGGAATGAAAGAAAAGTGAACAGAATGATCGAGATGCTCCCGCAAAGGGAATAGTGAAGGGGGCAGTCATAGCAAGTCACGCCGGCAAACAGAGAAACTGCTTGTTATTCCTGGCACGAATGTTCTCTTCCAAAGCATTCGTTCGTGAGTGAAAATAAAGATAAATAAAATGAGACAGTTCCGTTTCGAGGCTGACCATTAACTGTGCAGGCTAGCCTATATTTCACTCTAAGGGTGAAGGAAAAAAATAGGAGTGCCAAAAAGACGACGGAATCAGCTCCCTTCGGAATGTCGATCGGTTTGCCACAGGCCTTGTTCGGTTGCCGCGGAATGCAGGCGAGAACCAAAGCGGATATACGTGTGCTGGGAAGCATGAGCTATGCGACACTGAGACTGTGTAGGGACGATGAGTACACCTAACAAGCCCCAAGTTGTCGGCACTGAGAGTAATACACACGAGAAAGAAGGGAATAAAAGCAAGGCTAAAAGGTTGAGTGAAGTTTCTTAAATTTTGTTGTTGATTGTTAAACTCACGAATGCCAGCCATACAAACAGAAGTTGGTGGAATAAGAGAACGCGATAGATCAGAGTGCTTGTGACATACTGGAATCACTAAGAACTGCCAACGCAATAAATTATAGGCTTATACCATCAACCATGCGCAAGTTTTTCCGTTGTTGCGTGATAGATTTGTGGTAAAGTTATCCTGCCAGATTTATTGATAAACGCCATATAGCCTCGCTGTCATTCTGTCAGAAGCCGGACAACGAATGCAGGCAATATGATATAAAAAGTGGCGGTGTCAAAAGAGTGATCGATATGTGGTGTTTAACGTCCAAAAACCACCTTATGATTAGGGAGACCCCGCAGTTGAGTGCTCCGGAATTCCTACCACTAGAGGTTCTTTAACGTGCGCCCATATCTGAGTACACGGGTTTTCAGCCTTTTCACCTGCATCGGAAATGCAGCCGCCGCAGCTGGGAATATATCCTGCGAACTGTGGGTTAGCAGCCGACTACCTTATAACTGAACCACCATGGCGGGGTGTGTTGAAAGAGTGAGGCATGATAATGTGTTAGAACGTTGTAGTATTCAGACTGTGTGGTAGGCTGACGAGGAAGAAACTTCTCAACTTTACTAGTAATGCCGAGCAGCGGATTGATTGCGTTGACACATATTCCAAGAGAAACTTTGTTTACATGCATTGGATGATTCTTAGAGTGCGAAATTGTGCCTTTTTTAGTGAGCAGCCAGCAAACCGCACACCCGTACTCGCCACCACTACTGGTGCAGTACACCTGTATTGCACCCGTACTGGCGAGTACGGGTGCAGTAGCACTCAGTAGCCTCCGTCAACCAAGATGGTTTGGTCATGAACGCTGCATCGATTCAAAGTTTCTCCTCGACCGCTGCCGAGAAGGTGGCCATCGCCATCGCTCTCCACAACGAAAATCCTGCGAATGTTTTTAGCAACTCCAGAGCAGCCATCCGTGCCTCTTTTGTACGCAAAGGCATGAATAGCTGCCCTGTGTGCCAATCTCTGAGGACACATGTTGTTTCTTTGGTTGAAAAACCGTTTCTAGTCATACTTTTACCGGACTTCGGGATCACATGTGGCAATTTGAATGTGGCTCCATCAACCCCAATTAATGAGCTGGCCCACTACATGGGGCTTAGGTCTTACGTTTCGCACCCACGGAGCTTCTCCTTATCCCACGATGTAGGAAAATAAGGAATAGTCCACCGCATAAAATGAGATTTTATAGTGCTTCTGCCAAATAAGGTGGGTCAAGCCCCCTTCTCATAGAAAACTATACAGAGAGCCCAAGTTATCATGCCTAGACTTCTATTGATGAATTTGTACAAAACATTAGTTTCATAAACTTTATCTAGATATTTACACCTGATGCTTAGGCTCCTGTTTCGGGAAGATAGCCCCTCGTCAACGGGCAGCGATCATATCAACTTGGCTAAGGAATGCTCCGCCTATAGGAGCCCTAGCAAAGGCGACCAGCACTGAGCCGTTCACAGAGCACGTGATGCGGTGGACAGGCTTAGCCTGTTTGTAACAAGATTAGAGAATCCCACTGCGCGCTTGAAGCGTCTGTCAGGACTCCTAATAAAGTTGCACCATATATATAATTATTGCAGTTGGTGACCGAAGCTTATAGTCTCAGTATTTTCGCCACAAACACTTCAATGTCCGCGGGCTTGCGCGTGACTGACTTATAGAATCTTTCTAGACACTCAAGACTATTATCTAGCAAATCCGAACAAGCCTGGCTCTCTGTCTAGTCGGTCACACATTTTTGTTGTATTCATTCGAAAAAAAAAGAATGATACCACGTAAAATGGAAATCGATGATATATGAAGCACGAATAAGGAAAGTCAATAAGTCACTTTAAAATCAGCAATACGTTACGCGGTGAAGGTAAATTATGCTGTACATGAGACGCACACCATATTTATCACGTTTGGACGTGTCATTTATCTTTGTCGTCTATTCAAGTCACGTGATACCAAATTTGGTATACTTTGAGCAAGCAAAACGGCCGCGAGTGCACTATGAGCGTAGCATGTAGTCATGTTTTACATGACACGCATATAACGATTATTATGTTGGCAGCTTCCAGTTACATTCATCGCCCATTCACGTCACGTAATACCAGATTTGATATATGTGGAGCTAGCGAAATGGCCACGAGTGCATCATGAGCGTGGTATGTTGTCACGTTTTTAGATTAAACGCGTGTCACGACTAGCATGTTTGAATTTGTCAGATACCATCGCCGTCCATTCACGTCCCGTAATACCAAATTTGGTATAGGTGAAGCTAGCGGAACGGCGGCGAGCAAATCATAAGCGTGGCTTGTAGTCATGTTTTTACTTGACACGCATCTCAGGATTATCATGTTTGCACCAATCACATACATTGGTCATCCATTCACGTCCCGTAATACCAAATTCGGTATATGCAAAACTAGCGAAACAATCGCCAGCACATCTTGAGTGCGGCATGTAGTCATGTTGCTACAAGACACGCATGTAATGTTTTTCATGTTAGGACCTGTCGCTTGTGTTCGCCATGCAATCATGCCATACCATAGCAGTTTTTATTCATGCATTGTGAACGAAATCACCGCAAGAGCCGCAAGGTTATGAAATGTGAATCATAACATTCATAACATACATGTTATGATTTTCATTTTATGACGAGTCACTTATGCTCGTCATAGAGTCACGCTGTACCATACCAATTTAAATTTCGGTATGGGTACCATTATTGAAATGGAGAGGAGAGCTAGTAGTCAAAAACAGACAGACAGACAGACAGACAGACAGACAGACAAATAGATAGATAGATAGATAGATAGAGAGATAGATAGATAGATAGATAGATAGATAGATAAATAGTATTAGACCACGTCCGGTGTGGCAGTAACCAGGTTATCTCTTTAATGCAGGTGCATGAGCCAAAGTGCCTCAGCCCGCGTGACATACGATGATGATCACTACAATGGTATTGTCATACAGATGAAGATGAAGTACACAGTCAGTGCTCCCACTATTTCCCCCCTTCGCGAAAGAGGGCAGCAAGTTAGAAAGGGTTGGAACGCCGAATATATGGTTTAAGTCGAGAGACGTGGACGATCTGAGTGTGGCGGTGACGTTGATCAGGAGCCGCCTTGACAGGAGCAACGCGATAGTTGATTTCGGATGTTCGTTCCAGAACGGTGTATGGACCAAGATATCGGTGAAGGAATTTTTCGCAGAACCCAGGTTCACCAAAAGTGTTCACAAAAGCACTTCGTCGCCTGGGTGGAACAGAACAACTCGACGCTTTGCAACAATGTCGATTTTTCTCTTCTCCTGAATGGTAGCAGTGTTGGCGCGGGCGATTTCACGGCAGCGGGCGACGCGAGCGGCGAACTCTTCCGGAAGAGATGAACATGGAACGGAAGGTGTGGACAAAAAGGTGGTGTCCAGAACAAAAGTCGGTACACTGTCATAAACGGGAAAAAGGGGGCTGTATTTCGTCGTGCGCTGTATGGCAGTATTATATGAGAACGTGATAAAAGGAAGTATAGTGTCCCAGTTTTTGTGATCCAGTTGAACGTACATGAAGATCATGTCAGACAAAGTTCGGTGAAAACGCACAATCAGACCATTAGTTTGTGGGTGATACGCTGATGTGGTCTCGTGGATGGTGTTAGAGGCCTGGAGGACTTCAGAAAGAACGTGTGAAAGAAATGTCTTGCCACGGTCACTAAGAAGCACACGCGGTGCGACATGTCGTAAAATAATATCGCTAAGAAAAAAATCGGCGACTTTAAAGGTAGCACCAGATGGAAGAGCTGCCGTCTACGCGTAGCTAGTAAGGTGGTTCACGGCAGTAACAATCCAACGGTGACCGGCTGGCGTGAGCGGGAGAGGTCCATATAAGTCTATGCCCACAAATTCAAAGGGAGTGGACGGGCATGGCAGCGGTTGCAATTGTCACGCGTGAAGACACGTGGTACGTTTGCGATGCTGGCATGACGCACAGGAAGCGACGTACTTGGCGACAGAAGTGGAGAGGCCAGGCCAAAAGCAGCGAGTCTTGGGGCGCTCGTAAGTCTTATGGAACCCTAAGTGGCCAGCTGTCGCGTCGTCATGAAACGCCTGTAAGACTTCCAGAAGAAGTGAGCGAGGAATCACGGGAACCCATTGGTTACCGAGAGGATGGTGAATTTGCCGACATAATGTTTCATCTTGAAGCTTGAAACGGGCAAGTTGTCGCCTTATGCGGCAGTTTGGAGCACGTGATAAGCCAGTAGGCCGATCGATGATTGTGCGGCAGTAGGTATCGGCATGTTGGAGCGAAGCGAGATCTGTGGACAAAAGAAGGTACGCCGAGGCAATGAACTCTTTAGGACTAGCAGCTGTCTGCTTGGTCACTTTGGTGGGCGGTGACGAACAGATGGAAGGTGACACTTCGGCGCTTTGCGAAAGCGGGCAACGTGACAAAGCGTCGGCATCTTGGTGCTCTCGACCCGACCTATATGTGACGCTGTAGTCATACTCTTGCAATCGTAGCACCCAACGGCCAAGGCGTGCCGACAAATTTTTGAGAGACGATGACCAACACAGAGCATGATGGTCAGTCACTATTGTGAAATGCCGGCCGTATAAATAAGGGCGAAACTTTTGTACGGACTACACGATGGCGAGACATTCTTGCTCTGTAATGCTGTAATTTCGATCAGCACGTGAAAGAGTACGGCTTGCGTAGGCCACGACCTGGTCTTCGAAAGCGTGGTTCCGCTGAAGAAGGACAGCACTGATGCCAAGTCCACTTGCGTCAGTGTGTAGCACAGTAGGTGCAGCAGGGTCGAAATGGCGAAGCACTGGCCGTGATGTGAGGCATTGCTTGAGGGCGTGAAAAGCTGCTTCGCAGTCATCCGACCAGACCAAGGGTGCGCTCGTGGTCAGAAGTTTGTTCAGAGGAGCCGCAATGGTAGCGAAATGACGCACAAAGCGGCGGAAATAGGACGCCAAGCCAAGAAAGCTGCGAAGGTCTTTGGGTGTAGTTGGTGTAGGAAAGTGCAGTACCGCGGCAATTTTGCCGGGATTGGGCTGAACGCCATGTTTGCTGACGACGTGGCCTAACACCCTTGATGCTGTGACTGGCAAATCGACACTTCTTAGTGTTGAGCTGGAGACCGGTCTTAGCTAAACACGTGAGGACTTCGTCTAGCCGTTCCAGGGGCTGTGAGAAGCTGGACAAAAAGATGACAATGTCATCCAGGTAGCAAAGGCACGTCTTCCATTTTAATCCCCGCAGTACCGTGTCTATCATTCTTTCAAATGGGGCTGGGGCGTTGCATAGGCCAAAAGACATCGCATTGAATTCAAAGAGCCCATCTGGCGTAGCAAACGCAGTCTTCTCTTTATCAGACTCGTGCATCAGAATCTGCCAATAACCAGAGCGCAAGTCGAGACATGAAAAGTGCTCGGCACCTTGTAAAGTATCAAGAGCATCGTCAATGCGAGGCATTGGGTAGACGTCCTCACGAGTAATTTTGTTGAGTGATCTATAATCAATGCGAAACTGTACCGAGCCATCCTTTTTTTTTTACTAGTACGAGAGGAGAAGACCATGCGCTTGTCGAAGGCCTGATGACGTTGCGCGCGAGCATGTCATTCACTTGTTCATCTATAAGCTTGTGTTCAGGAGCCGACACACGGAAGGCGGCGGCGAATGACACGAGATTCGTCAGTGCCGATACGATGAGCGGCCACTGTTGTTTGACCCAGACCATCGGAACAAACGTCAAAGCAAGTTTTGTGCTTCATTATTAACACTAGTAAGGCATCAGTTTGCGTTGGGTTGAGATGTTCACACAAAGTAGCCTTGAGAGCGGGAGATGGATCTTCAGCTGGCATGCACTTTGAGAATGACGAAGCAGATGAACCAATGACGACACAAACGGGGGCTTCTTCGGTAATGGTGGCAACAGTGGTCCCCTCCGGCAGAAGTAGTGTTTCTGGCGTGGCGTTGCAGGCGATGATGCTTGCATGACCATGTGAGAACCGCACTGAACAAGATGCGATGGTGATCGCTCGAAAAATACAGCGCTGGCAAGGAACAACCACAGCTTCACCAACTAGAATGTTTCGTGATTTGATCGTAAGGACACGTTCTTGTCCGGGATGCAGGAGGAAATCCGCAGCTGTGACAAGGTTGGGAGACGAAAGGTCGGCAGCAGAAGAAAGCTCAGTGTCCGTAATACGAATGAGGGGCCGACCACACGAAAAACAGCCGACGCAGCTGACAAGAAGTCCCAGCCTAAGATTATCTGATGAGCGCATGAAGACAGCACAGACAATTGTACGTGATGACGGATTCCATCGATGAGAACACGAGCAGTACACAATCTGGTGAACAAATCGGACTGTCATTAGTGCCCCATAACATGGGACCGGAATAAGGAGTTTGCACTTTACGCAGGCGAAAAAACAATTCACGATCAATTACCTAAATGGCGGCTCCAGTGTCTATAAGGGCATAAACAAAAACACCTGCCACACAAACAGGCAGTAAATTAGCTGGGCGAGACGGACGAGTTGTAACGTTTAGACAACAAGCAGTTTCCCCTCCAGAAACTGCACCTTCAAGTTTTTCGAGTCCAGAGAGATCGGCGCGGGACGCTGGGGTGTTGACGTACGCTGAAAGGGTGATGGAGAACGGCGGCGAGATGAACGAGAAGGAGGAGGTCCAGCTTGCGACCGTGGAGGGGTCGGAGACCGACGGGATGTGGATGGATACGGTGCGGGATCGTATTTATCGGGTCTCGGGGCAAAGTCTGTTTCGTAAGCTGGATAACCACGACGTTCATCATGCTGACGGCAGCGGCAGGAACGGGATATATGACCCCTTATGCCACAGTAGAAGAAGACGGATCGCGGAGGACGCCATGTAAAATGGTGGGGTGGCCTTGGCACTTCCGTTGACGTCGCAGCCAAACGGTCACATCCGATGTCCGCAGGCACGGTTGGAACTGGTGCCGGGGCCCGTGATGCAACGTATGCGTACGAAGGCACCGGAAAGCACACGGCAGACGGGGAATGTGCAGCGCTTGTCGTTGATGCCAGTTCGTCCTTGATTGTCTCACGCAAGTTGGGAGGAGGTGGGCGGACAGACGCAATGGTTGGGTTGCCTGGCATAAGGCCGTGGAGTTCCTCTCTGACAAATTTGCGGATAAGGGCTCGCGATTCATGCTGTCTGGTAAAGCGAGCGTCGCAGAAGGCGTGTAGAAGGCGCATGGAATAAAGCGTGTCCAGGCGTTGACATATGGTGGTGACGTCGTGGACGGTAGTTGGGTTCTGGATAACGAGATCATTGAAGGCCACAGAGTTGATACCTTTCAGTAGGTGTCGGATGCGCTCCGCCTCCGTCATGTTATTTTGTGCTCGGCGACAGAGAGTCAGAACATCTTCAATGTAGGACGTATATGATTCGTCGTCCCCCTAAAGGCGGGTTGTGAGCTTCTGTTTCGCTACCGCAGAGCATCCTGCAGATGTGCCAAATACCTGAGGGAGATGCCCCGTCAAGGCCGACCTATCAGAGAAATCGCTCTCGTGGTTGTAATACCTGGTTTTAGCGACGCCATAAAGGTAAAAATGAAGGTAGCGCAGTTTGTGTGCCTCGTCCCAATAATTACACACGCTGGTTTGATCATAACTGTCTAGCCATTCTTCCACGTCTTCGCCGCGAAGGCCGGAAAATACCGGAAGGTCTCGGGGAGAGCTACTCACGGCGTAGTGAAGCCTAAGTGGCTGAGAAGGAGCGGTTGCAGCCGCGGACACGTTGGATTCTGCCATCGCCTTGGCTTGAGGGCACAACCGTCGACCACACCGGAGCTCCAGGGCTGACGGGTAGAGCAGGAGGACTTGGGAACCAAGGAACGCTCCACCACTTATGAGACCACGTCCAGTACGGCAGTAACCAGGTTATCTTTTTAATCCAGGTGCACGAGCCAAAGTGACCAGCCCGCGTGACATACGATGATGATCATTACAACGGTATTGTCATACAGATGAAGATGAAGTAATTAGTCAGCGCTCACAATAGATAGATAGATAGATAGATAGATTGATAGATAGATAGATAGATAGATAGATAGATAGATAGATAGATAGATAGATAGATAGATAGATAGATAGATAGACACGCTGAAGGTGGCGGAAGTTCACTAAAAAGGCTTCGTGTTTAAAAGCTCTAGCGCATGCACTCCGTAGGCTGCATACACAGTCATGTTATCAACTATTGAGAATGACGTCGAACGACACTTGCGATGATATTCAAAAAGTTCATGAAGAAGACTGTGTGGCGTTACATTTATATCATGGTGCTAGATATGGCTCGAGGTTTGAGTCAAGCAGTCTATATTTTGTTGTGTCCTGGTAGCATGTCATTTGTAATTATCTGGACCAAAAAATGAACGAGTGCTTATGTTGCACATCGTTATATATTACATGCCAGTAAACTTTAAAAAAAAACGTTGCGCCTGCTTGAATGTATAAAACCTATTTGTCTTCGTTGTACATTTTAATTTTCGGAAAGTCTGTCAGCACTATCTTTAGGCTGTTACGCAACTCTCAACAGATCATTCATTTTTTCTGACTGCCTGTATTTATAAAAGTAACGCTCAGACAGGCCATATTAAAATGAAGGCTCATGTAAAGCATCATTGTCTTCAGCGGGTGACATACAGAAATCAACCACATGCTTTAGGTATCTTTGATTTTAATGGAGTTGCGTCTTTGTACTTCTCAGTGGCCATGAAATATGCTAGTCAGTTAGTAACACGAGAGATGATCCCGTCTGTGTTAGCACAGAAACACATCGTAAGAAAAACGGCCAAGACGCTTTCCTCGTCTACAGGTAATACACGTAAATTGCTACGCTTAATAACATGACGTGAAACAAAATCTACGCCTTTGTATACAACGCGAGAAGTGGCATCCTTAGTGACGAGACTCACAAGCTTCTTCACGACGGACAACAGTCTCTCCAGTAGTCTTATTTTTTACGGCGAACTTTACTTCCAGTGATAGCACGTCGTGGACTAAACATACAAGATTCAACTCGAAGCTACGTGAACAATTTTCCACCCCTTAGCAACGTATGGGTCGTTGAGCCTTTGTGAAGCAGTTTGTATCTGCCTTTAGCCTTTCCCCCCTAACGTAGGCAATATCTCAAGAAAGTTCAAACTAAAATTCAGAAAGGACTCCTCTTCAACAGTTTGTTTTCCTGTGGAAGGCTCCAGAGGTAATTCACATGTCACAGCCATTCGGTTCTCTGGTCGAAAAAACACGACGACATCCACATACTGCCCTTCGAACTCAAAAAAATGGCCACTGGAATTTGGGACCTTTTGAGCCAACGGGATCATGATGTGGACTTGCTGGCATAAAGCAAGCTTGTAGCGTTTCACCTTGCAAATCGTAGACGAATTTCCCAAGGAAAGATTGAAGCCTTCTACAAAGGTCAATTATTTGTTGCGAATTAGTCTTTTGTTGCGGAAATAATCTGCGATGCGCTAAGAATGAACGGAAGTATGCTTTACACACAGTTTTCGCAAATAACAAAAGAGGTGCATCATAAATCAGACGCCAGAAAGTGACTGAAAAAGGCAGAATATAGGACCAAAAAAGAACGAAATTATGAGAAGAAAATTATGAAACAAATTGAGAGAGAGAAACATTTAAACGGATATATCATACGAGAAATAACCAGAAAAAGTAAATGAAGAAAAAGCTAGTAGTTGGGTCGAGAGAGAGACGAAATATAAATTGATATGCAGACAAGGGGAGAAAGAGCAAAAACATAGAACAAGACAATGGACGCAAACTAAAATTAAAGAGGAGGAAGCCACTCAACCCCACTCTTCGCATCTGTCTCGCGCCACACGAACATGCCGCACCACAGTTTTCTTTTCTCGGTAGCATTGAGAACTCACAGGACTTTTATTGACAAGCTTTTTGCTGTTTCTTGTACCATCATCATCATCATCAACCTAACTACGTCCACTGCAGGACAAAGGCCTCTCCCATGTTCCGCCAGGTAACCCGGCCCTGTGCTTGCTGATGCCAATTTATACCCGCAAACTTCTTAATCTCATCTGCCCACCTAACCTTCTGTCTCCCTCTAACTCGCGTGCCTTCTCTGGGAATCCAGTTAGTTACCCTTAATGACCAGCGGTTATCCTGTCTACGCGCTACTTGCCCGGCCCATGTCCATTTTCTCTTTTTGATTTCAACAATTATATCCTTTCAACTACAATTCCTAATTCACAGATACATAGCTGGCAACATAGAGGAATACTGTAGCATTAATGCAAGGGTAGTAGGTGTCATAAATAAACTGAATAAGAGATACAAGTTGAAGGTGGTACACGTTTGCGTGCCTACATCCAGCTATGATGACGCTTTGGTTGAAATCTTCTATGAAGACGTCGAATCGGCAATGAGTAAGGTAAAAACGCAGTATACCATACTGATGGGAGACTTTAATTCAAAGGTAGGGAAGAAGCAGGCTGGAGACCAGGCAATAGGAGATTATGGCATCGGGACTAGGAATGGCATAAGAGAACTACTAGTAGAATTCGCAGAAAGCAATAATTTCCGGATTTTGAATACCTTCTACTGAAAACGAGGACACCGCAAGTGGACATGGAGGAGCCCTAATTGCGAAAATAAGAACGAAATAGACTTTATAATGACTGCAATCCCCGGCATCGTGCAGCATGTGGAAGTGGTTGGCAAAGTACGATGCAGTGACGATAGAATGGTACGGTCTCGAATTCACCTAGGCTTGAAGAAGGAACGACAGAAACTGGTACGCAAGGAGCCCTTCAGTGAGCTAGCACTGAGAGGGAAAGTACAGGAATTCAGAATCTCGCTGCAGAACAGGTACTCGGCCCTTAGTGAGAAAACCATCCTTAGCGTAGATAAAGAAATGATAATCTGACGCGTATCATTGTAGAGTGTGCAGTTGAAGTTGCAGGCAGGGTAGTTAGACAAGACACTGGCAAGCTTTCCCAGGAAACGAAAAATTTTATTAAGAAGCGTCAAATCAAGTACAACAGACAAAATAGAACTGGCAGAGCTTTCGAAGTTGATTAATGGCCGTAAATTATGACATTTAACAAGGTATAACATAGAGAGAATCGAACACGCTCTTAAAAACGGAGGAAGCGTCAAAATATTCAGTTCGGGCACAAGAAGCATTCACCAATGAAAAAAAAAACAGTCGAAAGTGCTTAATCTAAGTAAATGTGCACGGGCCTCGATCATTTTTGCCTCCATCAAAAGTACGGCCGCCACGGCCGGGAAACGATCCTGTGACCTGCAGATCAACAGTCGACCGCCATAACTACGACTCTATGTTTTAACTGGGCGGTATGAATTCTCAGCCATTATGGCATTTTGTATCATACCAAGCCTGTCTTCAAATATACTCAGCCTTATTTTTTAGTCCGGCCGAATGGCTGTAATAAGTGCCATATCTTGTTTTCTGCCCTCGTATTTTAAACATAGGCCCACCAAGTTGTGCGCCCCCTCCCCCCCAAACAGAAGAATAACATCCAGACATTGGCATCTCAAATATTGTTACCGAACCTCCTCCGCTACTGGCGTAATCTGGAAGATTAACTATACATCTTATTTGTGGTGTATAAGAACGTATATTGACATCGGTGTGTGCTCGAGTTTATAGGCTCGCAGTGAACAACCTAGAAAATTCAATTGAAGCAAGCACTTGTTGCGACGTGATGCGTTGGCGGAGCGGCACGAGACTTTGTCAACTGCCCAAATAAAGGGTCCTGAAACAACGGTCGTCGCAATGGTTAGTGTAACGGATGGTGCTGAATTCATTCATTATTACGCGGTAAACTTAATAACGCTGTCGCGCTCACGCCCTAAGTGTCATAGTGTCTCTCATCGAGCTGGCCTTAAGAGAAAATCCTTCCAGCTTCGGTGTCTCCATTTTAGTCTTGTTTTTCGTTATCGATCACCAAAAAACTTGACACTCAATAATTAGAAAAATTGTAAGGGCTAAAAAAGTACTGCGCCGTACCAGTTGTTGGGGAATGATATGAAAAGTCATTAAGAGTTTAAATCAAAGTTTTGCCATCATTTATTAGTTAAAAATTGTGCATAGCGAAACAGGAGAACCCTTGGTTTGATTCTTTTTCATTTTAGAGATGTGGTAATTACATCAACAGGAACTTCTCCTTGCCACCAAGCTTCTTGGAGAGATCAAGTAACAGAGTTTTGTTTTTAGATTCGAAGCATCTCTTTGACTAGCCTGTGTAGTGCTGTCCCTCTGTCCGCACCGCACTCCCTGGGCCACAGGTGTTGGGGCGCTGCCATGAGGTCACGCCTTCTTCCGCAGTGCGTGCGCGTTGACTTTACTCTCTCCGTAGCCTGTCGTTGCTCGCTGCGTGTTATCTTTCTTGCTTCACTCTCTCCACCACTAGCGACCCTCGAGCTCACTCCTCACGTAAGCATCATTTCACCCGCACCACCTCTGCATCTTTCGGCGACAACAAGCCGGGAGCCGGAGGGTGCGCACGCTGCACGTGCCTCGAGAATCTCGCGGTGCCGACAACGCGGACTTTCCACCGCTGCTTGCCGAGCGATCACGCCGAAGGACGGGATGCCATTGCGACATGGTTGCCACTATTGAGCGCGTACTTTTCCTGGCTGTTACCAGCGTTGCGAGGGTTAGAGAAGCCAATCAAGTTCGCGAATGGCGAGGCGCAGCCCAGATAATTCAAATGCAAGCGTCGGCAGTGGATGACCAGTGACACCGTAGAGGTGCTTATCAAGAAAACCGATCACGTTCGAGAATACAGACGCGCGCAGGTAATAATGACGAGACGCGAACCAACAAAGTTGAATGCAAGGATTTTCAACGCGTCCTGCCTCCTGTCACTCTGCGTTTGAAACAAACCTTTACTTGAGTAAACGCTGTACCGAGCTTCGCTTCAAACCACTCTATAGCACCCGCGCCAATGCCCGTTTCACCCATGTCAACGCTGGGCGCCCTTCTATTACTTCGCATCCCATCAGGTATCCCTTTGGGGAGATGGTCCATAGTTTTAGGGGCGGAGTTCATTATGCCGTGGGTCATGCGTCCGCGATGTGTGTAGTAGTAGTAGTCCATCGTAGTAGTAGGTAGCCACCTCCACGGCCGGACTAAGGAGCGGTGCAGGCGCACTCACTTGAATTGAAGAGAAAACCCGCGCACGTTATTCATAAATAAAAAGGTAGTTATTTCTGATGAAATAACCTACAGAGACGAGTATCAGTGACTTAATCTCCAATTAAATTTGCCTTGAATTGGATGCTTACTAAAAAAAACTAGCATCAGAAGAACCCACATTGAACACTACTGACCAGAAAGGCTTGCCTCAATAAACTCGCAGAAGTAACCTCCTAGCATTTAGCAAGGTTTTGCGAGGGTTGGGCCGCAGAACCTTGAACTAGAGGGGGTGAAAGGGGGCAACTACACAGGAAGCGCAGGCCGCAAAGAAGTGCGCGTGTGCCGCTCCTCTAGTCCGGCCGTGCCACCTCTCGTTTAGTCCTTGGAATGTTCGTTCGATGGTGGTACTTTTATATGATGAATATATGATGAAAAGATGCGAGAAGGCAGTACTTGGAATGTACACTAGATGGACGGGCGAATGGACACACGCACGGGCGAAGAAACAGACAGATGCACAGAAGGATGGACGCACGAATAGACAGTTGCACGGACGGAAAGATGGACGAACAGAAGGACGGACGCACGGACGCAAGGACGGTCACACAGACGGATGCATGGACGGACGGACGGAAGCAAGAGCAAATGAATAGACAGAAGCGTGGACGGACTGATGGATGCTTCACCTCACTCATCATCATGCACTTCATAGATCTGCTGTGAATTTTTTTTATTTCTGTGGGAAAATATTTTGTGGGTTGATTTACGCATTATTTTAAGGAAAAATACAAAGTGCTTGCAATTTCTCCGTTCTCATCGAATCTATAAATCAAAAATAGGGTCATATATTAGGAGTAGCTGACAAAAGGAGTTCTTGTGTTTTATTCACACCACACACTTATCTATAGGTGTCAATGAGAGCTAAAGACAAATTCAGAACGAAACTACATGATACCAGTATTCCAACCCTAGACATAGTGCGAAGCATACCTAGAAGCAGTCGATTCTTGCAGCTCCGTTGTGCTACCATGAATCACATTCCCCAAGAAAGCGCTTATTCAAAAGCTGCATGCAATAGTATTTCAGTCAACCAGTCGTTACACAATGCAAACACCATAACAAGTTGTCCAATGCTCCAACCCATCACGAAAGCTTGTTCTTTATCCGCTAATAACTCTAGCGCATACATAATTAGGACGCATTTCTTCATTGTCAGCCACTGCATGAAACACAAAATTCGCACAAAATTCGTTGCACGTCCTGAGCGGATACCAAGCGTCTATGAATGGCGAACGATGGCATAGTGAATGGTGGTCTACTACATAGAAATTATGAGTGTTTATGGCGTAGTGGGTACACAGAAAGTGCTCTTCTAGCGTTTACCCAAACAGTCCTTAGAAAAGGCTCTGAAAGGCTGCTATTGCAGCTATCACTGTGACTGTGCTTTGCATGCCACGCAAGCCTGGCAATATTTTAAAATAGATCATGTCGCTTTGCATGGGCTGCTACGTGTGATTTACCTGATGTCAAATTGGAAAGGTAAATATGTATGCTTGGTGTGATTCCGTGTGCATAAGAGGTTCTTGAACTCAAACAGTCCATGAAATTTTTTTCTTAGGGTGCTATGCAGGATCGGCCGAGTTTCTCGATACTCGAGATATTCTCGATATGTGACGACACCCCCTTACTAACGAGTCAACTGTACGAAAAAGTCGAATCCACCCCTCTGCGCACTGCATTTCATGGGTTACGAGGAAACATGTTCTTTCTCTATTTTAAAATGCTTTATAAGTCGTATAACCGAGATTACTTTCCCGACGTGAAGTCTGCCTAAAGAAAGCTTGTCAACAAGTCCTAAGCATCGGGCAGCTCAGTGGTAGAGTACTGAGCTGGCACCCAGCGGACACCCGGGTAGGAGCCCCACTGTGTTATTGGCGCTAGGTTTTTTTTATTTCTTGCAATGTGGTTACGGACACCGGCGGCCGTGGTGGCGGACAACTACGGTGCCGCGCGTGACTGGGTGGTGGTGGTGAAAACATTTAATAACCATTAAATGGTTACAGAGAGGTGAATGGGTTGGGGCCTTATTGGCCTCCTACCCTCACAGCACTAGGTGGAACCCCTATTCCGGGGCTCCACTGGCAAGCAACGCCGCCCGCGCCCGTTGAACCAGAGCCTCTTGGGCCTTCAGGTCTTGACAGCCGAGCAGGGCCGCCTCCCAGTTCTCTCTCGTGGGATTGGGGTTGGGGGGGATAGATGGACTAGACTGGCACGCCCAGACCATGTGAAAGGTGTCAGCCACCTCACCACAGAACTGGCACGTACCATCAAAGGATGAATTGAAATGTTTTAGCACCGCCGGGCACAGTACAGTATTGGTAAACAGTTTTAAAAGGAGGCGCTCGTCAGCACGATGCAGTCCATTACAAGGGTCTGGATAGCGCCGGTGCTCCTCCTTGTAGTAATTGGTAATATCTTTGAATGAAAGGACCGAATTGTCTGATTGCGAGTAGGCTTCCAAAGACAGGGAGATAGCCCGGGAAGAGAGTGCGCGGGCGGTCTGATTGGCCTGTTCGTTACCCCTGAGTCCTTGGTGACTGGGTGCCCAAACCAGATTTCGCGGAGTTGGATTAACGTATCGGCAACTAGGTTCCAGTATGCGCTGAGCAAGCGGTGAAGCCTACCCTAGCAGATAGTTCCGACAGGCCCCTCGTGAGTCGGTGATGATATGTTTAGAAGAGGGATAGGTGAGAGCCAGAGCGATGGCAATCTCCTCCGCGTGTGTTGCGCTGTAGGCTTTGAAAGTGAGCCCGTTTACGGTGTTTGCGTTGTGTATGACTGCGGCAGTATACCAGCCCCCATGGAGCGGGCCGGCAACGTCCACGTAGCACACGTGTTCCTCTTGACCAAAGTGTCGCTGCAACGCTTCCGCGTGCGCCTGGCGGCGACCACTGTGGTTTTCTTTGGACGTGTTGCGGGGAAGGAGTCGGACCCGGAGGGCGCGTCTCCAAGGTTCTGGCACTCTCACCCTTTCTTCAATATAGTAATCGTGTTTGATGTGTATTCGGTCCAAGAGGTTGCGACCGGAATGGGTCTGTGCAAGGCGCGTGTATTGGTTAACGAGGAGGGCTTCTCGAAGTTCCCGGTAGGTATTCACCACGCCTAGGGCCAGAAGTCTCTGGTTGGACGTGGTGATAGGGAGGTCGACAGCCCGCTTGATAACTTTACGATGAATGACCTCGAGTTGATCATCCTCATGTTTGCGTAGGCACAAGTAGGGAGTAGAGTAGAGTATTCTACTCGTTACGAAAGCATGGGCAAGCCGCATTGCATCCCTGCTTCGTAATCCGCCCCGCTTGTTGGAGACCCGGCGGACCATACGGCCCTCCTGGTCTCCCACCGTGCGAAGTTTGGCCATTGTGGTGTCGGCCTTGCGTTGGTGGTGTATGAAGAGGCCAAGGACGCGGATCTCCTTGGCCTCACGGATCGGTCCCGAGGGAAGACTGATATGAAACTGGGTTGTGTCCTGAGGGGAGGGACGTACTTGCACAAATCCTGACTTAGCCGGGGCACACTGGAGTCCGCAGTAGGTTGCGTAGTCGTCGACTACAGTCGCTGCTGCTTGCAGGCATGACTCCTTGTGACCCAGGTTACCTTGCGTGGCACAGATCGGGATATCATCCGCGTAAAGAGCGTGATGTATCCCTGGTAGAGAAGCCAATTTGGGGGGAAGATGAAGCATGGCTATATTAAATTGGAGGGGAGAGAGCACCGCGCCTTGAGGAGTTCCCCTCGAACCGATGACGTAAGGCCCATGTTCCTCATCTTGTATGCGTATGTAGGCTTGACGGTCTGCAAGAAACTGTCTAACATAATTGAATGTTTTATAACCACAGTTGGTCTGACTGAGGTGGTCAAGGATTACCTCATGCTTCACGTTGTCGAATGCCTCTTTAAGATCCAAGGCCAGGACTACCTTGTCATTGGGGGGGTTTTCAACAGGATCTAATATGTCATGGTGGAGCTGTAGAAGTATATCCTGGGCTGACTTCTGAGAGCGGAATCCAAACATGGTGTGCGCAAAAGTGTGCTGTGTTTCTAGAAACTCGGAGAGTCTGTCGCGCACCATCGTTTCCATCAGCTTGCCGACACAAGACGTGAGGGAGATGGGGCAAAGGTTCTCCACGTCAATAGGTTTACCTGCTTTCGGGATGAAGGTCACGAGAGCAGATTTACATTCAAGAGGGAGAGGAGTTTCTCCGTCCCAAATGCTATTGATGTATTTGGGGAGCGTGGCGTAGGCTGCGTCGGGAAGATTGGCCAACAGTTTGACCGTAACCTGGTCCCGCCCTGGTGCGGTGCCATGCTTCATCTTGCGTAAGGCCGCCTGGAGGTCGTGGAGCTGGAACGGGGTGTCCAACTGCGTGTTCGTTTTGCCTGCGTAGGAGTATGCGGCCGTCCGGGGGTCCTTGGTGGTGCACAGGTATCGGTCCCTGAGCGTGTTTGCCAGCTGTGTTGTCGTTCCTGTAAAGTTGTGCATGACCTTATGTAAGTGACGTTGAGTTTCCGTGCGTGTTTGTGTTGGATTGATGAGAGCGCGAAACAGGCGCCACGTGTTGCGACCAGACATTTGGCGTGCAGCCGTGTTGCACCTGTCCACCCAGTTAGTGTCGGCTAGCTGAGCAGCATATTCCGCAGCTTGCTCCGTGAGTTCTAGGATGCGTTTCTTGAGGCGTCTGTTATGTTTCTGTTTTTTCCATCGTTTGGTGAGGCTGCGACGGGCCTGCCAAAGATGGAGGAGGTGGTTGTAAACGTCCGTTTGAGTTTCCGTGAGCTGTATCAGCCGTTCGTGTTGTTTCAGTGTAGACGTCAGTGATTTAGACCAGGTGTCGTATCCCGACTGGAGAGGGTCTACAATAGGTAGAGTGGTGCGGAAAGTTGTCCAGTCTGGGATATGAGCTTGTGTAA